>NC_043009.1:60346550-60436550 GCF_006345805.1 Octopus sinensis
TTTCAGACCTTGTGCCTTCAGTGGAAATTATTATTATCATTATTATTATTATTATTATTATTATTATTGTTATTATTATTATTATTATTATTGTTATTATTATTGTTGTTGTTGTTGTTGTTGTTGTTGTTATTATTACTACTACCACTGTTATTATTATTGTTTTTCAGCATATTACAACTTTGATTTTTCTCTCCAATATAATTATTTGTGCTTCAAAAACATGGTAAGTGGTTATTATTATTATTATTATTGTCATCATCATCATCATTAATAGGCACAGGAGTGGATGTGTGGTAAGTAACTTGCTTACCAACCACATGGTTCCAGGTTCAGTCCCACTGCGTGGCACCTTGGGCAAGTGTCTTCTACTATAGCCTTGGGCTGACCAAAGCCTTGTGAGTGGATTTGGTTGACAGAAACTGGAAGAAGCCCGTCGTATATATGTGTGTGTGTGTTTGCACGTCTGTTTTTTTCCCCCATCATTGCTTGAGAACTGATGCTGGTGTGTTTATGTCCCTGTAACTTAGCAGTTCAGGAAAAGAAACTCATAGAATAAGTACTAGGCTTAGAAAGAATAAGTCCTGGGGTCGATTTGTTCAACTAAAGAAGGTGCTCCAGCATGGCCACAGTCAAATGACTTGGGAGGAAAGTAACGAAATATCTTAATGTAATACAACACAGACATTTAAATGGATAGAGTTTTTCTAAGGATGTGGGCAGCACTTGTCAGTACAATCTTTTGGATTTCTCTGACACATGGTTCTCCTGGGATCTTATCTAGATGTTTCTGCATCCCTTTCTTGACATCCATCTGACTTATGGAAAAGTTAAAGTAATGATGATTATGTAGAAGGCAGCGATAGTATTTCAAAGACACTAGTACGGAATAGGCGCAGGAGTGGCTGTATGGTAAGTAGCTTGCTTACCAACCACATGGTTCTGGGTTCATTTCCACTGTATGGCACCTTGGGCAAGTGTCTTCTACTATAGCCTCAGGCTGACCAAAGCCTCGTGAGTGGATTTGGTAGACGGAAACTGAAAGAAGCCCGTCGTATATATGTATATATATGTATGTGCGTGTGTTTGTGTGTCTGTGTTTGTCCCCCTAACATCGTTTGACAATCGATGCTGGTGTGTTTACGTCCCCGTAACTTAGTGGTTCGGCAAAAGAGATCGACAGAATAAGTGCTAGGCTTACAAAGAATAAGTCCTGGGGTCGATTTGCTTGACTAAAGGCGATGCTCCAGCATGGCCACAGTCAAATGACTGAAACAAGTAAAAGAGTAAAGAGAAAGAGAGAGTAAAGAAAGAACTGAGTGTAATTGAATACTTCATGGTATGGTGTCTGCTGCTGTATGTGATACCAGTGCCGGTGGCACATAAAAGAACCATCTGAACATGGCTGTAGCCAGCGCCGCCTCGACTGGCCTCCGTGCTGGTGGCACGTAAAAAGCACCAACCAATCGTGGCCGTTGCCAGCCTCACCTGGCACCTGTGCCTGTTGCATGTAAAAAGCACCCACTACACTCCCAGAGTGGTTAGCGTTAGGAAGGGCATCCAGCTGTAGAAACACTGCCAGATCAGACTGGGCCTGGTGCAGCCTCCTGGCTTCTCAGACCCCGTCCATGCTAGCATGGAAAGCGGACGGACGTTTAACGATGATGATGATGAGCGTTTTTTTTTTTCCTTTCTACAGGACTTACGAGGACAATCTTGGTGATACTGAATACTGCTGTATTTGTGATAAAGATTTTATTAAAGAAGAAACAATACAAGAATGTTATATAAAAAATAAGAATGATCCTCGTCAACCATTTTGCAATTGCAATAAAGGCAGGCTTCCAAGTACGTAAAATGTTTGTTTTGCATTTTAAAAGCTCTTCTATCCAACATGATCTTTCTTTCTCGTGTTTGTAATTTGTGTATCATTTTAACCCTTTTGATACCAACCTGGCTGAAACCTCCTCTGGCTCTGTAGTACAAATGTCTTGTTTTCATAAGTTTCGAATTAAAATCTTCCACCAAACCTTAGTCATAATTTATGTTCTTAACACTAGCTGAATGATAACTAAGTTATTTTACTAAATTAATTGAGAGAAACACAGAGCATCTCAAAATAAATATGGTAACGAAAGGGTTAAAATATATAATAGAGAAACCATTCTTAATCCTTTTGATACCAACCTGGCCGAACCTGCCTCTGGTTCTGTAGTACAAATGTCTTGTTTTCATAAGTTTCGAATTAAAATCTTCCACCAAACCTTAGTCATAATTTATGTTCTTAACACTAGCTGAATGATAACTAAGTTATTTTACTAAATTCTTTGTTATATTTTAAATTAATTGAGAGAAACACAGAGCATCTCAAAATAAATATGGTAACGAAAGGGTTAAAATATATAATAGAGAAACCATTCTTAATCCTTTTGATACCAACTCGGCTGAAACCACCTCTCAAAATAAATATGGTAATGAAAGGGTTGAGTAGGTCTGATCACCCTGTACATACTCCCACATAAGCTTGAGTTGATTGTTGTTCATTCGCCTGTAGTCATTTGATTTTGTACAGTTCTTAAGGCTGTGATCACTATGTTCTGTTCTCAAACTTATTCATTTTAATTTTTGCCTAGAACTACAGTATGTTAGGGTTTGACGTGAAGGAAATTTGGTTGTTATTTTTATCTGATCAAGCAACACTTTAAAGCAGTGTTTCTCAACCTTTTTTTTGCCTATGGACCTCTTTGATTCTTATTTTACATGGGTGGACATTTACAGCTGTTCAGTATTTAAAAAATCCTATAATTATATTTTTATAATTAAATGTTATTATGAATTACTCTTTTACTCTTTTACTTGTTTCAATCATTTGACTGTGGCCATGCTGGAGCACCGCCTTTAGTTGAGCAAATCGACCCCGGGACTTATTCTTTGTAAGCCTAGTACTTATTCTATCAGTCTCTTTTGCTGAACCGCTAAGTTACAAGGACGTAAAGACACCATCATCGGTTGTCAAGCGATGTTGGGGGGAACAAACACAGACACACAAACATATACACACACACATACATACACATATATATATATACATATATACAACGGGCTTCTTACAGTTTCCGTCTACCAAATCTACTCACAAGGCTTTGGTCAGCCCGAGGCTAGAGTAGAAGACACTTGCCCAAGGTGTCACACAGTGGGACTGAAAACAGAACCATGTGGTTGGTAAGCAAGCTACTTACCACACAGCCACTCCTAAAAAATAATTTTAAAATCTGCGATAGAAACTGATCTGATCCTCTTCATTTTCAAATATAAAAGAAATATAAAAAAAAGCGCTTTATTTATGGGATGAGTGTGTGTATTTGTGTTGTGTATATACTCCACCACCACTTGACACTCAGTATTGATTTACTAGCAGTATCGCCTGGCGTTGTTCGGGTTTGTTTCAACCCTTTAGAATTGGAATTTTTGAAAAATTTTGGCATTATGTAGCTTGTTATTCTCTTTAAGTGAACATTTTTCTGATTGAAATACACCGAAAAATGACGACACAGCAGTTAAAAAATCGTAAAAAATAGGGATTTTCATAGAAAAAAAGCATCTTTTTGATGTTAATAATTGTTGGTGTTAACATGGTCCGATTTGAATTTTTTCTTCTACGGAAGGAAGAGCAAGCCTTCTTCTATCATACTCTCAATTTTGGTCAACTTGCGCTGTAAGGTCTCGGGGGAGATAGTGTTAGTTGAAGGCTACCAAACCTGCCATACCCAGATAACTTCAGCTTTTTATACATAGAGAGATTTACATTTTTGTAACTTTGTGGTTCAGTAGAAGAAAAAAGAATAACCGATCAAAATAGTACCAGACTTCCAAAAAAACAAACGAAAATTCTATGGGATGGCAGCGGGGGGGGGGGGGGGCAGTTCAAATAATACTTTCAAAGCTGTTGCTGCAAGTGAAAGATAAGATGTATATGTGTATTCATGTATATATGTATGTATGTCTTTATGTGTATATATAATTTGCATGTTGCTGTGGGTGTGTCTATCATGTGACATGCCACAAACATGCCTGGTGAGTTATAACCCATCCCATTAAGCTCTCTATTCTAGCTTATCAAGATATGTTTGTTTGGTGGACTGGATGTCTCCTCCCAAGGTCAAATAATTTTACCTTTGCTCCACATTCCATTTGACAGCCTTGATTTGTTATCTATGCCATTGTACATTTGTAGTTAGGGAGGGCCTAACTATGTGTGTGTGTGTGTGTTTATGTGGATGAGAATTAATTTCTACCTCCCTAATAAAGGGAGGTAGAAATTAGTGCAGAGGAAAATAAAGGGTTTATCTATCTGTCTATCTACCAATCTCCCTCTCCCTTTTTCTATGTGTGTATGTGTATATATATATATATATACTCTTTTACTTGTTTCAGTCATTTGACTGCGGCCATGCTGGAGCACCGCCTTTAGTCGAGCAAATCGACCCCGGGACTTATTCTTTGTAAGCCCAGTACTTATTCTATCGGTCTCTTTTGCCGAACCTCTAAGTGACGGGGACGTAAACACACCAGTATCGGTTGTCAAGCAATGCTAGGGGAACACAGACACACAAACACACACATACATATATATATACATATATACGACAGGCTTCTTTCAGTTTCCGTCTACCAAATCCACTCATGAGGCATTGGTCAGCCCGGGGCTATAGCAGAAGACACTTGCCCAAGATGCCAAGCAGTGGGACTGAACCTGGAACCATGTGGTTCGTTAGCAAGCTACTTACCACACAGCCACTCCTGCGCCTATATGTATTTTTTACTTGTTTCAGTCATTTGACTGCAGCCATGCTGGAGCACCGCCTTTAGTCAAGCAAGTTGACCCCAGGAGTTATTCTTTGCAAGCCTAGTACTTATTCTATCGGTCTCTTTTGCCGAACCGCATCAGTTGTCAGGTGATGTTGGGGAGACAAACATACACACACACATACATATATATGACGGGCTTCTTTTCAGTTTCGTCTACCAAATCCACTCACAAGGCTTTGGTCAGAACGAGGCTATAGTATAGGTGCCACGCAGTGGGACTGAACCCAGAACCATGTGGTTGGTAAGCAAGCTTCCTACCACACAACTACTCCTACGCCTATATATATACATACAGAGAGAGAGAGAGAGAGAGAATTCACAAAAAACCAAAAGACAAAGACGTGGTGTAGACAACAAACAGATGTATTAGTTTAACACTTGGAATGTGAAAAAGTCTTTAACGTTTCGAGCCTACGCTCTTCCACAGAAAAAAAAACAAGGAGAAAAAATAAAGAATGTGTAGTGGCTTCGATGGGCTTCTTTCAGTTTCCATGTATTAAATCCACTCACAAGGCCTTGGTTGACCCAAGGCTATATTAGAAGACACTTGCCCAAAGTACCATGCAGTGGGACTGAAAATGGAACCATATGGTTGGAAAGCAACCTTCTTACCACACGGCCACATCTGCACCTAAATATATATATAGCACTGTCCAAACTCAGGACGCCATGATAGATCGTTAGCTCCTACATGCATTTTTACTCTCCTTTTTTTCTCTCCATTTTTTTCTCTCCTTGTTTCTCTCCTTGTTTTTTTCTGTGTATCTTTCTGTCGAAGAGCGTAGGCTCGAAACGTAAAAGACTTGTTCTATTTCTATTCCTGAGCGCCATACTAATACATTTGTTTGTTCGTACTCCACCTGCCTTCGTCTTTTGTTTATTTTCGTAAACCTTCCCGTTATATGTATATACATATATATATATATATACACACACACACACACACACACACAAAATTAAGAGGAATGACCGCTAAAGTGGACACCTAATATGCTAAACATAGACGTCAAATTGCCATTACCACGAAGAATGTTTTCTCAAGAAAAATCTCAGAAAAACGCCAAAATGTAAAAATGAGCAAGACACATAAAAATATACGAAATAAAAAATGATTACCTATGTACCAATGGTTTCACTTGTTAATATCTACATATGCAAACACGCAGATATCTAGTATATTTTCATTTGTCTTGCTTATTTTCACATTTTGGCATTTTGCTGAGATTTTTCTTGAGAACACATTCTTCATGGTAATGACGATTTGACGTCGATGTTTAGCATATTAAGCATCCACTTTAGTGGTCATTCCTCCTAATTTTGTATGTAACACAATTTTTAATCTTCGAATTTTTAAATATGCTAAGCCACTGGTCTTATTATTTAATTTTACCCTTATTATTTAATTTTATATATTTATTTATATATATTCTGTTGTGTCTGGAGAGAGTCATTTTCTTTTCATACCTTATAATGTAACACACTGGTTAAATTCCCACTTATTTCTTATTTTTATTTTCCTAAAATTTTCATTGCATCTTGCAACCTTTTGAATAGTCTTGACTCTGTCCATTATTTAAACTGCATAATGGACAGAGTTAAGACTATTGAAAAGGTTGCAAGACACAACGAAAATTTTAGGAAAATAAAAATAAAAAGTAAGTGGAAATTTTACTGGTGAGTGTGTTACATTATAAGGCACAAAAAGAAAATGACTCTCCCCAGACACAACAGAAGATGCTTCAACGCACGAACTCATATAAGGAATCTTGCAAACCAAATCCAAAAACGAAATATATATATATATATATATATATATATATTGGAGTGGCTGTGTGGTAAGTAGCTTGCTAACCAACCACATGGTTCCGGGTTCAGTCTCACTGCGCGGCATCTTGGGCAAGTGTCTTCTGCTATAGCCCCGGGCCGACCAATGCTTTGTGAGTGGATTTGGTAGACAGAAACTGAAAGAAGCCCATCATATATATATATATATATATATGTGTGTATGTTTGTGTGTCTGTGTTTGACATTGCTTGACAACCGATGCTGGTGTGTTTACGTCCCTGTCACTTAGCGGTTCAGCAAAAGAGACCAATAGAATAAGTACTGGGCTTACAAAGAATAAGTCCCGGGGTCGATTTGCTCGACTAAAGGCGGTGCTCCAGCATGGCCCAAGTCAAATGACTGAAACAAGGAAAAGAGTATATATATATATATGCACACACGTGCGCGTGCATGCACACACTAACATATACATGTATATTTTTCTTTCAGAGTGTTCAAAATCTGCCACTATTTGCAACAGACAAATAACATGTCCCGCAAACCTTGCCTATCAAAATTGTGCTGTGCCTTTTGTGGGTGGTGCCAAATTGGTATGCAATGACAGCCTACTGTGGGAACCACTTTTTACATGTCCAGGTAAAAGGAATCTCAATGCATTATCATTGTTTTTATTGTTATTATCTTTGCTTTTTTGTTGTTATTCTTTTTTTTTTGTCACTTTATAATGTTGAAAGAATTACATAAGTATTGATTGTTCATTAATCCTGGTGGTTTGAGAATAATCCACTGGGAGTAATGTAGAAAGATAGCATTTGACCTTACGGACAATTGGTATGAAGATGACCCTAATAAAGTGCTAGAAAGTAAGGAATATAAGATGTGGAATTTTAACATTCAGACTGACAGAGTAATAGAGGCTAGAAGGCCTGATTTAGAAGCACTAATAGACAAATAAGTGCCAGGTAATTGACTTTAAATTTTCAAATAATGTGAAATTCAATACAAGTCATTTACAGAAAATAGCAATGTACCAGGACCTAACCATTAAGTTACAGAGGGTGTGGAAAGTATAGGTAAAATGTATCTTTCTATTTATAGGTACCTTGAGAATTATTACTAAAGATTTGAACAGATTGATAGAGGAAATAGGCATGGAAACCTAGTTAAGTGCAGCTCCAGAAAACTATTGATAAGAACTACAAAGATACTTAGGAAGGTTCTTGGCATTTAAGGAATTTTATTCCAGCACACTAATTTATTGTGCATATATAAAATAATAATAATAATAATAATAAATATATAAAATAATAATAATAAATATATAAAATAATAATAATAAATATATAAAATAATAATAATAAATATATAAAATAATAATAAATATATAAAATATAATAATAAATATATAAAATAATAATAATAAATATATAAATAATAATAAATATATAAAATAATAATAATAAATATATATAATAATAATAAATATATAAAATAATAATAATAAATATATATAATAATAATAATAAATATATAAAAATAATAATAAATATATAAAATAATAATAATAAATATATAAAATAATAATAATAAATATATATAATAATAATAATAAATATATAAAATATAATAATAAATATATATAATAATAATAATAAATATATAAAATAATAATAATAATAACATATAAAATAATAATATAAATATATAAAATAATAATGATAATAATAAACATATAAAATAATAATATAATAATAATAAATATATAAAAATAATATAATAAATATATAAAATATAATAATAATAATAATAATATAATAAACATATAAAATAATAATGATAATAATAAACATATAAAATAATAATGATAATAAATATATAAAATAATAATGATAATAAATATATAAAATAATAATAATAATAAACATATAAAATAATAATAATAATAAGCTCTAATGGCTTCTGATCTTAACTGATTGGAAGTGTTATCATGTACATTGTTTTATCTTAGTATAAAAGATGGACTACAGCAAATATTCTGCTCAATGTCACAGATTTCCTTGTCAGTTGTTTGACCTTAACCAGTTGAGCATGTCCCTTAGTGGCTGATCACGAGTAGAAGTAGTGGGGGAGCATCATAGTCATGTGTTGAGAGGGATTCTTTGGGGTTTGAATAATTCACCTTTGGCAACATGGGTGGTTCATTCAACATCCTTAATCTTTATTCAGGGAGCTTTTGAGTGGGATGGGTTACTCGACCCAAAGAAAATTCTAACTGGGCCCTACCTGCAAGGTCATGTGCTGTTTATCTTGATATGAAATCACCATGTCACACACATATGGTTGTGATGCATGTGCCTGGTGTACCCTTATCAGACGGGTAGTCATGATGGGTATACTGGGCTTCATATATTTTACCCCAGTGTCACTTTGATGGCATGCACTGCTCTCTCACTCCATAATAATAATAATGATGATGATGGTGGTGGTGGTGATGTGATGTGGTGTGGTGTGATGTGATGTGATGCAATGCGATGCGATGTGATGATGGGGATTGTGATAATCAGTAAAAGCTGAGGGGATTGAGGGAAAAGTGAAGTGATTAAGCTGTGAAATCATATACCAATTAATAAGAAAGATTCAGAACTTAGATTCAGCAGAAAAAAAAAATCAATGCCTCTGCTTAACTTACAAAGACCTCCCTAGCCACCAGCCGGCATATTCGTGTGTGCCTGGCCAGCCTCTGCATGTTTAGGTGCAGGCACTGGCCACTGATGTGGGAGATTGTCTCAGATGCACTGCTGCAATGCCAGCAGGTGTTATCACCTTAGTCTCCACGAGTTAGGCACTCCCAAGTGGGAAACGTATTGGAGCACATCTTGGGTAAGCCCAAGTAGTGCTCCTCAGAAATCCCTCCCAGTCATGACATCCAGCTGTTTCCAATCAGGTCAGACTTGAAGGCAGCCGCAAATACCCCTTGGACGGGTTGTGACACCCACTTCTTCGTGTGCATGTGGCAGACATCAGGAGCACATGGGGGCATCTCCATGCCAGACAGGTGGTTTGAATAGTAAATAATGATGATATTTTTAGTAGGAATGTCTGGACAATTCTTCCTGTAGGTGTCATTGTAATTAATTCAGCCACACTGTCATGTATCATGGCAAAATAATGTCTTGTGGACATTTTTGAGTAGAATTTAATAATATGAGTGATATTCTTCTCACTGTTATGATACAGTTGACACTTTCTGTCTCTCCATACTGGTTTGGAAGTATTCTGTTTTATTGATTAGGTATTTAGTAGATATTTCTTGTTCTTGAATAAGGAGGGTATATTCTACAAGGATGGATGTAATATAACTTTTCTAGTCTGGGCACAAGGCCCTAAATTTTTGGAGAGGGGACCATTCGATTAGATCGACCCCAGTACACAACTTGTACTTAATTTATCAAACTCAAATGGATGAAAGGCAAAATCAACCTTAGTGGAATTTGAACTCAGAAAATAAAAACAGATGAAATATCTATTTCTTTACTACCCACAAGGAGCTAAACACAGAGAGGACAAACAAGGACAGACAAACGGATTAAGTTGATTACATCGACCCCAGTGCATAACTGGTCCTTATTTAATCGACCCCGAAAGGATGAAAGGCAAAGTCGACCTCAGCTGAATTTGAACTCAGAACGTAAAGACAGACGAAATACCACTAAGCATTTCACAAAGTGTGCTAACGATTCTCCCAGCTCATCCCCTTTTGATGTAATATATCTGTCATAGTTCTAGGAGAGGGTATTCTACTTGCTAATGTTGTTAAATTTAAGCTTTGCGACAGCAGCATGCATCCATAATTTACTCTCAGTATATTTTTGTTGTGGCAGCATCCGTGCTAGCGGGGTGCAAAGAGCACCATACGAGCTTCTGTGCCAGTGGCACATAAAAGGGCACCACTTGAGTGTGGTCATTACCAGCGTCGCCTTACTGGCACTTGTGCCCATGCTAGTTCGGTGCCAAGAGCACCATCCGAGCGTGGTTGTTGCCAGAGCAGCTAACTGTGTCTGTGCCGGTGGCACGTAAAAGGGCACCATTCGAGCGTGATCATTACCAATGTCACCCTACATGCACCTGTGCCGGTGGCATGTGTAAAAGATTTGAGTGAAGTCATTGCCAGTACCGCCTGACTGGCCCCGTGCCGGTGGTGTGTAAAAGCACTCATTACACTCTCGGAGTGGTTGGCATTAGGAAGGGCATCCAGCTGTAGAAACTCTGCCAGATCAAGATTGGAGCCTGGTGCGGTCGTCTGGTTCGCCAGCCCTCAGTCAAAATCGTCCAACCCATGCTAGCATGGAAAGCGGACGTTAAACGATGATGATGATGATGATGACATCAGTCTAGCTATTGTTGGCTCACAGCAAATCACTGTACAAATGCATATGTATGTCTATTGATGTGTGTGTGTATGTATATAAATATATATATATACATATATGTGTGTATATGTCTGTATGTATGTATCATCATCATCATTGATTAATGTCCGCTTTCCATGCTGGCATGGGTTGGACGGTTTGACTGAGGACTGACTATGTGTGTGTGTGTATATATCTTTATTAATACTATTAGCCCAACCGCCACTACGAAGTTCCTGCAATAAATCTACAGATAACAGCAGGGAATCGAAACTGTGCTGGTGCTTTACTCATCATTTGTTTATACATTTTGTGTAATTTCTCCATTATATATATGTGTGTGTGTGTGTGTGTATATCATCATCATCATCATCGTTTAGCATCCGCTTTCCATGCTGGCATGGGTTGGACGGTACAACTGGGGTCTGGGAAGCCAGAAGGCTGCACCAGGCCCAGTCTGATCTGGCAATGTTTCTACGGCTGGATACCCTTCCTAACGCCAACCACTCCATGAGTGTAGTGGGTTCTTTTTACGTGTCACCGGCACAGAGGCCAGTCGAGGCTGGCAAATGGCCATGATCGGATGGTGCTTTTTACGTGCCACCGGCACGGAGGCTAGGAGAGACTGGCAATAGCCATGATCGGATGGTGCTTTTTACGTGCCACCGGCACGGAAGCCAGTTGGGGCGGCGCTGGCAACAGCCACGTTCGGCTGGTTCTCTTATGTGCCACCGGCACTGGTATCACAGCTACAATTTCCATTGATGTTGATCGATTTTGATTTTTGATTTTGATTTTCAGTTGCCTCAACAGGTCTTCACAAGTAGAGTTTTGTGTCCCAAGATGGAAAGGTATGCATAAGTGGATTGAGGCCATGGGTTATGATCTCACTTGTCCTGCCGTTCTTCTCACGCACAGCATACTTCCAAAGGTCTTGGTCTCTATTCATTTCCTCGGTGAGACCTAAAGTTCAAAGGTCGTGCTTCACCACCTCATCCCAGGTTTTCCTGGGTCTACCTCTTCCACAGGTTCCCTCAACAGCTAGGGTGTGGCACTTTTTCACACAACTGTCTTCATCCATTCTCGCCACATGGCCATACCAGCGCAAACGTCTCTCTTGCACACCACAACTGATGCTTCTTAGGTCCAAACTTTCCTCAAGGCACTTACACTCTGTCGATTATGAACACTGACATTAAACATCCATCGGAGCATACTGGCTCCATTTCTTGCGAGCTTACGCATATCCTCAGCAGTCACGGCCCATGTTCCACTGCCATGTAGCATGGCTGTTCGTACACATGCATCATACAGTCTGCCTTTTACTCTGAGCGAGAGGCCTTTTGTCCCTAGCAGAGGTAAGAGCTCTCTGAACTTTGCTCAAGCTAATCTTACTCTAGCAGTTACACTTTCAACACACCCACCCCTACTAATGACTTGGTCACCTAGGTAACGGAAGCTATCAACTATTTCTAGTTTTTCTCCCTAGAATATGGCGGAAGTTGGTCTCAGAGCATTTTCAGTGTTTATTGCTCCTGAGCATCTGCCACATACAAAAACTATCTTCCTAGTTAGCCTTCCCTTGACGTTGCTGCACCTCTTATGTGTCCATAGCTTACACTTGGTGCATCTTATAGAGTTTCTACCTATGCCTTTCCTACAGATCGAGCAGGGCCATCTACCTGAAGGCGTTTGTGACTTGTCTACCTTCCTACTTATTAGGACTTTGGTTTTAGCTAGGTTGACTCTAAGACCCTTCGATTCTAATCCTTGCTTCCACACCTGAAACTTCTCCTCCAGTTCTAATAGTGACTCAGCAATTAAAGCAAGGTCATCAGCATAGAGGAGCTCCCAAGGGCATCCTGTCTTGAATTCCTCCATTATTGCCTGGAGGACTATGATAAATAGGAGGGGACTGAGGACTGAACCTTGGTGGACCCCTACCTCTACCCAGAATTCTTCACTGTACTTGTTGCCAACCCTCACCTTACTAGCAGCGTCCCAGTACATGGCTTGCACAGCTCTCGCTAACCATTCATCTATCCCTAGTTTCCTCATTGACCACCAGATAATGGATCGGGGGACCCTGTCGAAGGCTTTCTCCATGTCAATGAAAGCCAGGTACAGGGGCTTATCTTTGGCCAGATATTTCTCCTGCAGCTGTCTTACCAGGAACATGGCATCAGTGGTGCTTTTCCCTGGCACGAATCCAAACTGCATCTCATCTAAACTAACTCTCTCTCTAATTAGTTGGGCTATGACCCTCTCCGTAACCTTCATTACCTGATCCAACAGCTTGATACCTCTGTAATTATTTGTATCTAGGGTGTCACCTTTACCTTTGTAGCAGTTGACTATTATGCTGCTACACCAGTCATTGGGTATGACTCCTTTGTGTATCACCTGGTTAACGATACGGGTGACTAGCCTATAGCCGACACTACCAGATATTTTGAGCATCTCTGCAGTGATTCCTGATGGGCCTGGGGCTTTGCCTGTCTTCATGCTTCTAATTGCCTTAACTACCAAGGAACTGTCAACTCAGATAGCTGGTCCCTCTGTTTGGCAGACATTCGGCAGACTCTCTTTCTCCCATTCATTTTCTTTATTGAGCAACCTTTCATAGTGGCGTCTCCAAACCTCTTTCTTTGCATCCTCATTTAGTGCAAGTGAACCATCATCCATGCGAACACATTTCTCTCCTACCACATCACGATTCTCTCTCATACACTGTCTTGCAACGCGAAATACTTCAAGTCTTTGGTCCCCATGGCGCAGAACATTGGCAATTTTTTTCTTATCTGCTTCCCTCTGGCTAAATAAACCTGTCTCCTAGCTATATATATATATATATACATGAATATTTTTGTTTCAGAGTGTCCAGAAAATACAACTGTTTGCAACAGACAAATAACTTGTCCTGAAAGACTTTATTATCAGGAATGTAAGGTGCCATTTGTGAACAATGCCACATTGAATTGCAGTAACAGCCTGAAATGGGAATCAAACTTTACGTGCCCAGGTAAAAGGAATCTCAATGCATTATCACCATTGCTGTTGTTATTAATCTTTGCCATTTATTCCATATTTTTCTTTTTTGTCACTATATGATATTGGAGATGTTACTTTGGCATTGATTGTTGATTAATCATATTGATTTGAGAATAATCCATTGGGAGTTATATAGAACAGATTTGACCATACTGAGAAGTGGTATGAACATGAACCTAATAAAGGGCTAGAAAGTAAGGAATATAAGATTTGAAATTTTAACATTCAGAATTGCAGAGTTATAGAAGCTAGGTCTGATTTAGAAGCACTAGCAGGCAAAAAGAATAGGAAGTGCCAGGTAACTGACTTTACCATTGTAAATGGTGAAAAGGTGAATACAAGAGGTTTACAGAAAACCTCAGTGTACCAGCACCTAGCCACTGAGTTCTAGATGCATTAGGAACAATTCCTAAAGATTTGAAAAGATTGATAGAGGAAATAGGCATTAAAGCCTAGTTTTGTGCTGCTCCATAAAACAATATTATTAAAGATAGCAGAAATACTTAGGAAAGTTCTCGGTATCTAAGATTACTTGTTGTAGACAGATGTTAGGATTTTTTTTCCAGCTGTCTAATCTGTTTTGCATATATGAAATAATAATAATAATAATAATAATAATAATAATGATAGACCTACCAAAAACTGAGCAAATATAAAGATCTTGAAATAGAAATCAGCAAAATGTGGAACCTGAAGACTAAAACAATACCTATTGTCATAGGTGTCCTGGGAATGATAGCAAAAGGGGCTGATTGCTACCTAACTCAGATACCAGGAAACCCAAAAATGGCAGAAATTCAAAAGAAAGTGCTTATGGGAACTGCTCATATTCTACGCAAAATACTTTCTATGTAATCTCAAGGTTTAAAACAAACATAATTTTCGTATGTTTTTTTAGACATTCACTAGTACAACACTAAGTACAAAACCAAATATATGGCACCCTAGGCATAACACTAACATGAACTTCCAACTTGTTGTCTCTTGAGGTCTCTGGGTGAGACTTGGAGCCAACTTGTACAAATGTAAATCAAAAGTCAAACAGAATAATAATAATAGTAATAATCCGTTCTACTATAGTTACGAGGCCTGAAATTTGTGGGGAGGAGACTAGTCAATTATATCAACCTCAATGTTTCATTGGTACTTCATTTATCGACCCTGAAAGGATGAAAGGTAAATTCAACGTCCACAGAATTTGAACTCAGAAAGTAAGAGTAGACGAAATGCTGCCAAGCATTTTGCCTGGCATGCTAATAATTCTGCCAGCTTGCCTCCTTAATAATAATAATAATAATAATAATAATAATTGTTTTGTCTTGGTATAAAAGACAGGTTACAACAAATATTCTGCTCAATACTAAGAGATTTGCTTGTCAGTTGATTGACCTTAACCAGTTGAGCATGTCTCTTAGTGGCTGACGATATGTGCATCTCTGATCACGAACAGAAGTAGTGGGGGAGCGTCATAGCCATGTGTTGAGAGGGATCCTTTGGGGTTTGAATAATTCACCTCTGGAAACATGGGTGTTTCGTTCAACATCCTTAACCCTTATTCAGGGACCTTTTGAGCAGGATGGTTACTCAACAAGAAAAAAATCTGACTCTAAAACCACATTAAATGTTCATACAGCACAAGGAGAGAAGACAAAAGGACAAGATGAACTAGCAAAAAAATTACTGGATAATTCCAAATCCCGGATTTCTGGCTTTGCATTAAGAAATGCTTTGCCTCATCAGTGGAATATATGCAGAAAGTAACATAAATACACATATATATACATACAACATACAAATACTTACATATACAAATGTATACATACATATATATGCACGTATGCAACACAACCAGTTTAAATTGCCCGCTTCTTAATTCCATGTGCGATATGGTTAAAACATCACTGCAGTAAACACAATGACGAAATAAATTTAAAATTCATATAAATAAGGATAAGATCGTTAATTTAAATTAAATAACGATCTTATCAAGTGGCCAGCATGGAAACAAAAACCTTCAAAGGTAATAATTATCATTAAAATTATAATCTATGGTATCTACGAGATTCCGCCATGCTGGAAATAGCAGCCAAAATCTGACTCTAAAACCACATTAAATGTTCATAAAGCACAAGGAGAGAAGACAAAAAGACAAAATAAAACTAGCAAAAAATTACTGGATAATTCCAGATCCCGGATTTCTGGCTTTGCATTAAGAAATGCTTTGCCTCATATATATGTGTGTGGAGGCGCAATGACCCAGTGGTTAGGGCAGCGGACTCGCGGTCATAGGATCGCGGTTTCGATTCCCAGACCAGGCGTTGTGAGTGTTTATTGAGCGAAAACACCCAAAGCTCCACGAGGCTCTGGCAGAGGGTGGTGGCGATCCCTGCTGTACTCTATTACCACAACTTCCTCTCTTTCTTCTGTTGGCCTGCTCGCTTAGCCAGCAGGATGACGTCATTTGAAGGCTAAAACAATGCAAAGCGCATTGTAACCAGCGATGTGTAGCAACATCTGATAGCCTAGTTGGTCACATGATCACATGATATATATATATATATATATATATATATATATATATGAATATTTTTGTTTCAGAATGTCCAGAAAATACAATTATTTGCAACAGACCAGTAACATGTCCTGAAAGGCATTATTATAAAGAATGTAAGGTGCCTTTTGTGGACAATGGCAAATTGGTGTGCGGTGAGAATCTGGAATGGAAACCACTCTTTACATGTCCAGGTAAAAGGAATCTCAATGCATTATCATTATTATTATTGTTGTTGTTGTTGTTGTTATTAACCTTTGCAATTTATTCTTGTTATTCTTTTTTGCCACTTAATAATATTGGATGAATGAGGAATGTTTGAGTGGAGAACATACTCTGTGAACCAAAATAATAGTCCATACTCTCTTTTTACTCTTTTACTTGTTTCAATCATTTGACTGCGGCCATGCTGGAGCACCGCCTTTAGTCGAGCAACTCGACCCCGGGACTTATTCTTTTTGTAAGCCCAGTACTTATTCTATCGGTCTCTTTTTGCCGAAACGCTAAGTGACGGGGGACGTAAACACACCAGCATCGGTTGTCAAGCAATGCTAGGGGAACAAACACAGACACACAAACACACACACATACATATATATATATATATATATATATATATATATATACATATATACGACAGGCTTCTTTCAGTTTCCGTCTACCAAATCCACTCACAAGGCATTGGTCGGCCCGGGGCTATAGCAGAAGACACTTGCCCAAGATGCCACACAGTGGGACTGAACCCGGAACCATGTGGTTGGTTAGCAAGCTACTTACCATACAGCCACTCCTGCGCCTATGATGAATTTTTTTATATTTTCTAAATAACTGCCTGGGGGATTTTGAAAACAATTTACATGATGGTACAGTACACTATTTTCGGTTTGTATACATAATTTATGATATGTAGCTGTCTTAGTTTTCATATTATTTTTCAGGTAATCTGCAAAAATAGTCCTGGTATAATAATGTACAGTTTTGATCACTAATAAGGATAGAAATACTATTTCAAGAACAATTATTTTAAATAACTCATATGACACAACTGTACCATTGAGCAACAAAATACATAACATATTCACAGAAACTTTGACACTTTGATTAGTGTTTGGTGTATGAACCATTTTGTTTGATGACCTCAAAAATGTGGTTAGTCGATTCAGTTGGTGTTTTGATAGTAGAGGGTAGGACTGCCTTAGCAGAGTCTTGCATTGCCTTCCAAAGTGTTTCCTTAGATGGGTGCTGCTTGCCATTCTGGTAAATCTCATGTTTGACGATACTCCAAAAGTTCTCAATGGGAATCAAATCTGGAGAACAGGCTGGCCACTTTATCAAAGTTTCTCCTTTGAATCTCAATGAGACAATCTCTTCAGTTCTCTTAGTAGCATATGGTAGGATCTTATCATGCATAAAAATAACATTGCTAAGCTCAGATAATGGGAGCTCTTTCACCCAGTCACTTAGGACATCACAGCATGTGGTAGCATTAATCTTCACACCTTCTGGCACTTTAAATGGACTAATCATCCTGTTTCCCATGATTCCAACTCAAACCATCACTCTTCCACCTCCTTGCTGATGGTGCAAATGCATGTGAGCAGGGTTGTCATAAAACACCCTTAGCCCAACCATCCGGCCCATTTAGCATGGCTTGGCACACATCAGTGAACAAAATATGCTTGACACTGGTCATTCAACCCCATTCTAACCGAGCATTTTTGTGTTTGGGAGTCAATGGAGGCTTAAAAAACAGGTTTCTTCTCTTTCGCAAAGCTACTAATTACTTTATAGTAGAAGACACTTGCTTGGATAAAATGACCCAGTGTCCTCCATGTTGGTCTTTGGCATGTTGGGAGAGTATGAAGGATTGTTTTTTGTCATCATATTGTCTCAGATGTTCATTTAGTCTCCCCACAATGCCCCTAGATGTCTCGCCTATTTATATTATGTTCTTGTCTGTACACACAAGCACACTTCATACAAGGAAACATATGGCGACACATCCATACATAACAGATGCACATACATAGTCACACAAACCCATACACAGACACACTCAAACATGTACACACAAATACATACACACACACACACAAACATAAACATGAACACACAAGCACATGGATATGTAGAATACATACATACATACATACATACATACATACGTGCACACATGCATATTTATATATATATATATATGCATACACGAAACATCCAGAGTACATACATACATGCACACATGCATACAGACAAAAATGAAAATTTTAGTAAAAATAAATAAGTAAATGCGCAGGAGTGGCTGTGTGGTAAGTAGCTTGTTTACCAGCCACATGGTTCCGGGTTCAGTCCCACTGTGTGGCATCTTGGGCAAGTGTCTTCTGCTATAGCCCCGGGCCGACCAATGCCTTGTGAGTGGATTTGGTAGACGGAAACTGAAAGAAGCCTGTCATATATATGTGTGTTTGTATGTATGTGTGTGTATGTTTGTGTGTCTGTGTTTGTCCCCCTAGCATTGCTTGACAACCGATGCTGGTGTGTTTATGTCCCCGTCACTTAGCGGTTCGGCAAAAAGAGACCGATAGAATAAGTACTGGGCTTACAAAGAATAAGTCCTGGGGTCGAGCTGCTCGATTAAAGGCGGTGCTCCAGCATGGTCGCAGTCAATTGACTGAAACAAGTAAAAGAGTAAAAAAGAGAGTAAAGAGTAAATGAGTGAAAATCGGTGAGTGTGTTAAATTAATAAGGCACTAAAAGAGAATGACTCTCCCCAGACACAATTTAATAATATCAATTTGGAAGTAAATGTATAATTTTGGGTCATCCCATAAATAATATGGTTCTTTTATACTTCTTTTATTTTTCAAAATTAAGATGAAGTTCTTTTTATAGATCTAAAATATATTGTCCTTCATTTTCTATAAAGCTCTTTCATCTGTTTGGTAAACTTACAAGGCCCCTTTCCAAAATTCACTTGTCTGTAATGAAAAATACTCTTCCAGTACTGTTCTGACCTTATCTACAGAATTCATATTTTTTCTGTCCAAATGATTTTGAAGACTGCAGAATAAATGATAATCAGATGGGACAATGTCTGGCGAATATGGTGAGTGGGGCATCATTTCCCATTCAGACTGCTCCAGCCTTTGGAATGTCATCCTTGCTGTATGTGGCTGAGTATTATCCTGGTGGAAGAACACCTTTCATCTTGAAACCAAAGATTACTATTTTTTCTTCTAGCACTGACTTAAGCTGCTCAAGCTGCTTGCAGTAGATCTCCTTTGTTATTGTTTGGTTTGGGTTTAAAAGTCCAGAATGGTGAAATTTTTCATATCCCATCAAACAGATAACAACACCTTACATGGGTGAAGACCTTCTTTAGCCTGGGGTACTGGTGTTTCTCCTTTTCCTACCCACTGTCTTTGGCACTTGACATTTTTATAGAGAATCCATTTCTCATCAACAATCACTATTTGGTTGAAAAAAAGGTTCATTTGTGAGACATGATAGCAAAGAAGATCACACATTCACTCTCTGTGTGCTATTAGACTCAGAAAGTTTGTGAGGATCCCGTTGACCCAATTTGCTCATTTTTCTGATGGCATGTAGGTGTCGATGAATGGTTGAATGACCAAATCCAAGCTTCTCTGCTAATTCCTCAACAGTTACAATGAGATTTTGTTCTGCCACAGTTTGCAGAACATCTTTGTCAAGCTCTACAAATCTTCCAGGAAGAGGCTTATCTTCTAGGCTGTAGTTTCTGTCTCAGAATTTCTGGAACCACCGTTGACACTGGCTTAAGCTTATTGTTCGATCCCCGTATACTGCATTAATATCCCTCACACTTTCTATTGCATTGTTGCTTTATTGGACTCATAAACCAAAATATGCTAAATATGCTCCTTTATAATTTCCATTATAGCTTAGAAAAAATAACTTTTAAAATTGAACTGCACTCTTCAAAACTTGCACTACGAATAAGTGCAAGTTAAAATTAGGACCTGCTTTTTCATTTTATAGCAAGTTGATGCAGGTAGTTATCCTGACCCCCTCCAACTTTTAGTCCATGCAATTGAAGAAATCCGCATTATTTATGGGATGACCCAATACATTTCTTCAAGGCAAAGATCATATGTAGAATTGCCAGTATTGTATGATGATGTGTAACTAATAATGGACTACTTTAAATCATAGGAACCTCTATCTTGCCCAGGATATTAATCGTCTGGAAACCGTTCAGCAACATGCAACCGAGAGAATACCCTCCATCAGGCATTTGCAAAACACACACACACATGTGATCACGATTATTTTGATTTGGTGTAAAAAAGATTTATGCTAATGTCATTGGTAGGAAAGAAACACCTGAAGGGACATTCATCAAAAAGCTCTGGTTTTAGGGGTTCATTGCTGAGTTTTTCTTTCCTTCAATGAACAATATGAACTTATATTGTTGTTGTGACCCCCTTTAGTCATGAATGACCATGGGATTGCACCTACAAAGTTACCCTCCAAGGCACAAGTCTAGGCAAGGTTGTTTATGGAAGACCAGCAGTCACCCACACATACCAGCCTCCCCTCTCCATGCCACCGATGTTATCCAAGGGAAAGGCAAAGGGGCCGATACAGATTGGCACCAGTGAGGTCGCAGCTCATTTATTAACATGCAAGTGGCTGAGCACTCCACAGACACGTGTACCCTTAACGTAGTTCTCAGGGAGATTCAGTGTGACACAGAGTGTGACAAGGCTGGCCCTTTGAAATACAGGTACAGCAGAAACAGGAAGTAAGAGTGAGAGAAAGTTGGGGCGAAAGAGTACAGCAGGGATCACCACCACCCCCTGCTGGAGCATCGTGGAGCTTTAGGTGTTTTCGCTCAATAAACACTCACAATGTCCAGTCTGGGAATTGAAATTGTGATCCTATGACTGCGATTCCACTGCCCTAACCACTGGGCCATTGCGCCTCCACATGAACTTATATAAACTCAAATATTTACATATATGATAGGCTTCCACACAGTCTCTGTCTACTTAATCCCATTCTCAAGCTATTGGTCAATCTGAGCAGTCTTGTAGATGACAGTTAGCCGTGGTGATTCACAGTCAGGTTGAATCTAGAATGTGAAGTGAACTTCTGAATCACCTAGACATGCATCCTTCCAGGCAGGAACTCAGTTCTTAGTTGAAACTATTTTCATTTAAGGCAGCGAGCTGGCAGAAACGTTAGCACGCCGGGTGAAATGCGTAGCCATATTTCGTCTGCCGTTACGTTCTGAGTTCAAATTCCACTGAGGTCGACTTTGCCTTTCATCATTTCGGGGTCAATAAACTAAGTACCAGTTACACACTGGAGCTGATGTAATCGACTTAATCCCTTTGTCTGTCCTTGTTTGTCCCCTCTGTGTTTAGCCCCTTGTAGGTAGTAAATAAATAGAAACTATTATCATTTCTAAAAATCTTAGTAAAGGTATGAATGTTATTTGAAGAGGGTTTTTTACTCTTTCTGATTGTCTTCAATGTTATCAACTGCTTTCCTTCTCATTTTTTCATACCTTCTATGTCAGGGGTGGGCGAACTTTTTTGATCGCGGGCCGCACAGTGCATCTTTGGAACCTTGGCGGGCCTCATTTATAAAAATCAATTGAAAATATTTTTAAAGGCGGTTATAGACCTATAAACACACAATTGATTGAAAGGAAATTTTGTGAAATATTCCTCTCGTCGGGCCGCATGAAAACCTAGGGCGGCCCGCGGGCCGTAGTTTGCCCACCCCTGTTCTATGTTATTAATAAGGGAATTATTAATATCATGCCATTGCTTTTGTTGTTTGTGTGTGTGTGTGTGTGTGTAAAAGGCACCCATGCTGGTGATATGTAAAAGGTATCCATGCCAGTCACTTGTTAAAGGCAACCACAACAGCGGCACATTAGAAGCACTCAGTACACTCTGTGGAGTGGTTGGTGCTGAGAAGGGCATCCAGCCATAGAAACCAAGCCAAAACAAACTGGAGCCTGGTGCAGCTCTCCAGCTTACCAGTTCCAGTCAAGCTCTCTAACCCATACCAGCATGAAAAATGGACATTGAAAAATAATGATGATAATGAGTGACATCAATTTGTCGATTTTTTTTTTTTTTTTTTTTTTTTTTTGTATTTTTCCTTGAAATATTTTGTATTTATATGTAGTATTCATGCACAGTTTTCAGAACATTAACCTATTGCTTCCTTTTAATTTCAGATCCTGAAAGTCCAATTCTTGCAATTATTTTGGGTATCCTCTTTGGTGTTGCTCTTCTTATTATTATTATTGCAGGTTTGTGCATTTTTTTTTTTTTTTTCTAATAATAACCATAAAAATCTTATAAATCCAGTGTCACACCTTAGAATTTTCTCAACCTCTCTTCACTTAGCTTCATTTATTTTCATAGATTTTACATCTGTAATTCCAGCCTCAAGGTTTACTGAAACGTTGAATCAACATCCATATTTTTGTCTTTCTTTTTCTATAATCACAGAGTACTGACTTTTAGTAAATTACTGTAATTTTCTTCTATAAAAATGTTTTGCACATTCTGTGATTTGTGAAGCAATTGATAAATTCTTTTTTTATTTAAATTTTAAATAATTTGAAATGTCACATTTTCATATAATGAATCATCATCATCATCGTTTAACATCCGTTATCCATGCTAGCATGGGTTGGACAGTTCGACTGGGGGCTGGGAAGCCAGGAGGCCGCACCAGGTTCCAGTCTGATCTAGCAGAGTTTCTACAGCTGGATGCCCTTCCTAATACCAACCACTCCGTGATTGTAGTGGGTGCTTTTTACATGCCACCAGCATAGGTGCCAGGGGAGGCTGGCAGTGTCCACAATCGGTTGGTGCTTTTTATGTGCCACTGGCACAGAAGCCAGTCAAGGTGGCACTGGCATCGGCCACATTCAGATGGTGCTTTTTACATGCCACCGGCACAGGTATCACAACTACAATTTCCATTTGATATTTATTTTGATGTAACTTAAAAAGTGGGTAGTTAGATGGTAAACAGAAAAGTTCTGGAATATTCATAATGTCTGACGTCCGTTTAGGATGGTCTATGAAAGTTTGTACATTTTGCCTATCATTAGAAGTTCTGTTTAAATCTTAGCACACTTGAGATATTCTTCCTACTATTAACCATCCAGTCATGGAAGATGTGTGGAATTGTTTTGGTAGCCAGATAAATTATGACCATAGGCAGCGAGCTGGCAGACACATTAGCACGCCAGGTGAAATGCTTAGCGGTATTTCGTCTGTCATTACGTTCTGAGTTCAAATTCCGCCCAGGTCGACTTTGCCTTTCATCCTTTCGGGGTCAGTAAATTAAGTACCAGGAGTCGATGTAATCGACTTAATCCCTTTGTCTCTCTTTGTTTGTCCTCTCTGTGTTTAGCCCCTTGTGGGTACTAAGGAAATAGGTATTTCGTCTGCCGTTACGTTCTGAGTTCAAATTTCGCCGAGGTCGACTTTGCCTTTCATCATTTCAGGGTCGATAAATTAAGTACCAGTTATGCACTGGGGTCAATGTAATCGACTTAATCACTTTTTTGTCCTTGTTTGTCCCCTCTATGTTTAGCCCCTTATGGGCAATAAAGAAATACAGACAAATTATGACCAACAGTTTGGTCTGTTTAGGACACAGCACAATGGCTCTAGTAGTTACGTCTGAACTCATAATTATGTAGCTGGTATTCCAGTAGTTTCACTCAGATGACCATTATATCTCTATAAGTTGACTTATATTTATTTTTTAATGATTATCATGAAGCATAGGTACAGGAATTGCTGTGTGGTAAGAAGTCTGTTTCCCAATCACACGTTTTCAGATTTGGTCCATCTCTTTGATTTATCAAGTGTCTTTTGTTATAGCTCTGAACTGACCAAAGCCTTTTGAGTACATTTGGTGGGCAAAACCTGAAAGAAGCCTATTGTGTGTGTGTGTGTGAATGCACGTTCGTGTGTGTTGCAGTTTCCTTGCTTTGACATCATGTGATAGATGTAAGTGAGTATTACCATCATGTAAGCAATGTCCTTCATTTCTAATCTTCCAAGACATGTCTGGTCATAGGGAAATATTACCTTACTTGGTAACAGACGAGGGTTGGCAACAGGAGGGGCATCCATCTTTTGAAAATCCACCTCTTTATCTCTCCCTCTCAGCTCTCACATTCCTCTCTACACCTACATACAACTCACACACCTCTATGAAGGAAGTGAATAGTGCAGCAAAGGTGTCAGCAAGAAACTGGAATACCTCAGAAATAGAGCTGTTTCTAAGAGACTGGGTAATAGCTGAGAATGATCTTCCCAACAATGCTATGTTGTTGCTCTGAAAAGTGTGTTCCATGGTGCAAATGAAGCAGAAGTAAAGTGAATTCATCTGCTTCTATGCCTGGAAGAATTCTTATCACAATACAGGCCTGCAATGAAGAGCCAAAAGGTGTATGTGCAATGGCCCCAATAGCTTACTTGCATGTACACATATCTTTCAACATGACTCAGCACCCATTCATACTACAGAGGTTGTAGGAGAGTGGCTTAATGACAACATCCCACTATTGGACTGGCTTGCACAGAATCCTGATTTAAATCCCATTGAACATTTCTGGAATGTTTTGGAAGCCGATTTTATGCTAGACCACTCCAACCCACATTGATACCCTTGCTCATTTCAGCGCTACATGAAGAATAGGCTGCCATTCCTGATGAAACTTTCAACCACCTGATTGAAAGTATGCCTGCAAGAGTGGAGGCTGCCCTCAAGGCTAACAATGCATCCATACCATGCTGACTGCCAGTTTTCTCGATGGAGGCTGGCCCAAGCTTGTACCTCATTATCAGGTGGATGTCCAGATACTTTTGATCACATAGTGTATCCATCCATCCATCCATTTATATATCTATCTTTGCATATCTTTAAAATATTTTGTTTCTCTTTTCTATTTTTAGGTGCTGTATGCTGTCTTAGGAGACGAAGAAGCTCAGGTGAGAGTAATTTCTTTATTATGATACAATTTCCTAAATCTGTTTCATTGTCATCTTTTTGATTGTTTTTGTGAAGCTGAACGACCAACTTCTAAAAAACAACAAATGATAAATAGAGTGAGCTTAGTAACTTCATACAAAATATTGTTAAACAAAGTTCTTAAAGCAGTCCCTCATTCTTGTTGTTGACCAAACTCTTATCGTGGTTCGGCAACAGCATCCAGAACTCAGCAGTAAAATTCTTCAAACTTTTTATTCTTGATATTGTAGCTCTAGGATTTGAAACCTTTTCACTAAATTACCAGTTCGCTGTCATGAGAGATCCACATTTGGGGCATGCAGCCTTAATGTGAATACTCTATTTACCGACCAGTCAGTTTGCAGGATATCAAACTACCAGTTAGAACTTGATCTCAAGTTTCCTTGAGAATCATGCCCTTTTCTCCAATTAAGCAGAGCTCTAATGTCATATATATCTTTATATATAAAAGTAAGGTTGTGTGCTGTCAGTCTCCTACGATTTAGATTCCTAACTACTCCCACATTTTGCAGTGCAGTTTAACCAAAACCGGGTATCTTATAGTCGTGATTCATATCGAGCCCTTTTGGGTATTAGCGCACGTATACGATGAGTCTACGATTTAAAAAAAAATTTACAATCAATTTTTCCCATTTTTAATGCATTTTTGGCATATATAAGGGAAGTAACTCTCTAAAAATTTATTATTAAATCTCAGAACGTAAAAAGCTACAGTAACACCCCCCCCCTTTGTGGTTAGCCATATTGAGATGGCTATTATACTTTACATCTCTAAAAATGCTTATATAGTTATTTCCCTTACAAACCCGAGCAACGCCGGGCGATACTGCTAGTCACATATATATTACAGAAAATAGTTTTTGTATGTGAAAGACACACAGGATCCATAAATCAGGAAACTGATTCTCAAATGCCCTGGTGGCTCATTAGAAGTAGTAGATAATTTCTGCTACCTTGTAGACCAAATTGGTAGTGGGGAGTTCCATAAAGAAGTGCCGATGGAACACATGGAATTGGGAGATCCAGGAAGATATGGAATGTCCTGAAGTACAACCTCAGGAAGGTGGACCTTTCAGGTGAGATGACAAAGGACCAAGATACCTGCTACCTGGCTGTACTCAAGAAGACCCATACCCCACAGAAGTGTTTAGACCAATCATTCTGGTGGTGTAAAGAATTTGTAGCGAAGCCATTTAAAAATGCCCATGCAGTTCCACATAAAAGTGGCGCAGGAGTGACTGTGTGGTAAGTAGCTTGCTTACCAACCACATGGCTCCAGGTTCAGTCCCTCTGCGTGGCACCTTGGGCAAGTGTCTTCTACTATAGCCCCGGGCCGACCAATGCCTTGTGAGTGGATTTGGTAGACGGAAACTGAAAGAAGCCTGTCGTATATATGTATATATATATGTATGTGTTTGTGTGTCTGTGTTTGTTCCCCTAGCATTGCTTGACAACTGATGCTGGTGTGTTTACGTCCCCGTCACTTAGCGGTTCGGCAAAAGAGACCGATAGAATAAGTACTGGGCTTACAAAGAATAAGTCCCGGGGTCGATTTGCTCAACTAAAGGCAGTGCTCCTGCATGGCCGCAGTCAAATGACTGAAACAAGTAAAAGAGTAAAAGAGTATATGGTGTAATATAAAAGGGCTTGTGTGGCACCACATAAAAGTGTCCAGGCAACATCACATCAAAGCACCCATGCAGCGCCATGTAGAAGTGCCTTATACGGCGCTAGATTAAAAGCTCCCGTGCTGTACCTCATTAAAGCACCCAGCACACTCTGTTAAGTGGATGGCATAAGGAAGTGCATTCGGCCATAGAAACGATGCCAAATCAAACTGGAGTCTGGTGTAGCACCCACCAGCTTGCCAGCCCTGGTTAATCTGTCCAGCATGAAGAATGGACATTAAACAATGATAATATATATATATATATATATATATATATGTGTGTGTATATAATAAATATTAGGGAATAAATCCAAATTTACAGGGAAAAAAATCAGATTTAGGATTAAATCCAATTTTATAGTAAAATATTATATAATATTAATTAGAGACAAAACCACTATTTAGCAAAACAAACATGGAAAGACTTAATCAATACATAAAATTTTAATAAAAAGTAAAAACGATGCCAAATCAAACTGGAGTCTGGTGTAGCACCCACCAGCTTGCCAGCCCTGGTTAATCTGTCCAGCATGAAGAATGGACATTATTAAAATTTTATGTATTGATTAAGTCTTTCCTTGTTTGTTTTGCAAAATAGTGGTTTTGTCTCTAATTAATATTATATATATGTATATATATATATATATATACATGTCTGAGAGCATTGAGAGTGATAGCAGGATATGAAAGGATATTTCACAGGACCAATATCCAAACTTGATGGAGGTTAAAATCATGGAAATGTCTCTTGGACAAGTTCTTCTTTAATTTGGCAATGTTTGTATGAAGTTTAGCTTGAGTTAAGACATATCCATATTGTATCTTATGTTTTACTGTATATATATATATATATATGTGTGTGTGTGTGTGTGTGTGTGTATATATGTATAATAATTATTTGAGAGAATATTGATCCTAACTTACAGGGAAAAAATTCAATTTAGAAATACTAAATCAAATTTCACACAGTATAATATATATATATATAAATTAGAAAAAAACCCCACCTTTTATCAATTCAAAATAAGCAATTAAATTACACCATCTAGAAAATTGCATATAATAGAAATATTAAAATTAAAATAACAATAAAATACCGATGATTAAGTAAATTGCAAAAAAAAATAATAAAAACGTATATATATATATATATATATATATATATTGTTTATGAAATTCTTTTTATATTTCTCCCTAGGTATTACAATTCAAAGAGATAGCGAAGAATACAGGCCACAAGACACTGGAATAATTACACCTGATGCAGGTAATGGCAAAATTAATAGACAAGGTGAAAATAGATGTGCAATTGAATTTAGGTGGCTTTTGTTCTCTAAGTTGTTATTATTTTAATTTTTTTGTTGCCGATGTCAGCTCCCTAGTTCAGTAGGCATAATTTCAAAGATATTCTAGTCATTATTATCTTCTCTTTTATTCAAACACTATAATTCCTGGACAACACATATTGTCGGTCCTGCAACATTCTGAAGAAAATAGAATATGATACCAGACAGATTTGGCTGTTATTTCTGGCAGGGGGAGAAACCCTATGGTGCCTTATACGTTGCCTTGTGGGTAATGTATCTGTGTGTGTGGGAGAGAGAGACAGAGAAAGTACATTTCCACAGCCAGACATTTTTCTCAGATGACTTGAGACAAACAACATTGCTTATATGATAATGTTCATTTGAAACCATTAAATGATGTCATGGCAATGTTTTGCACGCACACACATTTATAGATTTGTGTGTGTAGATCTATATATATATATATATGTGTGTAAAACTGAGAATATGTGTTTGTATTTGTGCATCACTAAAACTTGAGAACTCCCCAATCGATTTCATTCAAATTTTACACCTGCCTTACTTAGGGACAAAAACAGTTTCAACATCTTGCCTAATGTGAGGTCGGAGCAATCTCTTACTTCTTACATTATTTCAGTATTACATGTCAAAAGCGAAACAATAACATCTCGATTGTAATGTTAGATACTTTTAGTTTTAATACTTTCAGTATTAATACTGAAACTATTATCTCACTTATATATATATGCATACATACATTCATACAAACATACATACATATATATATATATTGTGTGTGCGTATATATACATATATTATGTGTGTGTGTATGTATATATATATATATGTATATATGTATATATATATATATATATATATATATATATATATATACTAGCAGAGATACCCGGCTTTTCCCGTGTGACATGGAATTGAAGAATTAGACTTTTCTCTTATATTTTCTCTAGTGAACTGGAATACCTATGATTCGGATTTCATCAAAATTGGAGATTATGGATTTTAATGAGGGTTCTTTCTCTCTTTACACACCCTAACAAAAATTCTAATCATGACATATTTATACCACACTACTCGTCTTTATCCCCAGCTTCCAAAATCCAAATCTTATGAAACTTATTGAAAGGTTTTTGCTCCTGAAAAATGGAACACATGGTAGGGTGGGGTGGGGTCTTAAAGTCAACCAGATAAGTTGAATTGTTGGGAATGTTTTTTAACTTGGGTCTTATATCTATTGTTCAAATTTCTTTGAAATAAGAAATATATGAATGTTCACTGAGTTGGTAAAAGAGAGCAAAGCTACAGGAAACCAAAAGACGAATGATCACAATAAGCAGTCAGCTACCCTACCCTAGTCGTTACCACTCCCTAATGTAGGATTCTTCAACATACAAGTGACAGGCATGGTCATAAGATGCATTAAGGTGTAACCCAACTGAAATAAACATTAACAACAGTGTGACATGAGGGCTAAGGGGAAATGATTGACAATGATCACTATGCCGATAGGTAACTGGACAGAATAAATTTGCAATCTATAAATCTCTTTGAATGACCAATCACTTATCTGGAAAAGCCTTGAAATCAGTGTTACCATCTGGGGACTATCACTGACCCAGTGATAATAAAAAGGCTCAAAGGAGGTCTGCAACCAAATAACTTTACTCAAAATAACACTTTCTAACTGAATCAGTAGAGGCAATGATGCCTCTCCTTTACTTGACAATTCATACACCACATTGCAGAAATCACAATCTCAATATATCTCAAAGCAAACTCTTACACTGTTGTACCATTGAATTACAAATAATGCTCCTCTTGTATGCTCGGGTGACTCTACAGCTTTCAAGAGTATAACTGTATTCATCTTGGCTTAGGAAAAGTTACTAAATTGTTGGGGTTAAGCCCCCATTAAGGGGTCTTACTAACTTCTAAGAAGTTGAAATTTTAGGAATATTACTTAATTTGTGTCTAATATATATGGTTAAAATTTCATCAACAGTAAAAATATATGAATTTTCATGGGGGTTATGGCCTCATTTATGCCCCATCACTTTCAAACATATACTGCATTACAACTGTCCTTATGCATAGAATATACTTTCCAAATTCCATAAAGACCCATTCAGTACTTTTGACCTAGTTTTGGATCATAAAAAATGACTAAAATTGGGTATGACTCCTTCATGAACTACATGATTTACAATGCAGATGATAAGACCCTTACCCACACCAACCAATATTTTAAGCATCTCAGTGATGATTCCTGATGGGCCAGGTGCTTTCCCTGTCTCCATATCCTTAATTGCTTTATCTATATATATATGCATATATATAAGTAGGTGAATGAATTATCCTATGTTTATCGTCAGCATGGAAAATTACACAATCACACACACAGACACAAATGCAGTTATATACACACACACATACACACACACACACAAACACTCGCACTCATTAACACACATTTCCATACATACAGCAAGCATACTGTCCCCTACCTATTTTTACTTCCTCCTATTATCCATTTTTGACGTCAATGCTTATAACGGATTTTTTAAAAAAAACACTCATTATCGCTTTGGTTACCATGTAGGCAATCATCGAAATTTTTGTTTGTCTTGTTGTTGAGAGAGGCTCCTTTCCTTTCCTGATGAGAAGATTGCATAATGCACCCTTTATTCCTTCGGAATGAAAATATGCTGTCTTTGAAACATGTGTCGAGAGTAAAGGAATTTTGTTAACATCTTCATTCGACTCCATTCTTTCATTTATTCATATATGCATATGTATATGTATGTGTATATATGTATCACTCTTTACAACACCTGTCTGTGTTTGGATTGTTCTTGCACAGAGGCCATCCGGACTCCCATCTTCGCTATGAGCAGAGATTAATCTTCTCTCTTTGCTTCTTTGTGCCACATGGGCTCAACTCTCCTCCCCTCTTCATCTAAACCTCCTCCTCTCTTCTCACACCTACTTCCTCCCACCCACCTCTCCTCTCTTGATCTGACACCTACTTCCTCTCTTCACTCCTATGCACCTTCTCCCTTCACCCCCTCCCTTGTTATCCCACACCGACACATTCCAACAACACCATCCCTATAATCCCATCACACACCCCACCCCATCTGTCAGGGGTACACCCTCAATGTTCAGTGGGAGGGAAATTAAGTGGGGCAGAGGAATGAACAGGTTGAGTGGGCAAGGATGATAGAGAGGGATTTTATGTAAAAGTGTAAGAGGAAATGGTTAGAGATAGGCAAGGATTGAGAGTAGCAAGTGATGGTGAGATGTATGGGAATGGTTGGATGGATTGCTATAGTAGATGTGTGAGCGCATTGAGACTGGTAGCAGGGTATGAGAGGTGTTAAGGATGGAGTATGGCAGAGGAGAGAATTCACAGGATCAATATCCAAACTTGATGGAGGTCAAATGGACTCATCAGAAAAATCTATAGAAATGTCTCTTGGACAAGTCCTGTGTTAACTTGGCCATGTTTGCTTGAAGTTCATCTTGAGCGAAGATGTATCCACATTGTATCTTACATGTTACTGTTTATGATACTTTTTTATATATTTCTTGTAAGGTCAAGATCCAGAAAATGGAATACCACTTAGGCCACTACCAAATGGAAATGCAGGAGGTGATGCTGAAAATAATGAAGGAAATGATATACCAGGTGAGAATGAATGTGTGATTGGATTTAAGTGGGTTTTGTTCTGTAAGTTGTTGTTATTTAAACTTTCTTAATACACATGTCAGCCCCTTAATTCAGTAGACCTAAGATCAATGATGTCCCCTTCGTGATAATCTTGTCTTTTATTCAGGGCCTATAATGCTTGGGTAACATATACTCTCTCTCTTTTACTCTTTTACTTGTTTCAGTCATTTGACTGCGGCCATGCTGGAGCACCGCCTTTAGTCGAGCAAATCGACCCCGGGACTTATTCTTTGTAAGCCCAGTACTTATTCTATCGGTCTCTTTTGCCGAACCACTAAGTGACTGGGACGTAAACACACCAGCATCGGTTGTCAAGCAATGCTAGGGGGACAAACACAGACACACAAACACATATACACACATACATATATATATACATACATATATACAACAGGCTTCTTTCAGTTTCCGTCAACCAAATCCACTCACAAGGCATTGGTCGGCCCGGGGCTATAGCAGAAGACACTTGCCCAAGATGCCACGCAGTGAGACTGAACCCGGAACCATGTGGTTGGTTAGCAAGCTACTTACCACACAGCAACTCCTGCGCCTATATATATTGTGTATCTTGCCACTTTCTAAAGAAAATGGATTATTATTGGTGACAGATTTGGCTGTTATTTCTGGCAGGTGGAGAATCCCTATGGTGGTTCATATGTGCCTTGTGAGTAATGTGTGTGTGTGTGTGTGTGTGAGAGAGAGAAAGACATTACATTTCTAAGTAAGGTAATATTTTTCCATGGCCAGACATTTTTCTTAGATGACTGGAGACAAACAACATTGCTTGTATGATAATGTTCATTTGAAACCATTAAGTGACATCACGATAATGTTTGGCACACGCACATACACACACATTTACAGATTTGTGTGTGTGTAGATATATATTTATATATATATATGTATGGCTTTATTTGACTGAGGTCGTTGCCAGTGCTGCTGGACTGGCTCCTGTGCAGGTGGCACGTAAAAAACACCACTTGAGTGTGTCCTTTGCCAGTACCACCTGACTGGCCCTCATGTTGGTAGCACGCAAAAGCACCCACCACACTCATGGAGCGGTTGGCGTTAGGAAGGCCATCCAGCTGTAGAAACTCTGCCACATCAGATTAGAACCTGGTGTAGCCATTTGGTTCGCCAGTCCTCAGTCAAATCGTCCAACCCATGCTAGCATGGAAAACGGACGTTAAACGATGATGATGATGATGATGATTATCATGCAAAATGGCCACCATTTCCTTTCACCATAACCCTTAACCCTTTAGTGTCCACATTATTCTGCCAAAATTAATCCTTTTCCATCCACATTGTTTTGAATTAATCATGCATTACCTTGTAGCTATGAGATTTTGATGAGGTAGCTGTTAATTTTTAAGATGATATTGTAGGGTTGGTGTGAGAGACCAGGTCTGGCTGGTTTGAACATAAAACAAGCAGAATACTTTTGGCCGGATATGGCCAGTTTAAATGCTAAAGGGTTAATCTTCCTTTCAGATTCAGTTCTTCGCCACCTCTTTATCTAAATTAGGCTGAAACATTTTATGAGCTTCTTTCAAGATTAGCAGGCTTGGGTGTGAGATGCATGAAACGTTACTCTCCTGTGTAGGCCATATTGCAAGATATTTCATCTTCATTTAAAGTCCAAGTGTCTCTTGGACAAGTCCTGTGTTAAATTGGCCATGTTTGTATGAAGTTCATCTTGAGCGAAGATGTATCCACATTGTATCTTACATGTTACTGTTTTTGACACTTTTTTATATATTTCTTGTAAGGTCAAGATCCAGAAGATGGGGGACAAGACATTCCACTACTAAATGGAAATGCAGGAGACAATGCTGGAGGTAATGAGGGAGATGATATACCAGGTGAGAATGAATGCGTTATTGAAGACTGAATTTAAGTGGTTTTGTTCTCTAAATTGTCACTATTTTAATTTTTTTAATACCCATGCCAATCCCCTAGTTCAGACATTCCAGTCATGACTATCTTGCCTTTTATTTTAGAGGCTACAATAATTGGACAACATGTACTGCATGTCCTGCCACTTTCTGAAAAAAATAGATTATTATTGGAGACAGATTTGGTTGCTATTTCTGGCAGGTGGAGAAACCCTATAGAGGCTCATACATGGCCTTACATATAATGTTTGTGTGTGTGTGTGTGTACATTCTGTGTATGCGTCCTTTTTTGGGGGACTCACCAGCTGAGTATTATCTCTCACACACTCTCTTTTTCATTCCACTTTTTCTCTCCTTGTCTCTTTGTGTGTATCTACTTCTATATCTCGAAAGGGTCCAGAAGCTGGCTACCCGCATGGTTCTTGGTCTCAAGAATTTGTCTTATGAAGAAAGGCTGAAGACGCTCGACCTTTATTCTCTAGAACAACGACGACGCCGTGGTGATCTCATTCTTGCTCACAACATCATAAGCGGAAAGTGTAACCTCTCGAAGGAGCTGTTCTTCACTCCTGCTCCAGAGCGTCGGCTGCGGGGTCATTCTGAAAAGCTCTATCTGCTACGATTTCATCTCAATTGAAGGAGAGGGGCTTTCTCCATCCGGGTTACGGATCCGTGGAATAAGCTGCCAGACGAGATGGTGAAGATGCCGATGACCGCTCGGTTCAAAGTCTCCCTTGACCTCAAGTGGCCTGAACTCTTTACATGAACACCACCCTGTACATAACTCCATGTCCCCCTACATGGCCTTGCTTTTTGCTTTTTGAGCCAAAAAATTAACTAACTAACTAACTATATCATCATCTTCATTTAATAATCTACTTTTCCTTGCATGACTCACATAGAATTTTCTCGTGGTAGATTTTCCTACAATCACATACCTTTTCTATCACCCATGCGATGCTCACTTGTTTCTAGATAAGATAATATTTTCCCTTGATGTGGTTAAAAGGAAAAATGAACACCATTGCTTGTTTATAAGTGAGTGATGTCAAGACAAATGACTCTCTCTCTCTCTCCACCTCTCTTTCTCATGCACACACATGTGTGTGTGTTTGTGAGTGTCTCTATGTAACAATCTTTTTCCAGTTTCTGTCTTACGAACTTAGAAGGCTTGTTTCAGCAAAAGGTTATTATAGAAGGCGATGTACCCGGTAATTCCTGGGAAAGCGGGTCTTATCCCTTGGTTACATTCTCATAATTGTTTCATTAATCCAGTAACAACAATACAAAGTATGTAGGCCTTAAAACAGTTTTTGTGCGTTTTCAGAGAATACTGAACTGTCTTAGACAGGATCTTGTTTTTAGGAATTCCCTGTAAGTTATGAATACCTAAATTGTGAAGTCATTTATGTAATAACATGAAATTAGTTACCCGATAGTAAGAATTCAAATAAAGTAGCCCTTAAAGGGCTTTAGTGCATTCCCAGAGTATATAGAACATAGGAGGAAATACTAATAAGGTATGTATACTAAAATTGTGAAGCATGTTACGTAATAAGAGGCTAATCAGGTATGAGATAATAACAATTCAAAGTAAATAACTCTGAAAAGGGCTTTTGTGCATTCCCAGAGAATATTACCCTCAGGGGCACTAGTGTTGGTATATTTGTGAATAAGTCACTAACCAAAATAAGTGGATCTATTGTTTAGGAAAATACTACTTACTTGTTGATGGGTTGTACTGGATTAATTGTGAAAATAGTTCAAATACTAAGAAATAAGCATACTCAATTTCACTTTTACCAAATATTTTTCAGGAAAATGAATGGGTTTTTTCCCTTGGCTATATATAAGGATCCCTTCCAGGGCCAAATGGGTTATTTTGCTTTGTTTTTAAAATAAAATATTAGAAATATATAAGGATCCCTTCCAGGGACCCTATTATCGATTTTTTTTCAACAATCTGAGTGTCATGAGATTTCCAAATCTGAGTTCTACTCACATGTCAAGTTTCATTAAAATCGATAAAACTATGTAGGAGGAGTTAGCTAACAAACCCACAAACAAATATACCCACAGACAGAATTTCCCACATATGTAGTAGATATATATCCCATCAGTAAATCATAAATCTGAAAGGGAAACACATTCTAAGTTATAGAATGGTGGAGAATTTAGAAAATGTGGTTATGCCTGATTCATAGCATTACCCAGGGTTTCGTGTCCATAAAACTCTTAACTTTACACACCTCATCAGAACCTAATAGTCAATTGTATCTGACATGATGTGTGTAAAGCTAAGTGCTTTATGAACATGAAATCCTGGGTAACACTATGAACCAGCCATAACTACATACTCTAAATATATATGTACTTATGTAAGGCAGCAAGCTGGCAGAAACGTTAGCGTGCTGGGCGAAATGCTTAGCGGTATTTCATCTGTCGTTATGTTCTAAGTTCAAATTCTGCCGAGGTCGACTTTGCCTTTCATCCTTTCGGGTTCGATAAATAAAGTACCAGTTTTGCACTGGGGTCATTGTAATCAACTTAAACCCTTTGTCTGTCCTAGTTTGTCCTCTCTATGTTTAACCCCTTGTGGGCAGTAAAGAAATATATATGTGTACTTATATACTCATATGTGTGTATTTGTACATGCATTGACACATATACTCATGTATTTATTTTGTAGTACCAAATGGAAGTGAAGAAAGGGGATCAGGTTCTGTGCATAATTCTAGTTGTGGAGAAGATGAAGGAGACTTCCAACCATTGATTAGTAGTTAGTATGAACCCATTTTAAGGCTTTTTCTATGTTCAAAATGAGTGTACTGAAAGAAACACTACCATATCTGACGATGTCTTGCAGGTTGACAGGACATATGGGTAATCATCATCATCATCATCATCATTGTTTAACATCTGCTTTCCACGCTAGCATGGGTTGGAAGATTTTGACTGAGGGCTGGCAAACCAGACGGCTGCACCAGGCTCCAATCTTGATCTGACAAAGTTTCTACAGCTGGATGCCCTTCCTAACGCCAACCACTCCGAGGGTGTAGTGGGTGCTTTTTACATGCCACCAGCGTGGGCGCCAGTCAGGCGGTGCTGGCAACGACCTAGCTCGAATCTTTTTACATGTGCCACTGGCAGAGGTGCCAGTGAAGCGACATTGGTAACGATCATGCTTGAATGGTGCCCTTTTACGTGCCACGGGTACGAAAGCCAGTTGGCTGCTCTGGCAACGATCACGCTTGGATTAGCACCCTACTAGCACATGCACAAGTGCCAGTAAGGCGACGCTGGTAACAATCATACTCGAATGGTGTTCTTTTATGTGCCACTTGCACGGAAGCTGGTTAGCCGCTCTGTCAACGATCACACTTGTGTGGTGCTCTTTGCACCCTGCTAGCACAGATGCCAGTCATCGAATTGATTTTGGTTTGGATTTCACTTGCCTCAACAGGTCTTCGCAAGCAGAGTTTAATGACCAAAGAAGGAAAAGGTACGCATAAGCGAGCTGGTTACGCTCCTGGCATAGGCCAGGATATATGGGTAACAAAGAACAGGGTGGACCAAAATGATCTGACACATTTGGAGGCTTAATAAAAGCACAAAATAAGAAATAATGAAAAGAAAAATTTTATTTTATGAATGTACATATAATGCCATTTTATTTCATTAAGTTTTAAAAATTAAATCAGCTAAATGCTTCCCATCATTGTCAACACACTGTTGGAGACGTTCATGAAAGTTATCGATAACTCTATGGATCATTTCTTCTGGAATGGTGAAATGTAATTTCTTCTTGTGGTGATATTCAAAATCAAAAGTATTCAGTGATCACCCTCGATCTATTGATGAATTAAAATGTGCAATTTGTGTAGAAATAGCAACCATTCTAGAAGAAATGATCCATAGATTCCTCTGTTATTGCCTGGAGGATTATGATAAATAGGACGGGGCTGAGGACTGAACCTTGGTGGACCCCTACCTCTACCCAGAATTCTTCTCTGTACTCATTGCCAACCCTCACCTTACTGACAGTGTCCCTGTACATGGCTTGCACAGCTCTCACTAACCATTCATCTATCCCTAGTTTCCTCATTGACCACCAGATAAGTGATCGGGGTACCTTCTCAAAGGCTTTCTCCATGTCAATGAAAGCCAGGTACAGAGGTTTATCTTTGCTTAGTTATTTCTCCTGCAACTGTCTTACCAGAAATATAGCATCAGTGGTGCTTTTCCCTGGCACAAACCAAAACTACATCTTGTCTAGACTGACAAACACACATATCTACACATGCGTATACATAAATATATACATATACAAACATATACTCAAATATACAAGCTCTAGTGTGCAAACAGATACATGCATACATATACACCCATATTCATACATACACACATACATGTATACATACCTATACGTGGCAAGCAGACTAATGTAAAGAATAAATATAGATTAAAATAAGAGATATAAACTGATACATATACATATATACACCCATATATATATATATATATATACACACGTAAAAGCACCATCTGTTCATGTCCGTTGCCAGCCTCGCCTGGCCCCCGTGCCGGTGACACGTAAAAGCACCATCCGTTTCGTGGCCGTTTGCCAGCTCTGTCTGGCCCCCATGTTGGTGGCACGTAAAAGCACCATCCGTTCGTGTCCGTTGCCAGCCTCGCCTGGCACCCGTGCCGGTGACACGTAAAAGCACCATCCATTCATGGCCGTTTGCCAGCTCTGTCTGGCACCTGTGCGGTTGGCACATAAAAAGCACCCACTACACTCACGGAGTGGTTGGCGTTAGGAAGGGCATCCAGCCGTAAAAACACTGCCAGATCTGACTGAGCCTGATGAAGCCTTCCAGCTTCACAGACCCCAGTTGAACCGTCCAATCCATGCTAGCATGGAAAACGGACGCTAAATGATGATGATGATGATGATACACACACATATACATAAATATATATGCATACATGGACATAAATATACATACATACATATGCATACCGATATACATATTTGATGGAGAAAATTAAATAAATAGAGTATCACCACTAGAATACGAATAGCCTGGGCAAAGTTCAGAAAGCTCCTACCCCTACTGGCGAAAAAGGGTCTCTCCCTCAGAGCGAAAGGTAGACTGTATGATGCATGTGTGCGAACTGCCATGCTTCACGGTAATGAAACATGGGCTATGACTGCAGAGGACATGCGTAGACTTGAAAGAAATGAAGCTAGCATGATCCGCTGGATGTGTAATGTCAGTGTGCACGCACGACAGAGTGTAAGCATCCTGAGAGAAATGCTGGATATAAGAAGCATCAGATGTGGTGTGCAAGAGCGACGCTTGCGATGGTATGGTCATGTGCTGCGGATGGATGAAGAGAGATGTGTGAAGAAGTGCCACTCCCAAACAGTTGAAGGTATCAGGGGGAGAGGTAGACCCAGGAAGACATGGGATGAGGCAGTCAAGCTTGACCTCAGAGCGTTGGGCCTCACCGAGGCAATGGCGAAGGACCGAGATCTCTGGAGATATGCTGTGACTGCAAAGACCCGGGCTGCTTCCTGCATCAGTTCCGCATAGCCCCTGCCCATTCAAAGTACCCCGGATCCCAGATCGTCCTGCTGTGCTTGAGGAGACCTGTTGAGTCAAGTACATGAACACTCCGAAACCCCCCCCCACTGGTGCTCCCCTATATTTCTGCACCCCCCCCACATAAAAAGCACCATCCGAACGTGGCCGATGCCAGCTCCGCCCCGACTGGCTTCTGTGCAGGTGGCACATAAAAAGCACCAACCGACCGTGGCCGATGCCAGACCCCTCTGGCACCTGTGCAGGTGGCACGTAAAAAGCACCCACTACACTCGCGGAGTGGTTGGCGTTAGGAAGGGCATCCATTTGTAGAAATACCGCCAGACCAGACTGGAGCCTGGGGCAGTCCCTGGCTCCCCAGACCCCGGTCGAAACCGTCCAACCCGTGCTAGCGCGGAAAACGGACGTTAAACGATGATGATGATGATGATGAAAACCAGCTCTTTTTCATTTTCCTTCTCCTTTTTGTTACCTCTATATTACGTACACATACACATATAAACTTTGGAGTTATATTTTTTCCTCTGTGTGTATGTGTATATATATATATATATATATATATATATATAATTTCATTATGTGACCTCTTGAGTACCACTGGCGATTTTTTTTTCCTCTGTCTTCCCTTCTCGGAATCTTTCCTTCTCCTATGTTTCCGACGAAGAGCTCCGCTCAAAACGTTAAACCCTCCTTCCCTTCTTTCCTGAGCGTCCAATAATACTTTATTTGTTCCACGTCCTTGCATTGTTGTGTTTTTTTGTTTTCTTGTTTGGATTTACTTTATATATATATATATATATATATATATATATATATATATATATAGTGTTAGGAAGAGCATCCAGCTGTAGAAACATTGCCAGATCGGATTGGAGTCTGGTGCAGCCTTCTGGCTCACCAGCCCTCAGTGAAACCGTCCAACCCATATCAGCAGGGAAAGCAGACATTAAACAATGGTGATGATGATGATACACACACACACATATCTATATATATTTATTACTGGTGAAGGCTTGTTTATAGGGCTACCCAGGGTTTCTCTCCATGAAGTGTATCTTTATGGCATATCATCTGACCCTAAGAGGCCAACAAGTCTTAGGGTCTGATGATATGGCATAACGATATACTTTATGGTAACCCTATAAAGACGCCTTCACCAGTAATAAATATAGTCTACTCTACTACTTAGAGTGTGCTTCTCCGTTTTTATGTTTTTCTGAAAAAAAAATGGTTTATATACATATATATATATATATATATAGTAATTTCACACATACTTATGTATATATTGATAGTGACTAGTGGTATTGAAGAAACAGGATCAAATTCTGGAAATGAAGACATTACAAACGTCATTCGACCATTAAATGTCCGTAAGTATGAGTCAGTTTCAATGTCTCTCTCTATCTTCAAAGTGAATGTGATGAAAGAATGCTTTCAGTATCTCACAGATGTTGTAGACTGACAGGTTGTATAGGTAGCTGTACTCAAATTCTTTTAGTAGATATATACATACATATATATATATATATATATATATATATAATAATAAATATTAGGGAATAAATCCAAATTTACAGGGAAAAAAATCAGATTTAGGATTAAATCCAATTTTATAGTAAAATATTATATAATATTAATTAGAGACAAAACCACTATTTTGCAAAACAAACAAGGAAAGACTTAATCAATACATAAAATTTTAATAAAAAGTAAAAAAACCGCCACTACAATTGTTTCATGTCCTGATCGACAATCTTCAGGTGGATTTCCAATTTTCAAGTCAGTTTCAAATTTGAAACTGACTTGAAAATTGGAAATCCACCTGAAGATTGTCGATCAGGACATGAAACAATTGTAGTGGCGGTTTTTTTACTTTTTATTAAAATTTTATGTATTGATTAAGTCTTTCCTTGTTTGTTTTGCAAAATAGTGGTTTTGTCTCTAATTAATATTATATATATATATATAGGTACATAAATTCAGGGTGAATACTTGATAAATGTAGGCACCTGTATATGCCAGCTAGTGGCATAGGTGATAGGATTTATGTATCAAATGAAGTAAATGAAAAACAGGACGCAAAGGATTTTGCGGTACATATGTTTCAGGCTTTATTGAACAACTTATTCTTATATCAATGCATATTGATATAATAGATAGATCAAAAGCCTTCTTCAGCCGCATACAATTGCTACACCAAAGACTTGTATCACATTATAAAAGGTTTGAACTTTAGAATAAGTTGTTCAATAAAGCCCGAAACATATGTACTGCAAAACCCTTTGCGTCCTGTTTTTCATTTACTTCATTTGATACATACATATATATATATATATATATATATATATATATATATATAATATATATATATATACTAGTATTATAACCTGATCTCATTCAGGTCTAATTGAGCCACATTTTAAAAGATAGGAATTTTGCCCTTGAGGCCATGCCTTTCAATTGAGCAAACTCAAAGTTGCCATGCAAACTCACCAGCTCTTTAACATAGGTGTGCAAATTTCAGCTCAATCCAACTGTATTTACTAACACTTTTGCCTGCACAACTGCTTGTGTGACAATTCAGGTCTACTTGGGCCACATTTTAAAGATCTTGCCCTAGGAGCCATGCCTTTCAATTGAGCAAACTCAAAGTTGCCACGCAAACTCGCCAGCACTTTTAACATAGGTGTGCAAATTTTCAGGTCAATCTGCAATCCGACCACATTTACTGACACTTTTGCCTGCACAACTGCTTGGAGGGAGAAGCACAGACACACAAATACATACATACATACATACATGCATGTATGAGGGGCATCTTTCAGTTTTTATCTACCAAATCCATGCACAAGTCTTTGGTCACCCAAGGCTATACTACAAGCCATTTGCCTATGGTGCTACACTGTGAGACTCACCAACCAAACCATGTGGTTGAAAGCAAGCTTCTTGCTACACAGCCACATATACATGTGCATATATACGTACATGCATTTGGAGGCGCAATGGCCCAGTAATTAGGGCAGCGGATTCGCGGTCATAGGATCATGGTTTCGATTCCCTGACCAGCGCGTTGTGAGTGTTTATTGAGCGAAAACACCTAAAAAAGCTCCACGAGGCTCCGGCAGGGGGTGGTGGCGATCCCTACTGTACTCTATTACCACAACTTTCACTCACTCTTTCTTCCCATGTCTGTTGTACCTGTATTTCAAAGGGCCAGCCTTGTCGCACTCTGTGTCACCCTGAATCTCCCCAAGAACTACGTTAAGGGTACACGTGTCTGTGGAGTGCTCAGCCACTTGCACGTTAATTTCACAAGCAGGCTGTTCTGTTGATCAGATCAACTGGAACCCTCGTCATCGTAAGCGACAGAGTGCCAACACATACATGTATACTATATATACACACACATACATAATGGTGTTTACATAGTGTGCAAGCCCGCTGGGAAAATTTTTATCAAAATCAATTCGCAGAAAACCAAGAAATCCTAAATTTCACTCCTAAGCTATTAGCATGGTTTTGGGTGTATATTATCAGATATTATTTATTTAGCAAACTATTGTATGCATACATAAACTCATACACATCTGTACACATATTTATATATATACTAGCAGTATCACCTAGCGTTGCTCAGGTTTGTTTCAACCCTTTAGAATTGGAATTTTTGAAAAGCAAAATTTTGCATTATGTAGCTTGTTATTCTCTTTAAGTGAACAATTTTCTGGTTGAAATACACCGAAAAATGGCGACACAGCAGTCAAAAAATCGTAAAAATAGGGATTTTCATAGTAAAAAAAAAGCACCTTTGATGTAAATAATTTTTGGTCTTAACATGGTCCGATTTGAATTTTATCTTCTACAGAATGAAGAGCAAGCCTTCTTCTATCATACTCTCAGTTTTGGTCAACTTGCACAGCAGGGTCTCGGAGGAGATAGTATTAGTTGAAAGCTACCAAACCTGCCACACACAGACAACTTCAGCTTTATATATATAGATTTACACACACACACACACACACACTTTATATATTTTATATATGCTTTCATTCCTTACATTTTTTGTTTTGTTTTGGTTTTACAGATGCTGTTGAAAACGATCCTCCAAATGGTATGATTTTTTTTTTTTTTTTACTATTATAACCGTTTCTAATGTTCTCTTTGTTGTTGGTTGTCTGTGAGTCAGCCTGTATCGAGTAGAGTCATGGTCGAAGACACTGAAACCTTTGCATATTGTATTTTCAGATATTATTTTGGAATCTAATGCTTTATCTCTCATTTTCTTTTAGATAGTGGTATTATTATAGGGATATTTAGTTACTATTTCTAGCATGGCTCAGTGGTTAGAGTGTCGAGCTTATGATCATGAGGTTGTGAGTTCGAATCCCGGACCGTGCTGCATGCTGTGTTCTTGAACAAGACACTTTATTTCACGTTGCTCAGTTCATTCAGCTGTAGAAATGAATTGCGATGTCACAGGTGCCAAGTTGTATCGACCCCTTTGCCTTTCCCCTGGATAACATCAGTGGTGTGGATAGGGGAGACTGGTATGCATGGGTGACTGCTGGTCTTCCATGAAAACAACCTTGCCCGGACTTGTGCCTGGGAGGGTAACTTTCTAGGTGCAATCCCATGGTCAGTCATGACCAAAGGGGGTCTCAGCATTTCTAGCAAGTTGAATGACTGTGTAAAGGCTTCTTTAGTGACACATATCCAGAATTTATGTTATATTCTAGCTTCAGGTGGATTTCCAATTTTCAAGTCAGTTTCAAATTTGAACTGACTTGAAAATTGGAAATCCACCTGAAGATTGTCGATCAGGACATGAAACAATTGTAGTGGCGGTTTTTTTACTTTTTATTAAATTTTATGTATTGATTAAGTCTTCCTTGTTTGTTTTGCAAAATAGTGGTTTTGTCTCTAATTAATATTATATATATATATATAGGTACATAAATTCAGGGTGAATACTTGATAAATGTAGGCACCTGTATATGCCAGCTAGTGGCATAGGTGATAGGATATATGTATCAAATGAAGTAAATGAAAAACAGGACGCAAAGGATTTTGCGGTACATATGTTTCAGGCTTTATTGAACAACTTATTCTTATATCAATGCATAATTGATATAATAGATAGATCAAAAGCCTTCTTCAGCCGCATACAATTGCTACACCAAAGACTTGTATCACATTATAAAAGGTTTGAACTTTAGAATAAGTTGTTCAATAAAGCCCGAAACATATGTACCGCAAAACCCTTTGCGTCCTGTTTTTCATTTACTTCATTTGATACATACATATATATATATATATATATATATATATATATATACTAGTATTATAACCTGATCTCATTCAGGTCTAATTGAGCCACATTTTAAAAGATAGGAATTTTGCCCTTGAGGCCATGCCTTTCAATTGAGCAAACTCAAAGTTGCCATGCAAACTCACTAGCTCTTTTAACATAGGTGTGCAAATTTCAGCTCAATCCAACTGTATTTACTAACACTTTTGCCTGCACAACTGCTTGTGTGACAATTCAGGTCTACTTGGGCCACATTTTAAAGATCTTGCCCTAGGAGCCATGCCTTTCAATTGAGCAAACTCAAAGTTGCCACGCAAACTCGCCAGCACTTTTAACATAGGTGTGCAAATTTTCAGGTCAATCTGCAATCCGACCACATTTACTGACACTTTTGCCTGCACAACTGCTTGGAGGGAGAAGCACAGACACACAAATACATACATACATACATACATGCATGTATGAGGGGCATCTTTCAGTTTTTATCTACCAAATCCATGCACAAGTCTTTGGTCACCCAAGGCTATACTACAAGCCATTTGCCTATGGTGCTACACTGTGAGACTCAACCCAAAACCATGTGGTTGGAAAGCAAGCTTCTTGCTACACAGCCACATATACATGTGCATATATACGTACATGCATTTGGAGGCGCAATGGCCCAGTAATTAGGGCAGCGGATTCGCGGTCATAGGATCATGGTTTCGATTCCCTGACCAGGCGTTGTGAGTGTTTATTGAGCGAAAACACCTAAAAAAGCTCCACGAGGCTCCGGCAGGGGGTGGTGGCGATCCCTACTGTACTCTATTACCACAACTTTCACTCACTCTTTCTTCCCATGTCTGTTGTACCTGTATTTCAAAGGGCCAGCCTTGTCGCACTCTGTGTCACCCTGAATCTCCCCAAGAACTACGTTAAGGGTACACGCGTCTGTGGAGTGCTCAGCCACTTGCACGTTAATTTCACAAGCAGGCTGTTCTGTTGATCAGATCAACTGGAACCCTCGTCATCGTAAGCGACAGAGTGCCAACACATACATGTATACATATATATACACACACATACATAATGGTGTTTACATAGTGTGCAAGCCCGCTGGGAAAATTTTTATCAAAATCAATTCACAGAAAACCAAGAAATCCTAAATTTCACTCCTAAGCTATTAGCATGGTTTTGGGTGTATATTATCAGATATTATTTATTTAGCAAACTATTGTATGCATACATAAACTCATACACATCTGTACACATATTTATATATATACTAGCAGTATCACCTAGCGTTGCTCAGGTTTGTTTCAACCCTTTAGAATTGGAATTTTTGAAAAGCAAAAATTTTGCATTATGTAGCTTGTTATTCTCTTTAAGTGAACAATTTTCTGGTTGAAATACACCGAAAAATGGCGACACAGCAGTCAAAAAATCGTAAAAATAGGGATTTTCATAGTAAAAAAAAGCACCTTTTTGATGTAAATAATTTTTGGTCTTAACATGGTCCGATTTGAATTTTATCTTCTACAGAATGAAGAGCAAGCCTTCTTCTATCATACTCTCAGTTTTGGTCAACTTGCACAGCAGGGTCTCGGAGGAGATAGTATTAGTTGAAAGCTACCAAACCTGCCACACACAGACAACTTCAGCTTTATATATATAGATTTACACACACACACACACACACACTTTAATATATTTTAATATATGCTTTCATTTCCTTACAATTTTTTGTTTTGTTTTGGTTTTACAGATGCTGTTGAAAACGATCCTCCAAATGGTATGATTTTTTTTTTTTTTTACTATTATAACCGTTTCTAATGTTCTCTTTGTTGTTGGTTGTCTGTGAGTCAGCCTGTATCGAGTAGAGTCATGGTCGAAGACACTGAAACCTTTGCATATTGTATTTTCAGATATTATTTTGGAATCTAATGCTTTATCTCATTTTCTTTTAGATAGTGGTGTATTATTATAGGGATATTTAGTTACTATTTCTAGCATGGCTCAGTGGTTAGAGTGTCGAGCTTATGATCATGAGGTTGTGAGTTCGAATCCCGGACCGTGCTGCATGCTGTGTTCTTGAACAAGACACTTTATTTCACGTTGCTCCAGTTCATTCAGCTGTAGAAATGAATTGCGATGTCACAGGTGCCAAGTTGTATCGACCCCTTTGCCTTTCCCCTGGATAACATCAGTGGTGTGGATAGGGGAGACTGGTATGCATGGGTGACTGCTGGTCTTCCATGAAAACAACCTTGCCCGGACTTGTGCCTGGGAGGGTAACTTTCTAGGTGCAATCCCATGGTCAGTCATGACCAAAGGGGGTCTCAGCATTTCTAGCAAGTTGAATGACTGTGTAAAGGCTTCTTTAGTGACACATATCCAGAATTTATGTTATATTCTAATTTTTATTGCGATAGCAATGGTTTAAGGATTAAATTCTAGCTTTGTTTTATTAAATTTACCTGAACTTCAATATGGAAACTAAATTTTAAAATTTATATAGACATATTTAATCATACATTGAATACCTTGGACTACAATATCTGATGTGTCTTCTTTCTTTTAAGTTGATAATTGAACAAATGAACTGTTTTACTTCATGTTTATCTTGGAGGGAACAAGGCAGGCATTTTGTAGTTGACTGACCTGCTAAAAATAGCAGCGAAGTATGTTGGATATTATATTCAATTGCCTTAGGACAGGTCAGATATGTAGGTAGATGTTTTCAAAGATAAGACCTTTAATCACAGGTCTACTCAACCAGGGTCTATGTAGAATTAAACATTAACCATATTTACCAACTTCAAAGTTCAGGGATATTTAACTTCTCACTTCAAATATCATTTGAAATATATTTTCATTACTCTGAAATTCTGAAATTACTATCTTTCTTTGCATATCTACCTTATTTCATTGAGATGTCTTATTTTCTTTTTTATTTATAAGTGCTCCACCTTCCCCTTGTAAGTTAGAAAATTTACTCCTGAATAATATGTTACACATAGATTGTCACTATTTCTTATATTCAGCTTTACATGTGAGCCACAACCTTTCAAACACAGACCATATTATTTGGGTCTGGATCACATCCTTCAGATGTGAACTGCACTCTTCCAATGTGGTGGGTCACAGTCTCTCAGATGTGGATTGTAGTCTTTAGATGTGGATCAGTCTTTCAATGTGAACCACAGTCTTTATATTCCCTTTTCCCTCTGTTCTTTGTAATTTGTAATTTTTTTCTATTTCCAGTATTCACACAATTTTTTTTTAGCTTAATTTGCTTGTATACATAACACTGGAACTTTTTATTTTCCTTCTGTCTTTATTCATTAACCCTTTTGTTACCGTATTTCTGTTGAGATGCTCTGTGTTTCTTTCAATTACTTTAAATATATCAAAGAATTTAGTAAAATAACTTTGTTATCAATCAGCTAGTGTTAGGAACATAAATTGTGACTATGGTTTGGTGGAAGAGTTTAATTTAAAACTTATGAAAACAAGACCTTTGTACTACAGAGCCAGAGCTGGTTTCAGCCGGGTTGGTAACGAAAGGGTTAAGTGTTATTTCCTATTTGCTTCTATCTAAAAATCAAATGAAATGAACTACTTTTCCCTTCAAACTTTGTTTTTGTGAACTGAACTTCAATGCTTTGAAACTGACCTATTTTCCATTACATTTCTGACAGTTTCAGCACTGAGTTGCTGAAGCAGAAATATCATTATAGCAAATATTCTCTTCAATATCAATGACTTGTTTGTCAGTTGCTTGACTTTAACCACTTGAGCAAGTCCCTTAATGGCTGACAATATGTGCATCTCTGATCATGAGCAGGTTTAGTGAGGGAGCATCGCAGCCATTTGTTGGGAGGGATTCTTTGGGGTTTGAATAAATATAACAGAAGTAAATGTGAAGTATATTTGCCATCTAAATGTGGCTAACCACTAAGGGTGGATGCTACTGTAGCTTATAGCCCCAGGAGAACATCTTCTCCGGCTGGCTATTGACACACTTTCTCTGCACTATCGGTATTTGCAAAGGGAAGCCATCCTTCCCATCGTCGACCTGACGTGATACGCATGAACCCGGGTTTCTGGGTATTTACCCGTCATCAGCACATGACAATCACTGGTCTTCGATGCGAAGGGGTCCCAATGCAAATACATATATCTGTTTTCCAGTGACTTCAAGATCAGTGACAAACAGAAGTAAAGTTTGACAGAAATATTAGCCATATTTCATAATTTTTAGGGGTAGACAAACAAGAAATAACAGTTGCTACCCAAGGGTAAAAATTGCCTTAAACATTGTAATGCATTCCCTTTTCCATGTGTTGTCATCAATTGCAAAGCTAATTAATTTTTTTGCTTTTATTTTTTTAGATCGAAGCATTTTGTGTAAGTTTCAATTTATTCCATTGAGTGTTTATGCCTGTTATGTGTTGAGACTGTGTATGTACATTGTGATTGTGTATGTATTTGTGTTGTCAGTATTATATAGTTGTTGTGTTTGTGTATTGTGACAATATGTATTTGTGTTGTTTGCTGTGAGTGTTTGTTAATATTTGTATATCTCGCATGAGTATATATCCCTTATTACATGAATATGTATCCTCTTTGTCACTCTCACATAAACACACACACACACACACACATGCATGCATGCATTTATTCATGATCCTGCAACCATGCAACAGGTTATACTGGATTTCATGTTACCAGTAGCACTCTTGAAAGACCTCACAAGTGGTGAGAATGGGTATTAAAAATATCCTTATCTGCTGATAATTTTGTAATTCTCCTAGAAAAACTTTTAACTACTGCTTTTAACACATTATTGGGGTGATTTGATAATTTGCTCACGTATCTTGTAACTTCACCTGGTTTCCTATAAGGGTGGTATAATCCTGAGCTAATGTCTAAAGTAGTATCTAAAAAATTTACTACCTTTGTGCCATATTCATATGTAATGCCTAAGTTGAAGCTTTTAAAAAATTTTCAAATTCTTTTTCTCATTCTTTCCATGACTGATTTGTTGTTGCTAGTGATTAAGCTATTTATTCCTTTTATGGTGTTCTACCCTACCTGATCATATTATTTTTATAATAGCCTTTATGAAATTTAACCTAATTTTTGTACCCCTAAATATTTATATTAGTTATATATAACAGCACCAGTAGCTTTACAACTTATAATATACCTCTTAGATTATAATTAATATATAGTTAGCGTGTTCTATTGCCCCAGTGTTTCTTTATTAAATGCCAGTGATCAATCTTCATAGATACCATCTAATAAGTAAATATTTAAGTATATGAATAAATATTAAGCTAATTTTATGTAATTTCTTTTCTCCCCTATTGTTGTAAATTTTGGTATATACTCAAAAGTATTCAAAAATTAATCCTTTTGGTTGTAATTTTCTTAATATTTTTCTTGATAACCCTAACTTCTATCTTTATAGAATATAACAATATTGTTTAAATCATTCAACTATAGTACCCATGATAAAATTTCCCCTATATTATCATCATTGGTTTTATTAGAGTCTTGCCCCTTTAACTGGTAACTAACATCTTGATTTAAGATCTTCCTTTACCAAACCTCATTATAGACAGTTACTTTATACTACTTGACAAGTTTTATGACTATACCCACTATGATTCTGTCAACTCACTCAGGCCCTTTCCTACTGGACAATGCTCTTTGATCTTAGATTTTGATATGGAAAGATTTGATAAACAAGACTATAAATTGAAACTGACCCAAAAATCAGTGACAAGCTAGATCTCTAGCAAGTTTTTTTCCTGATGTCTTAGTGGCTTCTAAATTGAAGTGAATACAGCATGGACTTTGTCTTCTTACCATCTTAGAGGATGTAGGTAAAATTGTACAAATGTGTCCAACTGATTAAATTAATTCTATTTATTTGTGCAGCTGAGGATAGCTCTGCATTTAAATTGATGTAATGATTGCATTGTTCAATGAAATGGAGCCGCTTGAAACAATTGTCCTGCATCACCCCTGGATATCCTGTGGCTTATTTTGATTTTATTCACCTTATTTTGAAACATATATGTATATATTTATGATATGTACACATACATAGATTCATATACATTCATACATGTGTATACATACATTTACATGCACACTGACACTTTCATATGCTGCTGCACATACCAAAATCCATATATGGACATACATGTATTCATTCTTATCTCTCGTCCCTTCATTAGAACTGATTACACAATTATATTTTCATTTTCTCACGATTTTTTTTTTTCTTTTTGCAGATGCAGATGAACACGAACATTTACCTCGTATGAATTTATTTTATTATTATTATTATCCCTTTCTAATTTTCTCTTTGTTGTTGTTTTGTTGCAGGTCTGCCCTAATCAAATAGATTTATGGTTAAAAGCATGCCATCCATATTATATTATCAGACTGTTTATTTAGGAAACATGTCTGTCATTGCTTCTTTTTTTAGATGGTGGTGTATTATTATAGAGAGATTTGATTACTATTTCTAGCAAGTTGGGTGACTGTGTAAAGCTTCTTTAGTGACACTTCAGCTTTTATTGTGAATAGTAATGATTTAAGGATTAAATTTTGGCTTTCTTTCATTAAATTTACCTGAACTTCAGTATGAAAGCTAGATTTTTAAATTTATATAGACACATTTAATCATCTTAGACATTGGATACCTTGGACTACAATGTTCAATGTGTTTTCTCTTTTAAGATGGTGGGACAGGATTAAGCTGGTCTACAATTTCCATGACAACCCAACAAGTTTTCAAATATGTTCGTTTTCACTTAGTCTGAAGGAATTGACTGTTTTTTTACTTCATGTTTATCTAGGAAGGAACAAAGCAGGCGTTTTGTGGTTGACTGACCCGCTAAATGTAGCAGCAAAATTCGTTGCACATTACATTCAATTGTCTTAGCAAAAAGGACAGAATGGATAATGTAGACCAGGAGTTTACTAAGAGAAAGCACTTGATCGTAGGTCTACTCAACCAATTAAACATATTTATCTACTTCATATTTATCTTCCTCTTGCATATCATTTCTAAAACATATTTTCATTACTCCTCTGAATATTCTGGAATTACTATTTTAATTTGTACTAGCAGTATCGCCCGGCGTTGCTCGGGTTTGTAAGGGAAATAACTATATAAGCATTTTTAGAGAGTTACTTCCCTTATAGATGCCAATTCGGGCTTTCTTAGCCATTTCTGTTTTGGTGTCTTCAACCCATGAAGTCGTTGTTCTAAAAGAACGCTGGTCTCCTTGACAACGCTTTACGACGTTGATTTCCTTACACTCCCTTCCCCACAGCTTCACGAGGGAGGGAAGAAGGGGGAGAAGCAAACAGGTGGAGGTGTTTGACCATGGACACCAACTCCGCCACCATCGACACACGAAAAATTATGCATTAAAATGGAATAAAAAATGATGTTAAATTATTTTTAAAATCGTAGACTCATCGTAGATGCGCGCTAATACTCAGACGGGCTCGATATGAATCACGCCTATAAGATACCCGAATTTGGTTAAACTGCACCGCAAAATGTGGGAGTAGTTAGGAATCTAAATCGAAGGGGACAGACTCACACAACTACAGTTTTATATATATAGATTTGTATTTTATTTTATTAAGGTAATATATTTAATTTCTTTCTTTATTTTCAGTTTCATCACTATCTGCAGATTCCTATCGTAAGTGATAAAATTTACTCCAACATAATAAATTACACATAGATGTTCACTATATATTATATTCAGCTTTAGGTGTGACTCACAATCGTTCAACACATATCGCATTATTAGAGTCCGGATCACATTCATATGTAGATCACATCCTTCCAATCTTAATTGCAGTCTTTAGATGTGGATCACAAGCATCGTCTGTAGATCATAGTCGCTGCATGTGGATCAGTCCTTAGATGTGGTTCACAGTCTTTACATGTGGATTTTAGCCTTCACATGCAAATCACATTATTGAGATGTGGATCACATCGTTCAGGCATGTGTGACATTATCCCACTCTATATCACAGTTTTTAGACGTGGTTTGCAGTCGTTAGATGCTAATCATTGTATTTTGGTCTGGATTCGGTTCTTCAGATACATATCACAGTCTTTAACCCTTTAGTATTCAAACTGGCCATATCTGGCCAAAATATTTTATTCTGTTTTATGTTCAAACTGACCAGATCCAGGCTCTCACACCTACCCTACAATGTTATTCTACATTAAGTAATTACACAATCAACATCTTGAAGATATGAGATAATGCATGATTAATTCAAATCAATGGGAATCAATAAGCATTATGTTTGAAAGAATAATCAGAACACTAAAGGGTTAGATGTAGATGACATGTGAAGCACACTTATTAGACACAGATCACATTAGTGAGATGTGAATCAAGTATGAATTGCAGTCTTTAGGTGTGAGTCATTGTCTTTCAATGTGAATCACATTATTTAGATAATAATCACATTCTTCACTTATGTATCACATTCTTCAGATATGTACCACAGTCTTTAGATGCAGATCACACTATTGAGATGTGGATCACATTCTTTTGATGCGGATTGCTTGTGTTAGATGCAGAGCACTTTATTTCAATCAGTATCTCCTTCTTTAGATGTAGGTCATATTTTTTAGATGCAGATCATGTTATTCAGATATGAATCAAGACCCCTGGACTGGAGATACGTAAAAAGCACTATCCGAATCGTGGCCGAAGCCAGTGCCGCCTCGACTGGCTTCCGTGCAGGTGGCACGTAAAATGCACCAATCCGACCGTGGCCGATGCCAGCCTCGCCTGGCACCAGTGCAGGTGGCACGTAAAAAGCACCCACTACACTCATGGAGTGGTTGGCGTTAGGAAGGGCATCAAGCTGTAGAAACATTGCCAGATAAGACCGGAGCCTGGTGCAGCCTTCTGGCTTCCCAGATCCCCGGTCGAACCGTCCAACCCATGCTAGCATGGAGAACGGACGTTAAATGATGATGATGATGATGATGGATCACAGTCTTTAGATGTGGATTACATCCTTGGAAGTGGATCATAGTTTTTAGATGTATATCATATTTAGAAATGGATTACATTCTTCAGATATGCATTACACACTTTAGGTGTTGATCACAGTCCTTAGATATTGATCACAATCTTCAGATATGAATCACAATCCTTAAATGTGGTTTGCAGTCTTTAAATATGGAGCACAATCTTCAAATGTGAATCACAGTTTGTAGATGCAAATCACATTATTTAGATTTGGAAAACAAGCTTTTGATGTTGATCACATTATTTAGGCCTAGATCACCTTCTACAGATAAGTGTCACAAGATGTAGATGTGGAGCTGGTGATATCCCTCCTGGTTTAGGAGTGACTTGGTTTTAAGCAAGAGGAGCCAAGGCCAGAAATTTCTCAAATATAACCATCATTCAGTTGATCTTGTGTTTTCATCAATTTAGAAGCTTCACCCAAAATTATTCTACAGCAATATTAAATATGTTTTAAACAACTTAAAACCATGGCAACTGAAGAAGGGGTTTTTTCCTTGTGTTAATTGTCCTGTACTCTATTTTTTTGTTGTTTAAGAAAAATGTCCAGTTCCTTGGGTTTGTGTCTATGTTTTCGTTTCTCATTGTGTTCGACGTTTTTTTGGTGTCCTGTACTCATATATGCGTGTATATATACATGTAGAGGTAGGTACGTACATATATGTATATATATATATGCATATGTTTTATTTATTAATATATATATAATTAATCATGGATAGAATGAATTCTGTCTACTGCCTGTTATTGTAAATGAGTGTTTATATTTTATTTCTCATTTCTTTCTTTTTTTTCCTTTTTTTTTACAGAAGACTTAAACAAGTAAGTTGTTAATTCATTATCTCTCTCTCTTTCTTCCTCTCTCTCTCTCTCTCTCTCTCTCTCTCTCTTTCTGGAATAGTCTTCTTAACAATCTTGTATAAATTATTAATCCTCACTATGCTGGTGGAATTTTTACTAGTAATGTAACGTGCTAACCACATGCAAATCAGTTCTCAGGATCTCTTTCTATTGGTCATCCTCATCATCATCGTTTAACGTCCGCTTCCCATGCTAGCATGGGTCGGATGGTTTGACTGAGGGCTGGCAAACCAGATGGCTGCACGAGGCTTCAATCTTGATCTGGCAGAGTTTCTACAGCTGGATGCCCTTCCTACCGCCAACCACTCCGAGAGTGTAGTGGGTGCTTTTACGTGCCACCAGCACGGGGTCAGTCAGGCAGTACTGGCAACAACCTCAATCGAATCTTATACACATGCCACCGGCACAGAGGCCAGTAAGGCAATGCTGGTTACGATCACGCTTGAATGGTGTCTTTTACGTGCCACTGGCATGGAGGCCAGATAGCCGCTCTGGCAATGATCATGCTCGGATGGTGCTCTTAATACCCTACTAGCACGGGGCTCAAGTGCCTGTAAGACGACACTGGTAACGATCACACTCAAATGCTGAAAATAGAATATAAATGCTACATCACAGGCGCAGGAGTGGCTGTGTGGTAAGTAGCTTGCTAACCAACCACATGGTTCTGGGTTCAGTCCCACTGCGTGGCATCTTGGGCAAGTGTCTTCTGCTATAGCCTCGGGTCGATCAAAGCCTTGTGAGTGGATTTGGTAGACGGAAACTGAAAGAAGCCCGTCGTATATATGTATATATATATGTATATATATGCGTGTGTGTGTGTCTGTGTTTGTCCCCCTAGCATTGCTTGACAACCGATGCTGGTATGTTTAAGTCTTCGTTACTTAGTGGTTCGGCAAAAGAGACCGATAGAATAAGTACTGGGCTTACAAAAGAATAAGTCCCAGGGTCGAGTTGCTCGATTAAAGGAGGTGCTCCAGCATGGCCACAGTCAAATGACTGAAACAAGTAAAAGAGTAAAAGAGGGAGAGTATAAGCATCCACATACTTGCATGTGAAGGTGCATAGCTTAGTGGATAGTTTTATTTGGCTCATGACTGTAAGGGAGTGACACCAAAATATTTCCTCAAAAATTAATTTCATCTCTAAATCCAAGCTTTGTCTTATAGCTTGTTTCAGTCACTGGATCGTGGCCATGCTGGAGCACTGCTTTGAAGAGATCTTTTTTTTTTGTTGTTGTTGTTTTGTTTTGTTTTTATTATTATGAATATGTATCAATTTTATTTTTTCATTTTTTTTTTTTACAGTATGGAAATGAATATTTAAGCCACTGCACAGTCCATTTCTCATTTTAACTCAAGCGAAAACCTTAAGTGCCTGCTCTACATGCTGATCTCCAATGGACACTGAAAAACTGACTGTGATAATCTTTCTAATAATGACTTTTAGGGACCCATTATTTCGTTATGCAACTATAAACGTTTTTTTTTTTTTTTTTTTAAATATGCTAAACATTTTTTATAAGACAATTCTGTGTTCCACTGTGTTAGCTGTGCTATTATATCACTTGATAAGATTTTGCATTTATGAGCATATATCTATCTTTGTGTCAAGTGAGGATGTACTCAATCTGGCTGGCGTCCCCCCACCCCAGATTGATGAGTAGTCAGACAGTTGACAGGATTTCTGAAGGTGGTGTTGCAGACTAATAAACCACGAGCATCGCAGAACCCCAGCATCTTTGTCCCCTCCTCATTTCTGGAGCTAAAGCCATAGTCGCCATGCACATGTAGATGTGTGTTGTGTCCAAGACGTATGATGGCGGAGAGCCTCAGCTAGACTGCAAAGGGCATAGACACAAATTTTTCTGGGTAGGCAACAATAATGTGACATAGGTGTGCTACTAGCAGTGAAATGAGTGGGTAAGGTGATTGAGCTAGTCAGGGTAAGTGATCAGATTATTAAAGCTTAGAATAACCTTGTTTGATGTAACTGCATCAGTTATCTCTGCGTATGTATCATATGCCTCGTAGATACTCAGAAGGACCACTTCTATGAATCTCTTCTGAGGACTACCTCAATGATGAAAAATGACTGCATTTTCATCATGGCTAAGGGACTTTAATGAACATGTTGGAAAATACTCTGATGGATTTTAGGGTGTGCATGGCGACTATGGCTTTAGCTCCAGAAATGAGGAGGGGACAAAGATGTTGGGGTTCTGCAATGCTTATGGTTTATTAGTCTGCAACACCACCTTCAGAAAACCTGTCAACTGTCTGATTACTCATTAATCTGGTGGACACGCCAGCCAGATTGAGTACATCCTCACTTGACACAAAGATAGATATATCCTTAAATCTTTAAAAATGTTTTAGGCCGCGGCCATGCTGGGGCACCACATAAATGCAAAATCTTTCCCAGGAGAATAATGTACAATGCAACGTAAGATGTTAATGACTTCAGGCTTAGGGCCAGAAAGATGCAGATGTGCAAGCCAATATGGAAAAAGAAGCTCTGGAAGGTCAAAGATCCTTCAAATGGATAGTTTTAGAGATGTCCTCAATAAGGCCTATGATGAGGAGGGAGAGATAGAGACACAAGATGTAGAGAACAACAGGACGTTTCTATGGGACAATCTACTAAGGGCAGCAGACCAAATTTATGGCTGGAGCAAAGCCTCTACTAGACCAAGGGTGATATGGTGGTGGAACAGTGAGGTTGACAGGGTCCATAAAAGGGAAGAGACAGGTCTGGAAAGAATGGAAAAAAACAGGAGCAGAGAATAATATCAGAAAGCTAAAAGGGAAGCTAGATGTCAGTTCTATCTAGATAGAATAGAAGCAGAAGAGAAGAGCTTTGCCAAAGTCTTACAGCATGACAATTGGAGACTTGAAGTGTTCCAGATTGCTAGAGTATGTGAGTGAGGATTGAGATATTGTAGAAGAGAAGTGTGTGTGGGTAGATAAGTATGCTTGCACTTAGTGATATGAACAGGAAAGGAGTGTAGAAGAGTTACTGTGCAAGACTGTTGAATCTAGAGAATAGATAGGCTAAAGGGAGTTTCCCTTGTGTGAACCCAACAGAGGGACTGTCTATGCTAGTGGACAGCAGTGGCAATTAAAACCATAAAGACCAGGAAAACCCCTGGTCCATCTGGAATCACTGCTGAGATGCTCAAAATATCTGGTAAAGTATTGTAGAGGCCATTCACTCTGCTTGCGAAGACCTGCTGAGGCAAATGAAATCGAAATCCGGTAACTGGCATTCATTGATAGTGGAGCACTAAGAGTACCATATGAGTGAGATCGTTGCCAGAGCAACAAGCTGGCCTTCGTGCCGATGGCATGTTAAAAACACCATTCGAGCATGATCATTACCTGCATCGCCTTACTAGCACTTGTGCTGGGGGCACGTGAAAAAACATTTGAGCGAGGTCGTTGCCAGTGCCACTGAACTTGCTCCTGTGCAGGTGGCACGTAAAAAACACCATTTGAGCGTGGCCGTGGCCAGTACCACCTAACTGGCCCTCAGATAGTTTTCACGTGTACAAGATCCATAAAAACTATAGAGGCATGGGAAATTGATTCTCTCAAATACCCTGGTGGCTCATTAGAGGTAGTAGATAATTTCTGTTACCGAGGGGACCAAATTAGTAGTGGGGGTAGATTCACGGAGCATATGATTGCTAGAATAAGAATAGGATGAAGAAATTCAGAGAGCTGTTACCTCTGTTGGCCACAAAAGGTTTCTCTCTCTAAGTGAAAGGAAGATTGTATGATGTTTGCATATGGACAGCAATTTTACATGATAGTGAGATGTGGGTCCTGAATGCAGGGGAGATGTGAAGATTAGAAAGGCATGAGGTTAGTATGCTCATCTGGATGTATGATTTAGGTGTACCTGTTCAATAGAGTGTCAGTGTTTTGAGAGAGAAGATAGGCATCAAAGGAATTAGCTGCTGGGTGTAAGAAAGAAGACTGCACTGGTTTGGTCATGTGATGCAGATGGATGCCAACAGCTCCATAAAGAAGTGCCGATCTCTGAAAGTAGATGGAACATGTAGAAGGGAAATGGGATGAAGAATGACCACAGGAGGCTGAACCTTTCAGGTGAGATGACAAAGGACCGCGATGCCTGGCACCTTGCTGTTCTCAAGAAGACCTGTACACCACAGAGGGTATTAAGATCAGTCCCTCTGGTGTAAGGCACTCGAGGCAGTGGCATGTAAATGGATCCATATGGTGCCACATGAGCACCTGTGAAGTGCCACATAAAAGCACCTGTCCAGTGTCGTGTAAAAGCAGCTCTGTGGCTCCCCGTAAAAGCACTCTGAAACATGGTTGGCATTAGGAAGGGCATCCAGCTTTTGAAACCATGACGGATCAGACTGGGACCTAGCATGGAAAATGAATGTTAAATGATAATGATGAACAAATGTAGGGGCCATTCACTCCGCTTGATGAACAAACTTTAGAACCACCAGTTATTTCCACTCATTTATTTATCTTATTGTCTTTATTTTTGTTTTTTTATTTATAATTTTCTCAATCTTTTATATTTATATTCCTTTTTTTTTTTGTATTCATATATATGTGTTAGTTTAAAAAAAAAATTTTTTATGAACATTCCGTAATCTGAAATGCTAAAGTTATAAACCCCTATGTTTCTCTTTGTTATGTATTGGTTTATCCACTTATATTGCCACTACACTCACGGAGTGGTTGGCGTTAGGAAGGGCATCCAGCTGTAGAAACACTGCCAGATCAGACTGGAACCTGGTGCAGCCTTCGGGCTTCCCAGACCCCAGTTGAACCATCCAACCCATGCTAGCATGGAAAGCGGACATTAAACGATGATGATGATGATGATGATTGCCAGTCAACTGATCATGATCTTTATGAGTGTATACTTAACAGCTTTCACAGATGCACATATCTATAAATTGACTGAAGAAAGGGAAATATGGTACAAACATTTGATTTTGTAACTGAAAAGCCTTTGTTTTGACATCAATAAAGTGGAGAGCCATTATAATTGTGTAATGTACTTTTCTGGAATCTTTTGGTTTTATTTTATTTTCTATCGTTTTACATTCTCCATCAACCATGCATCAAACATTGAACATTATTTACATTGTTTACATTTGACAGATATTTGTCCTCATCTTGTTTGTTGTTAACACAACGTTTCGGCTGATATACCCTCCAACCTTCATCAGGTGAGAACCCAGGTTTGAAATTTCCCCAAGACACCTGATGAAGGCTGGGGGGTACATCAGCCAAAATGTTGTGTTAACAACAAACAAGATGAGGGCAAATATCTGTCAAATGTAAATAATGTACAACTTATCTGTGGTAAAAAGTTAGCTCCCCAAACACATGGTTCTGGGTTCAGTTCCACTGCATGGCACCTTGAGCAAGTGTGTTCTACTAGAGCCCTTGGCCAACCAAAGTTTTGCAAGTGGATTTGATAGACAGAAATTGAAAGAAGCCCATCATATTTGGTAGCTTTCAACTAACACTATCTACTCCGAGATTGAGACCAAAATTGAGAGAATGATAGAAGAAGGCTTGCTCTTCCTTCCGTAGAAGATAAAATTCAAATCAGACCATGTTAACACGAAAAATTATTTACATGAAAAAGGTGCTTTTTTTTCTATGAAAATCTCTATTTTTTACGATTTTTTTTTACTGCTGTGTCGCCATTTTTCAGTGTATTTCAACCAGAAAAATGTTCACTTAAAGAGAATAACAAGCTACATAATGCAAAATTTTTACTTTTCAAAAATTCCAATTCTAAAGGATCGAAAGAAACCCGAGCAACGCCGGGCTATACTGCTAGTTCTTTAATATGTTGGTCGAGCAAGGAATATCTGCCCCTTAGCTTGTTTCTAGGATCCTAAAAAAAACGGAAGCGAACGATGCAAGCTTTGATATAGCAGAGCGGACAAGGGTCATTAGATACTTGTCGTAAGGGTGGGATTCTCGTCCGTCGATAAGAGCTGGGAAATGTTATTGCAGACTTGAAACAGCCTAAGGGCAGAAAATTCCCGTTTGTCCATTAGACCCGTCAGATTTGTTAACCGGTCTAAGGGAGATAACTCGGCCTATTTAACGTTCAAACGACGTACATTATTCTTTCGTTTACAAATTAACTCACCGTAAAAGCTTTCCTATCATCGTTTGAATCTAACGAGTCGTCTTTAAAACTAAGCGCTTTATGGATGCTAAGATATATATATATATATAGGCGCAGGAGTGGCTGTGTGGTAAGTAGCTTGCTAACCAACCACATGGTTCCGGGTTCAGTCCCACTGCGTGGCACCTTGGGCAAGTGTCTTCTACTATAGCCTCGGGCCGACCAATGCCTTGTGAGTGGATTTGGTAGACGGAAACTGAAAGAAGTCCGTCATATATATGTATATATATATATGCGTGTGTGTGTTTGTCCCCCTAGCATTGCTTGACAACCGATGCTGGTGTGTTTATGTCCCCGTTACTTAGCGGTTCGGCAAAAGAGGCCTATAGAATAGGTACTGGGCTTACAAAAGAATAAGTCCCGGGGTCGAGTTGCTCGATTAAAGGCGGTGCTCCAGCATGGCCGCAGTCATTTGACTGAAACAAGAAAAAGAGTATATATATATATACAAGTGGACATCCAATATGCTAGAAATAGATCACCTACGATCTCACAACAAAGTGGTCATCCCTTATACGCATGTAATACAAAATTTTCTGAATTTTCAGATTTTTCTATATGCTAGGCCACTGGTTTTAAATTGATGCTAATTAAATTAATATTCAATTTATTACCCTCATTACTTAAATTTGTGTGTGTGTGTGTGTGTTCCTTTAGGTTAATATAAAGATTTACTCCCGTTAACGAAAATAAAAACCTGCCTGCTCGGTGTTAAAAACTGTGTAGAAAACGAATATGAAAAAAAATTGCGCAAACGAACGTGGGTGGGAGACTTTCGGAAAATTCACAAGATCCGATTTTTCCTTCATAACTTCAGGAAAATGGATAAATAATACTCTTTACTTGCTTCAGTCATGCTGGAGCACCACCTTTAGTCGAGCAAATCGACCCCGGGACTTATTCTTTGTAAGCCCAGTACTTATTCTATCGGTCTCTGTTGCCGAACCGCTAAGTAACGGGGACGTAAACACACCAGCATCGGTTGTCAAGCAATGCTAGGGGGACAAACACAGACGCACAAACATACACACATACATATATATATACATATATACGACGGGCTTCTTTCAGTTTCCGTCTACCAAATCCACTCACAAGGCTTTGGTCAGCACGGGGCTATAGTAGAAGACACTTGCCCAAGATGCCATGTGGTTGGTTAGCAAGCTACTTACCACACAGCCACTCCTGCGATAATGTTGAAATGTTATAGAAATACCGTTCAAATGGAACAAATTACGATTATAAAGACATTTCTGGGGGAAAATTTTTCCGAAGAAGTGGGGAAAAGACTGTCGGAAAATTCACACGAGCCATTATTTTTCCTTCATAACTTTCAGGATTTAGCTTAGCGACCAGTCGCCAAAATGTTACTATTTTTTTTATGTTTGACTTTTGCTTTAATTTGTACAAGTTGGCTCCAAGTTTCACCCAGAGACTTCAAGAGACAACAAGTTGGAAGTTCTATTATTATTATTATTATTGAGTGAGAGAGCAGTTCATGCCATCAAAGTGACACTGGGATAAAATATACGAAGCCCAATATACCCATCATGACTACCCGTCTGATAAAGGTACACCAGGCACATGCATCACAACCATATGTGCGCGACATGGTGATCTCATATCAAGATAAACAGCACATGACCTTGCAGGTGGGGCCCAGTTAGAATTTTCTTCAGGTTGAGTAACCCATCCCGCTCAAACGGTCCCTGAATAAGGGTTGTTTAAGGATGTTGAAAGAACCACCCATGTTTCCAGAGGTGAACTATTCAAACCCCAAAGAATCCCTCTCAACACATGGCTATGATGCTCCCCCACTACTTCTGCTCGTGATCAGAGATGCACATATCGTCAGCCACTAAGGGACATGCTCAACTGGTTAAGGTCAAACAACTGACAAGCAAATCTGTGGTATTGAGCAGAATATTTGCTGTAGCCCATCTTTTATACCAAGACAAAACAATGTACATGATAACACTTCCAATCAGTTAAGATCAGAAGCCATGAGAGCCACTGCCTGGGACTGCATCAATTATTATTATTATTGTTATTGTTATTATTATTGCACTGGATTCCTATGTTTTCGATTACGGAGATTCCGAATATGCAAAAAAAAACACGTTTTATAAATTTTTAATAGTGGAGGACAAACACAGGCACACAAATACACACACACACACCACCATACACACATACAATACACAACACACACACACAATACACACACACACACACACACATATATATATATAATATATTATATATATATATATATATATATATATATATATATATATATATATATATAACACATTACAGAGATGTACTTGCATAGCAAGTGACCTGATCTGAGATCGTGTGGTGGAACGTAAACAATTGCAGCGTGGAAGGTGTTTATAAGCCATTTAAGAAACACACAAAAACCGTTAGATTCACTTCGACATTTAAATTTAATTTGTCAAACTATTTTCATCGCTTTGAGACCGCCACCTGTTCACTGACAAAAAAAAGATGCAGCAGAGAATTTTGTCAGTGAACAGGTCGCGGTCTCAAAGCGACGAAAATATTTTGACAAATTAAATTTCAATGTTAAAGTGAATCTAATGGTTTTCGTGTGTTTCCACGCTGCAATTGTTTACGTTCCACCACACGATCTCAGATCAGGTCACTTGCTATGCAAGTACATCTCTGTAATGTATATTTCCACGCTGCAATTGTTTATATATATATATATATATAATATATATTATATATATATATATATATATATATATATAGTATATATACTAATAAAAAGGGTTTAGCAAAGATTTGCTACACCACAGACCGAAGTTTAGAAATAGCAGCCAAAAATCTTAGCTATTTCTTCTACTTTAAAAGGGGGTCTCCCGGAGAAACCAAAATACTTGAAGAAAATTCACACGAGCAGAGAGTAAAGCAACGAAAATCAATCAATATCTGGTTAATATATATATATATATATATATATGTATATATATATTGCTTTTTTCATATATATATATATATATATATGTATATATATATTGCTTTTTTCATATATATATATATATATATATATATATGTATATATATATTGCTTTTTTCATATATATATTATATATATATACATATATATATATATATAGGAAAAAAGCAACAAGAATGGATCAATATATCGGTACAATTGTTTCGTACGAGGACATCTTTAATAAAGCTACAATGTCCTCGTACGAAACAATTGTACCGATATATTGATCCATTCTTGTTGCTTTTTTCCTATTTGTAATCACCCCACTTGTCGTATGGTTGACACCATATAGATTTCCGGTGCATCCTAGTTAAGGACCATATTCATGTGAATTCATTAGAACTCACTTGAATCTCAATTACTTAAGCCGTATATATATATATAATATATATATATTATTACAAAAATGTAAATTTTGGACATAGAGTTACCAAAGGTTTCGTATCCACAAAGCCAAAGCCTTGTGGACAGCTTGTCAGACTCTGTGCAAAGACAATTCTAATTTTCTACATCAAAGACGTTAGGAAACACTTAGAAATAGAGATTTAAATCTCAACATATAAAATGTTTATGCGGATGGGGTTGTCTCCCCTGAACCACAGTATATAAAAACAACCGTTAGAGACCCGAGAATGCTTAAACAAGCAAACGTGGAGATGCAATTTGGAAGTGGATAGCGCTTGGAGCTTTTTTGGTTTGTGTCCATTTCAAGCGCTACCTACAAGGTTTTGGTCGACCTAGGGCTATAGTAGAAGACATTTGCCCAAGATGCCACATAGGCGCAGGAGTGGCTGTGTGGTAAGTAGCTTGTTTACCAACCACATGGTCCCGGGTTCAGTCCCACTGTGTGGCATCTTGGGCAAGTGTCTTCTACTATAGCCTCGGGCCGACCAAAGCCTTGTGAGTGGATTTGGTAGACGGAAACTGAAAGAAGCCCGTCATATATATGTGTGTGTGTCTGTGTTTGTCTCCCCAACGTCGCTTGACAACCGATGCTGGTGTGTTTACGTCCCCGAAACTTAGCGGTTCGGCAAAAGAGACCGATAGAATAAGTACTAGACTTACAAAAGAATAAGTCTGAAACGAACTTAGTGTGAAGTGAATATCCTCGTGCACTTTTGGGGTGCACAAAGCAATCACTCACTAGCCGTTGCTTTAATAATCCAGATTCTCTACAAGTCAGAAACAACAAGACGCAGACGTGAAATATATATATAACTACTTTATTCTCTTTCTTGGTAAACAATAACAATAAGTGTGTTATCTGATGTCCTAGGTTCGGGCGCGCACCGCTATAAGTTAATAGATTGTAATATTTACAATGTCCAGCCCTAAACCAGAAAGGGGTCAAGATGGCGTCGAACAGGGAAGTTGAATGTGGTCGGCAACAATTTGGTTAAAGGATTCGGCCGACTGCTGCTATCAACCGGAGAGAATATATGCGTGACCGTCGCCTTCATCGCTGGGTCCCAAGTCGCCGCTTGCTGCTCTAGTGTCTCAAACGTTCTACGGCCCTTGCCTCGCTAACTGCTACGTAGGCAATAGGGTTCTTCTTCCGGTGCTTCGCGCATGCGCGAGAGGGCCCTTCCTCTCACTTGGTGAAGGCACCAACACGCGCGAAATACAAATGGACAGTGCGCGAGCGCGCGCCGTTGTAGGATCACTACAAGTCCCTGGGTCGATTTGGTCGATCAAAGGCGGTGCTCCAGCATGGCCACAGTCAAAATGACTGAAACAAGTAACAGAGTAAAGAGAGAGTAAAGAGTAGGACTGAACCCGGAACCATGTGGTTGGGAAGCAAGCTTCTTACCACACAACCACTCCTGTGCCTTATACATACTCTTTACTCTTTACTCTTTTACTTGTTTCAGTCATTTGACTGCGGCCATGCAGGAGCACCGCCTTCAGTCGAACAAATCGACCCCGGGACTTATTCTTTGTAAGCCCAGTACTTATTTTATCGGTCTCTTTTGCCGAACCGCTAAGTGACGGGGACGTAAACACACCAGCATCGGTTGTCAAGCAATGCTAGGGGTGAGAAACACAGACACACAAACATATACACACACACTTATATATATATACTTATATACGACAGGCTTCTTTCAGTTTCCGTCTACCAAATCCACTCACAAGGCATTGGTCGGCCCGGGGCTATAGCAGAAGACACTTGCCCAAGGTGCCACGCAGTGGGACTGAACCCGGAACCATGTGGTTGGTTAGCTAGCTACTTACCACACAGCCACTCCATATATACATACATACATACATACATACATGTGTGTGTGTGTGTGTGTGATCTTTCTCTGTCTCGGTTTCATTTTTTGAAATTTAAAAATTTAAGTGGAAACGTTCACATTTGGTATCTCGAAGCTACTTTTCGCTCTGAATCTGTTGTTATTTACCTGTTCCCCAAAAATTTTAGCAAGACACTACAAAGGTTTTAAGTTTAATTATTTTCGCCTAATTATTTCGCCTAAACAGGAATTGGAAGCTGGCATTTTCTGCATCATAAACAAATTGAAAACTATATTTTAAGAAGAAGAAAGCACTCCGTCGGTTACGACGATGAGGGTTCCGGTTGATTCGAATCAACGGAACAGCCTGCTCGTGAAATTAAAGTGTAAGTGGCTGAGCACTCCACAGACACGTGCACCCTTAACGTAGTTCTCGGGGATATTCAGCGTGACACAGAGAGTGACAAGGCCGGCCCCTTGAAATACAGGTACAACAGAAACAGGAAGTAAGAGTGAGAGAAAGTTGTGGTGAAAGAGTACAGCAGGGATCACCACCACCCTCTGCCGGAGCCTTGTGGAGCTTTTTAGGTGTTTTCGCTCAATAAACACTCACAACGCCCGGTCTGGGAATCGAAACCGCGATCCTATGACCGCGAGTCCGCAGCCCTAACCACTGGGCCAATGCACCTCCACTGAAAACTATATATTACAACAATGAAAGATGTAAGAGGTTTTGAAGTTTTAAATATTCGTCCGAATATAATATATATATATATATAATATATATATATATATATATATATATATATATGCATATATATATGTGTGTATGTATATAAATGTATATGTATATGTGGTATACATATTTGTATATATATGTATATAATATAATATATTATATTATATATATATATTATAAATATATATTATATATATATATTAATGTATATATGTATATATATATATGTGTGTATATATGTATATGTATATTATTATATATATATATATATATATATATGTATATTATGTATGTATGTATGTATGTATGTATGTATATACATATATATATATACATATATATGTATGCATGTATATCATCATCATCATCATCATCATCATCATTTAGCATCCGTTTTCCATGCTAGCATGGGTTGGGCGGTTCAACTGGGGTCTGTGAAGCTGGAAGGCTTCATCAGGCCCAGTCAGATCTGGCAGTGTTTCTACGGCTGGATGCCCTTCCTAACGCCAACCACTCCGTGAGTGTAGTGGGTGCTTTTTACGTGCCACCCGCACAGGTGCCAGACAGGGCTGGCAAACGGCCACGAACGGATGGTGCTTTTACGTGTCACCGGCACGGGGGCCAGGCGAGGCTGGCAACGGACGGAACGGATGGTGCTTTTACGTGCCACCAACACGGGGGCCAGACAGAGCTGGCAAACGGCCACGAAACGGATGGTGCTTTTACGTGTCACCGGCACGGGGGCCAGGCGAGGCTGGCAACGGACACGAACGGATGGTGCTGTTACGTGCCACCAACACGGGGGCCAGACAGAGCTGGCAAACGGCCACGAAACGGATGGTGCTTTTACGTGTCACCGGCACGGGGGCCAGGCGAGGCTGGCAACGGACACGAACGGATGGTGCTTTTACGTGCCACCGACACGGAGGCTAGACGGGGCGGCACCGGCAACGACCACGATCGGATGGTTTGCTTAACCACAGCTGCAATTCCCACTGATGTTGATCGACCTCAATTTGGTTTGCTTTCTGATATATGAATTGATTTGGTTTGATTTTGATTTTGACTGTTCTCACTGGTCTTGCCGGTTTTCTCACGCACACAGCATACTTCCAAAGGTCTCGGCTCTGGTATTTCCTTGGTGAGACCTAAAGTTCGAAGGTCTTGCTTCACCACCTCGACCCAGGTTTTCCTGGGGTCTACCTCTTCCACAGGTCCCCTCAACTGCCAGGGTGTGGCACTTTCGCACACAACTATCTTCAGCCATTCTCATCACATAACCATACCAGCGCAAACGTCTCTCTTGCACGCAACAACTGATGCTTCTTAGGTCAACTTTTCTCTCAATGTACTTACACTCTGTCGATTATGAACACTGACGTTACACATCCATCGGCGCATACTTGCATTTCTTGCAAGCTTACGCAAATCCTCAGCAGTCACAGCCCAAGTTTCACTACCATGTAGCATGGCTGTACGTACACATGCATCATACAGTCTGCCTTTTACTCTGTGCGAGAGGCCTTTTGTCACCAGCAGAGGTAAGAGCTCTCTGAACTTTGCCCAAGCTATTCTTACTCTAGCAGTTACACTTTCAGCACACCCTCCCCCGCTACTGACTTGGTCACCTAGGTAGCGGAAGCTATCAACTACTTCTAGTTTTTCTCCCTGGAACGTGGTAGAAGTTGGTCTCTGCATATTTTCAGAGTTTATTGCTCCTGAGCATCTGCCACAGATAAAAACTATTTTCCTAGTTAGTCTTCCTTTGACATTACTACATCTCTTATGTGTCCATAGCTTACATTTGGTGCATCTTATAGAGTTTCTACCTACGCCTTTTCTACAGATCGAGCAGGGCCATCTACCTGAAGGCGTTTGTGATTGGTCTACCTTCCTACTTATTAGGACTTTGGTTTGGCTAGGTTGATTCTAAGGCCCTTCGATTCTAAACCTTGCTTCCATACCTGAAACTTCTCCTCTAGTTCTGATAGAGATTCAGCAATAGAGCAAGGTCATCAGCATAGAGGAGCTCCCAGGGGCATCCTGTCTGAATTCCTCCGTTATGCCTGGAGGACTATGATAAATGGAGGGGACTGAGGACTGAACCTTGGTGGACCCCAACCTCTACCCTGAATTCTTCACTGTACTCGATGCCAACCCTCACCTTACTAGCAGCGTCTCTGTACATGGCTTGTACAGCTCTCACTAACCATTCATCTATCCCTAGTTTCCTCATTGACCCTGTCGAAGGCTTTCTCCATATCAACAAAAGCCAGGTATAGGGGCTTGTCTTTGGCTAGGTATTTTTCCTGCAGCTGTCTTACCATGAAAATAGCATCAGTAATACTTTTCCCTGGCACGAACCCAAACTGCATCTGATCTAGGCTAACTCTCTCTCTAATTAGTTGGGCTATAACCCTCTCCGTAACCTTCATTACCTGATCCAGCAGCTTGATACCCCTGTAGTTATTTGTATCTAGGGCATCACCTTTACCTTTGTAGCAGTTGACTATTATGCTGCTACACCAGTCATTGGGAATGACTCCTTCGTGTATCACCTGGTTAACTATACGGGTGACTAGGCTATAGCCGAACTACCAGATATTTGAGCATCTCTGCAGTAATTCCTGATGGGCCTGGGGCTTTCCTGTTTTCATGCTTGTAATTGCCTTAACTACTAAGGAACTGTCAACTCGGATTGCTGGTCCCTCTGTTGGGTCAACATTCGGCAGACTCTCTTTATCCCATTCATTTTACTCATTCAGCAACCTTTCATAGTGGCTTCTCCAAACCTCTCTCTTTGCATCCTCATTTAGCGCCAGTGAGCCGTCATCCGTGCGAACACATTTTTCTCCTACCACGTCAAAATTCTCCCTCACACACTGTCTTGCTATACGAAATACCTCAAGTCTTTCATCCTCACGGCGCAGGACATTGGCAAATTTTTTCTTATCTGCTTCCCCTCTGGCTAAATAAGCCTGCCTCTAGCTTCCCTTCTTGCAGTCTGATACACTTCCCTGCTACCACCGTTCTTCCAGTCCTTCCAACCCTGTTTCTTTGTCTAATAGCCCTGTCAACAGTATTGTTCCACCACCACGTTATTTTGGGTCTTGTGGGACTTTGCACCAGCCACAGATCTGGTCAGTGGCTTCAGCAGGTTGTCCCTTAGAAGTGCCCAGTTATCTTCTACCCCATGTGTAGCTATACCCCTTCTATTTCGTCGAAGGCTTCAAGTAACGTCTCTAAATCTCTGTCCATTTGCAGGGTCTTTAAGCTTCCAGACCCTTCTTCTCCATGTTGGTCGTCTTCTAGTCGTCCTCTTAGTCCTGATCCTAAAGTCACTGACTACCATTCTATGTTGTGGGGTACATTCTTCGCCTGGGAAGGTTTTGGCATTTATAAGCAGCCATCTTTCCCTTTTTCTGGCAAGGATGTAGTCGATTTGGCTAGTATGCTGGCCCGAACGGTAGGTGACCAAGTGGCTTGTCGGTTTCCTGAAGTTAGTGTTGCAAACCATAAGACTATTCGCATCACAGAACTCCAGCAGCCTGGTTCCCTCCTCATTGCGGAGAACGATAACCATAGCCTCCATGAACGCCATAGAAGCCTCAGCATATCGTCAAACATGCCCATTGAAGTCACCAGCCACAAAGAGAAGGTCCCTGTTGTTCGTCAATGAGGTGGTCTGCAGTAGGGTGTCATAGAAACGGTCTTTCTGCCCATCGGGTAACCCTGGCTGAGGGGCATAGGCCGATATAATAGTTGCTAAACTATGATGGAGCACTAATCTAATCTTCAGTATTCTGTCACATACTCTGACTACCTCGATAACCTTATTTTACTCTGACTACCCCGATAACCTTATCTCTTACTCTGACTACCTCGATAACCTTATCTGTGTGTATATATATGTGTGTAGTGTTGTGTGTGTATACATATATATATAGGTATATACATTTATATTTATAGATGTATATGCATATAGGTGTGTATATGTATATATATATATATACATTTAAAAAAGGAGATGTGGAACACGAGTTGTGATATATAAAAAAGAAATGAAGAAAATGCTGACAAAATAATTTAAGTAATTTAAGTAATTTAATTAGGTGAAAGTTCATTTTACCGGTTGCGCATTGTTATGCTTATCAAAATATATTTTTAAGAGAGATTAGAGTTCCTTCTGATAGATTTTTTCCCTTATCTGATAAGAGGAAAAAAAATCTATCAGAAAAGGAACTCTAATCTCTCTTTAAAAAAATATATTTTGATAAGCATAACAAATGCGCAACCGGTAAAATGAACTTTCACCTAATTAAATTACTTAATTACTTAAATTATTTTGTCAGCATTTTCTTCATTTCCTTTTTTATATATATATGTATGTATATATATATATATATATATATATATATTATATATATGAAAAAAACAAGTCAAGATAGAAAATGCTAAAATAATTTTATAAAGAACATTTCAGTACCGGTTTCGGTCATTTTGAGACCTTTTCAACTGTAAAGATTAAATAATTAAATTTAGAAAAATTAAAAGAAAAGTTTTTTTAAAGGAATATTTGTACAGTGTTCAAATATAAGTGGCATTTTCCTTGTTTCTGCCTTTCTCTGTCTCTCTTGTTTGCACTTGTGTGTTCGAGGTCAGGTCTTTGTGAATTCTTGGTAGGGTAGAAGAAGAAGAAGGATGATGAGGAGAAAGGGTAGAAAAATTTGGGAGTGCCTTGATTGTCGTATTTTGAATGGTCAGTTGCAGTTCAATTCAGGAGAATATTTCTATTGAAAGGTTTGTTTATAGAATTGCGTAGGTGTTATACTAAAAAACATTAGTGAATATATATATATATATATATATATAATATATATATATATATATATATATATATAATATATATATATATATATAAATATATGTATATATACATATATATATGTATATAGCCATATATGCATACATTAAAATATATAGATATTTATACATATATGTGTGTGTGTGTGGTGTGTGTGTAATCTTGTACTCTATGTTAGATAAATGGAGTGGGTACGAATTCCATATGGTGTATATTATGTAATTTATGGATGTACTAAAGGACAAGAAGTGTACTCGAATCACAGATAGACTGAAAGTGAATAATGACGTTGCTTGTGATAAATATACTGCTGTAGTAAGTAACCAGAATTCCATCTCACCTTTGTTGCATTTCTCCATATCTATTTCCTATTATCTATTAATATACATTTCCTATTCATGTAAATACAGGAAGATGATATGATTCCAATTAATATGTATGTGTTCTGAGAACTCAGATAAGTGTACCACCAAAATTCCAGGTAGTTCAGCAGTTTAAGTTGTGGTTGTGTGATTGTCATGTTCAAAAGGCGGCTAATGGTGGCTTCCCTTTGAGTCAGAAGGTATAGGCTAAAATAGTGAGGAAAGACAAACATTTAGTCAAGGTGAGACAAAGACATTTGATTTAATTTGATTGAATCTAAAAATTTACCCACATAACAAATGGTAAAAATAGTACAAACTGGTAGATAGTGTTCTGTTATCATTCACTCTTCCTGTGGAGTGAATACCCTTCAATATACTGAACAATATATATCCAATGTATACCTCTTAGCTTTTTATCTTTGCCCTCACCAGAATGTATCTTTATATCATGCACAAAACTGGATCTGCTAGCATTCAATTTCAGTCTCTTTCAATATAGAGTTCTGCATAACAATTCTTTCCCTCCTCTTACCTTGATGTAATATTTTACCATTCTTTCTGATCACAGATTTACCTAAAGAAGACTCAATCCAACTGGATTAATTGGACCCTCCCACCCACCTGGACATAATGAACCACAACAAATATCATTGATGAGGAGCATTCTTTCCACTATCAAACATATATTTCTCCGATGATGGAATACTCAATTTATATATGAGGGGTTATATGTACACACATAAGCCTTTATTCTCTGATTACTTCTGGAAGCAGGTCACACCAAGCTTGCAGACTTGTCCAGGATGACTGAGAGATTGGGCCTCATTGATGTGCATCCAAAAATTTTCCCCTTGAGGAACTGCTTTACTCCGCCTGAGCTCCCTTTCTTGCTATGCAGTGTATTACATCACCCTCTCAGAGACTGCCAAAGTTATTTAGATAACACCATCCAGTGATGTACCAAATTAATCTGCTAAGTCAGTTTTGACAGCACTGGCTGGTAACAGGCTAAACTGTCCATAAGATTCAGTGGCCTTGGTTTCTGTCATTCCTTGCACCTGGCTCTACCAGCCTATCTTCCCTCGGTCTCCTTTAGCTCCACCCTCATCAGCAAGATACTCCAAGAGATGGCTGAACCAGATATTGCCCTGGAACTGGAGTCAGACCTAGTTGACTGGACTGCTGTAGGCCTTGCCATCCCCAAGAACACAGATGTCCAATGCAGCTAGGATAACATGAGATACAAGTCCACCTTCAAGCAGCTCGAGACATCACTAGACCAGCATCATCTTATTTGCCTCCATCTCACCTTGCAACCAAACGATGGGGCTTGGTTCAATTCAGTGTCCTCAATGGTTCAGTACTTTTCTAGATGAGGAGTGCACTCATTGGAGTGGCCCAAGGCCTTGGTCTCTATATGAGTGAGCTGCTCAAATGTCATTGCGGAGCAGTAGCAGACAAATTTAGCCTGCATCCATTATCCTGTAGCCTTTGTGTGAGCCAGTTTTCCCAACACACCACTCTGAATGAAATAACTGTAAGGGGCTTTGATGTAGCTGGCTTCTTGTTTCAACTTCAACCAACATGTCTTGACTGTGGGGTCATTAAGTACTCTAATTGAATATCCCTCTTCCTATTCAAGTCAGGCAGATCCCTGTTCTGGACATGATGTGCAGTGAGATGTTCTCTGGCTCCAACCATGCTGTGTTAGCCGCAGTTCTGGATGTTGCTGCCTGTAACACAAAGGAAAGAAAAATCAATAAATACAGGGACCTGACTGGTTGCTATACGTTTCAAATGATCACGATCAAGACATCAGATGTTCTCAGACCCCCATCACTACCAAATTCTTCTGCCTAATCAAGATAATGGCAACCCATCAGAGAAATGAATGCCACAAGGTGGAGTGGCTAATACTGCGAGTGTCACTGGCCATTCTCTGTGGCATTGCCATCATGGTCATAGCCATGGGGCATGGCTAAGCACACCATTTCTTCTGGGGTATGTTGCTCATCGCTCCCTCCTCCTCCATCTTCCGCTGCTTTACCCCCACCATTCTTTCTCTTTCTTTCTTTTCCTTTCTTAACTCACTTCTTGCCTGTTTCTTTGGAACAAACTGCCGGCATCAGTTGTTGGTTGTCGGAGCACTGCATCCTTCAAGACTTCCATGCTTCCTGAGGTTCACCAACACTACACCTGATTTTCTCCCCTCCATACACACGCAAGCATGTATCTGACTCATACACTGTTCACTTCCCAGACATTTGTACATTACTGCATTTGCTTTATATGCACTTTTGACAAGTTGTGGTGCACCTGAGCACTGTATACAATAAGTTCATTATTATTATTATTATTATTATTATTATTATTATTATTGTACTTCATATAAAATCTGGTTTGTTGCTGGAATTTACTGCATATTATTACATTTCAATAGACATGACCTGAACTATTCAATCTTTCTTCCTTTTCTTTCAGTGGATTTTTTTGCTGTAACAGGCTGATAAAAACAGGATTGAGCAAATAATTTGCAGGCAGTTTAGTTGTTAAGCTTGTACTGTGTGAATCATAGCTTCTTACATGCCTGAATTATTTTTCTCGGAAAATCTTCCTGAATTGTTAAACAAAAATACTTTCACTTCAGTTTTACTTACAACAATAAGACAGCCAGGAAGATATTTCTGTTTTTTGTCATGTTTTTGTATCTTTTTACACTTCAGCGCATTTTTGGCGCTAAAGTAATATTTTCTCTTTACATTTTAAACAACCTTGACTACAAAACAAAACTGTAGACTTGGGGGGTAAAAACGACGCAATATAGGAAAGAGATATGAGAAGAAAAATAGGGCATAAGACAAAGTTTAAACCAAGGCCAACAGATAAGAAAAGTCAATACTGCCAGGTGTGATAAAGTGGCAAAGTGACAGAATGCTTAGTGGCATTTTGTCCATCTTTGTCTTCTGAGTTCAAATTCAACCAAGGTTGACTTTGCCTTTAGTTTTTTCAGGGTCAGTAAAATAAGTACCAGTCATGTACTGAGGATCAATGTAATCAACTTACTCCTGCCCCCAAAATTGCTGTCCTTGTGTCAAAATTTGAAACCAATATTACCAAGCTTGAATAGTGAAATATTTCACAATATCAAAGAAAAAAATCAACAGGAACCTAGAGATAAGATGGACAGGGAACAATGAGTTGATCCCATGTGATACTATCAAGAGAAATCCAGTGAAATAGAAACAAAGACGAAAGCGTGAAATATTAGGAAGAACGTTGAGAAAGCAATCAAGAACAATGAAAAAATAGGGTTGCAGATTTTCTTTAGAATTGATCCTCTGGCATTTCTGTCAATATGAGGTCTTGCTTTTAGTCAATATTATCATATATGGTACTATAACAACTGCATGCACAAAAGTACATATATGCAAATACACCTTCTGACATTTATTTCAATAAATGTATATATAGACGTAGGAGTGGCTGTGTGGTAAGTAGCTTGTTTACCAACCACATGGTTCCAAGTTCATTCCCACTGTGTGGCACCTTGGGCAAGTGTCTTCTACTATAGCCTCGGGCTGACCAAAGCCTTGTGAGTGGATTTGGTAGACGGAAACTGAAAGAAGCCCATCATATATATGTGTATATATATATGTACGTGTGTGTGTATGTTTGTGTGTCTGTGTTTGTCCCCCCAACATCGCTTGACAACCGATGCTGGCGTGTTTACATCCCCATAACTTAGCTGTTCGGCAAAAGAGACTGACAGAATAAGTACTAGGCTTACAAAGAATAAGTCCTGGGCTCGAGTTGCTCAACTAAAGGCGGTGCTCCAGCATGGCCACAGTCAAATGACTGAAACAAGTAAAAGAATATATATATATATATATATATATATACATATATATATATGTTTGTGTGTCTGTGTTTGTCCCCCAACATCTGTTTTATTATTACCCACTAGGGGCGAACATAGAGGGGACAATACAACATCCCCGTAACTTAGTGGTTCGGCAAAAGAGACTGACAGAATAAGTACTAGGCTTACAAAGAATAAGTCCTGGGGTCGAGTTGCTCAACTAAAGGCGGTGCTCCAGCATGGCCGCAGTCAAATGACTGAAACAAGTAAAAGAGTAAATGATTAAAGAGTAAATAAAAGTGTATTTTTGTTTTTCTCCATTTTTTTTTTCTGTTTTTTTTTTCTGTCTTGTAAGTTACCTGGCAACTTCACAAGAGCCAATGTCATGAGGAAAAACAAACACCCAGTTACACACTGTAATATGGTTTGTGTTAGCAGACACTGCAGCTTAGTGCAACCTTGTGTCTTGCGGGATTCTGTGACGCAATCATGGAAAGCAGGTGTTAAGTGGAAGTGACAGCGATAATGCCAACTTGAAAGACAGGATTATTTCCTTGCCAAAATTCTGATTCTGACAGAACTTTCTGGAACATTGCAACATTCTTTTATGTTTTTAGTTTTTTTTTTTTATATATAAACAAGTTTCCCTTCAAACTTCTCACCAGAGTTTGCTTTAATGCAACTGAACGCTATGTCATCTTATCCTGACCATTAAAGTACAAATCACTCACAATTCATATTCTATGTCCATTACATATCTTCTGCAGGAGACAATATTTGTACATTTTCCAAGCATACAATCCTCATATATCTGTTTCTCTCTTTCATGCATATAAACACACAAAAATAGACAACAAAGATAATGCTGAAGTATAATAATAATAATAATAATAATAATAATAATAATAATAATAATAAAAATAACAATAATAATAAAACTAATAATAATAATAATAATAATAATAATAATGACGATGACGACGAAGAACATAATTTTCGTATGGTTTTTTAGACACTCACTAGTACAACACTCAGTACAAAACCAAATATTTGCCAGCCTAGGCATAACACCAACATGAACTTCCAACTTGTTGTCTTTTGAGGTCTCTGGGTGAGACTTGGAGCCAACTTGTACAAATCTAAAGCAAAAGTCAAACATAAATTATTACTATTATTATTATTATTATTATTATTATTATTATTATTATTATCATTATTATTAATAATAATAATAATAATAATAATAATAATAATAATGATAATAATTCTAACAATAATAATAATAATAATGATAATAATTCTAGCAATAATAATAATAATAATAATAATGATAATAATAATAACAACAATAATAATAATAATAACAATAATAATAACAATAATAATAATATAATAATAATAATAAAGCATTCAGCGATGACATCGGGATGGAGTTTGGACTTGAGAAGTGTGCCAAGGCCACTTTCCAGAAAGGGAAAGTGAAGACCACAAATTCAGTCGTGTTAGATGTTGACACAGTCATAAGAGAGCTTGAGCAAGAACAAACATACAAATATTTAGGGATAAATGAAGGCTCTGGTATTCAGCATGCAAGCATGAAAGAGAGGATCAGGAAGGAATGTTATAGGAGAGTTCGTGCAGTCCTGAAATCTGAACTAAATGCACGTAACAAGGTGTTAGCTATAAATTCCTTAGCAGTTCCAGTTGTTACTTATAGCTACAATGTGTTGAACTGGAATATGAGTGAAGTAAAAAATATAGATAGGAAAATACGCAAGCTGCTGAGTTGTAATAGGATGCACCACCCAAAGGCAGACGTAGACCGCCTTTACCTTCCCAGAGCCCAAGGAGGTCGAGGCCTGATCCAATTTGAACTAGCTTACAAAACAACCACAATTGGACTGGCCAAATATCTCGAAATATCGAATGACTGGATGCTAAAGCTCATGGAAAATCACGAGAGACGAAAGAAGCTTCATTCTATCATAAAGGAAAGCAAAAAATTTGCTATTGATCTCGTGCAGGATACCCAAACTGAACAACCCGAGGGAAGTACGGCAACTATTGTTGCAAAGAAGGTGAAAATGATGGCAATGAAAAAAGCGCACGAGCAATTGGCTGATAGGTGGGAGGAGAAACCTCTGCACGGCAAATATGTGACCCGCAGCAAACAAGCTCATGTTGACCAGAAGCAAACCCATCAGTGGCTACGGAGCTCAGGGCTAAAAGCAGAGAGCGAAGGTTTCATCCTGGCTGCTCAAGATCAAAGCCTATTAAGCCGGAACTACCAGGCCAATGTGATGAAAAATGGAGCAGACCCAAAATGCCGATTCTGCAACGACATGATTGAAACAGTGGACCACCTAATCTCTGGATGTAAAGTCTTAGCACCAGTGGAGTATAAATTAAGACATGACAGAGTTGGCCAATATCTACACTGGCTAATAAGTCGGCATTACAATATCAAAACTGCCGACAAGTGGTATAATCACCACCCTGAGGCTGTAACTGAAGGAGAAAATGTAACCATTCTGTGGGACTTTCCAGTACATACAGACCGAACCATCAAGGCCAATAAACCAGATATTGTTGTGAAAGACCAAAACAATAAAGTTTGCTTATTGATCGACATGAGCATCCCCTGTGATCATAATATCTCAGCGAAAGAGTTTGACAAGCTCAGAAAATATAAAGACCTACTCATTGAAATTGAGAAAATGTGGCATCTCAAGGCGGTTACAATACCAGGAGCACTAGGAATGATCAAGAAGGGAACTGAAAATTATATGAGAATGATCCCTGGCTTACCATCCCTGCAAGAAGTGCAAAAGATTGTCTTAACTGGTACATCACACGTATTGAGAAGAGCATTGTTGATGTGAGAACTGTTGCTGCTCATGTATTTTAATTTAACTTTAAAAAAAAATTTTTTTAAATGAACGAACTATTGAGTTTGGTTTAATGGCCTACCAATGTATACTATGAGTTTCTTTGCCCTAGGAGTCGGGAAGACACTCGGCAAGAAATGGAAGCAAATTTGAAAGAAGAAAAAAAAGTAATAACAATAATAATAATAATGAAATTATTGTATACAGTGCTCAGGTGCACCACAACTTGTCGAAAGTGCATATAAAGCATATGCAGTAATGTACAAATGTCTGGGAAGTGAACAGTGTATGAGTCAGATACATGCTTGCGTGTGTATGAAAGGGAGAAAAACAGGTGTAGTGTTGGCGAACCTCAGGAAGCATGGAAGTCTTGAAGGATGCAGTGCTCCGACAACTAACAACTGATGCCGGCAGTTTGTTCCATACTTCAGCAACTCTTAGCATGAAAAAATGTTTTCGAAAGTCATGGGAGCTGTGCTTTTTTCTGACTTTGTAAACATGTCCACGGGTGTTAGACAGCTGGATTTGTAAAGGTGCTCAGAGTTATTGTTAGTAAAATGGTTAATAATTTTATGGGTGTCTGCCAAGTCAGCTGCCAGACGTCGGAGTTCCAATGTATCCATGCCCAGGGAAGTAAGGTGTGTTTATATTGAAGTTATCTAGACTGATCAATTCAATGATTTCTGTTAAGCAAGCAGTAAAAATAAACATATTAATCTCTCTATATATAAAGCTGAAGTTGTGTGTGTGTGGCAGGTTTGGTAGCCTTCAACTAACACTATCTCCTCCGAGACCCTGTGGCACAAGTTGACCAAAATTGAGAGTATGATAGAATAAGGCTTGTTCTTCCTTCCGTAGAAGAAAAAATTCAAATCAGACCATGTTAACACCAAAAATTATTTACATCAAAAAGGTGCTTTTTTTTCTATGAAAAGCCCTATTTTTTACGATTTTTTTACTGCTGTGTCGCCATTTTTTGGTGTATTTCAACCAGAAAATGTTCACTTAAAGAGAATAACAAGCTACATAATCCAAAATTTTTACTTTTCAAAAATTCCAATTCTAAAGGGTCGAAACAAACCTGAGCAACGCCGGGCGATACTGCTAGTTTTAGAATAAATCATTTTGGTTATCTCTTCCTGGTTCAGCTTTCAATAACTACACACAGAATATATTCTCTCTACATAGCATTTGTTGATTCTTATGAAATCATGTGGTATAGTGGTTAGAGTGTTGCAGTCACGTTCACAATAATGTGATTGTCCATTAAAAAAATAGAAAAAATAGGATGGTTGTTAAAAAGTTTTAAAATTAGAATGCACACGATTGTTATGAGCTACAAGTTGTTAACTTACTTTGAGGCTAAATATAAATAATAACTAGAGACAGGACTTATTTCAGTCAGGAACCTTCTGTATCAGAGTTTTTCAACCATTTTTTATCTATGGAACCCTTTGATTCCTACTTTACTTGGAAGGACCCTCCTAGCCATTCAATGGTTTAAAAACTCCTATTGTATTTTCATATTGTGGAAGCACTCTGTCGGTTGCAACGACAAGGGTTCCGGTTGATCCGAATCAACGGAACAGCCTGCTCGTGAAATTAACGTGTAAGTGGCTGAGCACTCCACAGACATGTGTACCCTTAACGTAGTTCTCGGGGATATTCAGCGTGACACAGAGAGTGACAAGGCCGGCCCTTTGAAATACAGGTACAACAGAAACAGGAAGTAAGAGTGAGAAAAAGTTGTGGTGAAAGAGTACAGCAGGGATCACCACCATCTCTGCCGGAGCCTTGTGGAGCTTTAGGTGTTTTCGCTCAATAAACACTCACAACGCCCGGTCTGGGAATCGAAACTGCGATCCTATGACCGCGAGTCCGCTGCTCTAACCACTGGGCCATTGCGCCTCCACTATTTTCATATTAGGAATTGTATAAAAGAGATTGTTAGAATATTTTGTGTATTGTAGAAATAAAACCAATCTATTGCACAGAAATTTTAACAAGTAAATCTTACATGGACCCCATTTGAGAACCATTGGTCTACAGGGTCTCCCAATCTGCTAAAAATAAAGATAACACTTCCATTTTGAGACTTATCTTTAGCATAGATGGACCCCCTGCACACACACACATACAATAATTGGCTAGGACAATGAAGGTTCCAACTGATCCGACCAACAGAAGAGCTTGCTCATGAAATTAAATATGCAAGTGGCCGAGTACTCCACAGACACACATACCCTTAATATAGTTCTCAGGGGGATTCAGCATGACACAGAGTGTGACAAGGCTGGCCCTTTGAAATACAGGTACTACTCACTTTTGCCAGCTGAGTGGACTGGACCACCGTGAAATAAAGTGTCTTGCTCAAGGACACAAGGCATCACTGGGAATTGAACTCATGACCTTATGACTGTGAGTCGAATACTCTAACCATGAAGCCACACTTATATAGTTCAAGTAATATTCTATCAAATGATATAATGACATGCAATTAATGCTCAGAGTGATTTAGCAAAAGGTAATGATGATACAGTTGCCTGGCAACAAATGACTATAAAGTGGTTTGTCATTGAGCAGAAACACATACTGTAGAACACAATCATGAATAAGGCAAATAATTGATATAATTTTAGGTCAAGGCATTTATATATTTAAACATAATTGCTAGGTTGTTAGTGTGAGAGTGCGTGTGTGAATGTGTGTGTGTGTGAGAGAGAGAGAGCGTGCGTGTGTGTGCATGCATGTGTATGTAATTTATATTAGTTAAATAAGATTTGGGTAAAAAAACCTTGTGTGGAGGTGCGTGGCTTAGTGGTTAGGGTGTCAGCATCATGATCGTAAGATTGTGGTTTCGATTCCTGGACCGCGCGACGCGTTGTGCTCTTGAGTAAAACACTATATTCCGTGTTGCTCCAGTCCACTCAGCTGACAAAAATGAGTAATGTTGTGATGGACTGGCGTCCCATCCAGCTGGGGAACACATACGCCATAGAAACCGGGAAACTGGGCCCATGAGCCTGGCTAGGCTTTAAAAGGGCGCATTTATTTTTATTTAAAAAACCTTGTCATATGCTATGCAAAGCTCACCCACAGTTATTGGCTAGCAGATGTCATTATACAGTGGAAATGCTTATGATAAAGGATATATTCATCAGGAATTCCATAGTATCCATAGATCTTAAATAAATAGATAAATAACAGAGAATGGACTGAGTGGCATTATTTAAAATCATTTCAATTGTGTGTCCCACCCATGCTAGTATGGAAGACAGAAGTTAAACGATGATAACATTGGTACATTGGTGAGATGATATAATTAACATATTGTGTAATCACTATCATCCATTAATCCTTTCGTTACCATATTTATTTTGAGATGCTCTGTGTTTCTTTCAATTACTTTAAATATAACAGAGAATTTTGGAAAATAACTTAGTTATCATTCAGCTAGTGTTAGAAACATAAATTGTGACAAAGGTTTGATGGAAGATTTTAATTCAAAACTTTTGAAAACAAGACATTTGAATTATATAGCCAGAAGCGGTTTCAGCCAGGTTGGTAACGAAAGGGTTAAGAATGGTTTCTCTATTATATATTTTAACCCTTTTGTTACCATATTTCTGTTGAGATGCTGTGTTTCTTTCAATTACTTTAAATATAACAAAGTATTTAGTAAAATAACTTAGTTATCATTCAGCAAGTGTTAGGAACATAAATTGTGACTAAGGTTTGATGGAAGATTTTAATTCAAAACTTTTAAAAACAAGACATTTATACTACAAAGCCAGAGCTGGTTTCAGCCAGGTTGGTAACGAAAGAGTTAAAGGTGCAAGATGTGTTTCTTCAGGTGAAGAATAAGTCCTTCGTTAGATCATACTGCCATTTCACCCAGTGAGAAAATGAATACCCAAAGCAGTGACTATATTCAGCAATTTGCAGACAAAATTCAATCCATAGATACAGCAACAGACAAAACACAATTACATTAAAAATACAAAACACAGAAACTGAAAAAATTAAAGAAAGGAAAAGCAAAAAATTGTCCATGCTGGCTATAAATTCTGATTCTGTCTTTGTGGTCAGATTATGAGGAAGAGAAGGTAAAACAGAATGAAGAATAAAATGTTTTATTTTGTTCTTTGTTTTATTTTGACTTTCCTAGAATTGAGAAATTTCACAATAATCTTAGCAAAGACTAAAGTTACTGTAAGAAGAAAGAATTCAGTTGGCATCGGAGAAATCATTGTGCTCTATATTACAGAAATGGAGCGGCTAGGAATTCCATATGGTGGGCATAATGTGATCTATGGATGTACGAAAGGACAAGAAGCATAATGGGACCACAGACAGACTGAAAGTGAATAAAGACTCGGCTGTAGTTAGCAATCAGAATTCCATCTCATTTCACCTGTATTTTACCTGATTTATGGTATTTCAATTTCATTTTGCTTGCGAAGACCTGTTGGGGCAAGTGAAATCGAAATCGGAATCGAAATTGAACCAATCCTATGACTGGCACCCAGCAGATGCCAGGACCCCTGGACTGGAGGTACGTAAAAAGCACTATCCGAACCGTGGCCGATGCCAGCGCCGCCTCGACTGGCTTCCGTGTCGGTGGCACGTAAAAAGCACCATCCGAATCGTGGCCGAAGCCAGCGCCGCCTCGACTGGCTTCCGTGTCGGTAGCACGTAAAAAGCACCAATCCGACCGTGGCCGATGCCAGCCTCACCTGGCACCAGTGCCGGTGGCACGTAAAAAGCACCCACTACACGGAGTGGTTGGCGTTAGGAAAGGCATCCAGCTGTAGAAACATTGCCAGATAAGACCGGAGCCTGGTGCAGCCTTCTGGCTTCCAAGATCCCTGGTCAAACCGTCCAACCCATGCTAGCATGGAGAACGGACGTTAAACAATGATGATGATGATGATGATGATGATTTTCATTTAAACTCACCTTTGATGCATTTCTCCTTATCTATGACCTCTTTTGTATTATCTAGTCACATGTTGTATGGTTAAGAGGTTTATTTCCCAACCACATGGTCCCAGCTTCAATTCTACTGCACGGCACCTTGGGTAAGAGTTTTCTACTATAGCCACTTCAAAGCCTTGTGATTAGATTTCGTTTTTGGTAAATAAAAACTGAAAGAAATGTATGTATATATATATATATATATTATATATATATATATATATATATATATATATATATATATATATAGGGAGAATTCACAAAAAAACAAAAGACAGGTGGTGTAGAAAACAAACAGATGTATTAGTATAACACACAGGAATTGAAAAAAGTCTTTAATGTTTCGAGCCTGTGCTCTTCCACAGAAAGAAACAAGGAGAGAAAACAAATGTGTGTAGTGGTTAGCGATCTATCATGGTGAATGATATATATATATATATATATATATATATATATATATATGAATGGGTGCTGAAAAGATCCTGGCTTTTAAGGGTATTGTGAAAGGTCTGCCTGGAGGCCCAACCTTCCAAGTTCTTTTACAGGGCTTAGAAAAACTGAAGGACCACTGCAATAAGTGTTTGAACCTGAGAAGGGAAATATGTGGAATAAAATAATAACAACCAATCCTCCTGTATTTTCTTTTACTCAAAACTAGGAATTTTTCAGCACCCTCTTCATATATATATACTGGATGGCCACCTCTGACACTTCTACATATGTCAGACCAGTGGCCCCTACTGATATTCCATATGCCATACTAGTATTCCTGCTAAACATCAGGGGCCTTGTAATGTCCCACCAATACAAAACCCAATACCAGAAAGATTCAGTGACATATAGGCAGGCTAAATGCATGGCGTTGACGAGGCCAAGGTACACATGCAAAAATATGTTATATTGTGAACTGGCAGAAGGGAAAGGACTCATGGTGGAGTTGCCGTGTATATCTGGGAATATGTCATGCCTATCGTCCTGCTGTTACACTCAAACTCAGTCTGTGACACTTTGGTGTGCACATTAAATAGATGAAATGATAATATGCATTACATATCACCCACCAGATGCTCCAAGTCATGGAGACTCATTCAAAGAGAGTGTCAAAACGAAGAAAGAAGCATTAAACAATGTTGATGACAGCCTTCAAACACTTCTTTTAGGAGACTTCGACCTCCCCAATGTCAAATGGCCTGAGAGCTGCCTTCTCTCAGGTATGTCACTGCATGAACAGAGGCAAGCAGAGTCTCTGCTTGACCTCACAAGCATGCTCTTTGTGGGAACAAATAGTGCACCACTCAACAATGGGAAAAAATGTCCTGAACTTCTGATTCGCAAATAATGCAGTGCTCATCCACAATGACAACTCTCTCAGACCATAACTTAATAAAAATAACAATGTATGGTCTGCAAAATACTGCAGACATGCAGGCTACTAGAAGCGCTCACTTCCTCTCCAGTCTGAACTTTCACAACGCTGATTGAAAGGGTGTTGAGAAAGAGGTCTGCCAGTCTTTCTGTGCAAGATATTTACATAAAGACAAAACCTAAAACCTCCTATAGGTTTACTAAAGAGTCTGCTTCAGTATGGTACCAGACACTAGTTGAAAAAATGGGCCACTGACTGCAGACCCCCAGAGGATCATTAAAATACTGAATATGCAATACAAGAATACTTTCATAACTGTTATATTGTGCATGTATTGTGGTGAGTTCTTCGGCACCACAGCTCTACACAAAAAGATGGCAATTATTGATAACTTCTAAATAGAGGAAACAGGCATATCAGTCATTGATGAAACGAGCTCAAACTCAGCAACAAGCTCTGATAAATTACCAGCAGTCCTCCTAAAGAAATGCAAAGGGGTTCTAGCAAGACTACAACAGATTCTCTTTCAGAGTTTTCTCGCAACTGGGAAACTTCCCAAAATGTTAAAGGAAGACATGGTATGTCCTGTCCATACGAAAGGTAGCTGAACAAATGTTAAATTATAGACCTGTCTTTCTCACCATCCATATCACCAAAGTCACGGGATGCTTTGTTAAGAGGAACCTGATCGAGTTCCTCAAAGATAATGCTAGGTGCCCCCTGACACCTAGCATGGCTTTTGCTCAGGAAGAAGCTGCCTTACACAGCTCTTGCAGCATTATGACAAGGGGTCAAAACAATTAATGAATGACTCAAATATGGATGTGGTACATCTTGACATTGCAAAGGGCTTTGATATGGTAGATCAAGGGATGATATGTCACAAGTTATGGAGGCTCAGCATAGTAGGAAAACTGGAAGAGTGGTTACATGACTTCTTAAAAGACAGAAACCAGTGGTAGCAGCTAATGAAGTCCTTTCAAGAAGATATCAATAGAGAGTGGAGTGCCTCAGGAAACTGTCTTGAGACCACTGCTGTTTATGATGGCTCTCTTAAACATGCTATGAGTTAGGCAGACAACCACATTTTCTAGCTATGTCAATGACACAAGCAGTCAAAGAATCTTCCAATGCTAATCTTCTAAAGAAAGACTTAGATGGGCTGAAGAAAACAACATGCAATTTAATGCAAGTAAATTCCTTGCCCTCCACTATCACCAAGCTAGAGTTCACATGCCACAGCAACAATACTTTTGATCAGAAGAGCAGCAATCTCAGAGTCATGTACTGTGTGTGATCTGAGGGTTGATATGAGCAACAATGCTTCATTTCACATACTTATCACCAAGACAGTGGCAATGGGCAAGCGAATGGCTGGCTGGATTCTGAGAACCTTCAGAACAAGGGACCAGGAAATTATGCTGGTTCTATGGAGAACGTTTGTACTCAGCTATTTTGACTATTGCTCATAACTGTGGTTACCACACAGGGTCAAACTAATAGTAGAACTTGAGGCAGTTCAGCAGTGCTACACCATGAAGATTGCATCAATGGAACAGATAATCTACTGGGAGGAACTGAAAGAGCTATGGCTCTACGTCCTGAAGCAACAATATAAGTATGGAAGATTCTGGAGGGGTTGGCACCAAACTTTGATATCAAGAGCTGTACTAACCCCTGAACTGGACGTCACTACACTGCTCCAGATGTCCCATCTATCCCATCTAGAGTGAGGAACATGTGCTGCAGTGGCTTGGGATTCAAGGGCCCACAGCGATTTAGTGTCTTGCCAGTTGCATTAGGGCAATCACTGAAAAGGTGATGACACTAGCCATCCTCCAGCATGCCCATATATGAAATAAAGGATATATATGTATATAAAAATATATACAAGATAAGAAAATGGAGAAATACATCTAAATCAAATATCAATTACACGATAATACTCAATCACATACTTTATTAAACCACCACATAAGAGACTGTAGGGTTACATATAAAAAGCAGAACAAATCAGTGTACATACAGTAGTGTACATAAAAAAGCATACATAAAAGAGTAATGATGTATAATAAGTAGAATATATATAAAAGAGAATATAAATATAAGTAAATATAAATATAAGTATTAATTTACATCTTACAGCTGTTTCGGCCATGTAGATAAGTATGTCTCATTTTACCAATATTAGCCTTTTGTGGTAGGTCAATATATAGATATAAATGAGACATTTACAAAAATATCATAAGGCCTCTTTGGAGATTATATATTTATTTATATATGTGTGTGCGTGTGTGTGTGTGTGTGTTTGTGTGTCCATGTTTGTCACCCCACCATCGCTTGACAACAGATGCTGGTGTGTTTACGTCCCCATAACTTAGTGGTTCAGCAAAAGAGACCGTTAAAATAAGTCCCAGGATTGATTTGCTCAACTAAAGGCAGTGCTCCAACATGGCTGCAGTCAAATGACTGAAACAAGTAAAAGAATAAAAGAATATATATATATATATAACTATGTCCCTTTCTTATGCTGATGGCACATAAAAGCACCCATTACACTCTCAGAGTTTGGAAGGGCATCCAGTCTTAGAAACCATGCCATGACAAACTGGAGTCTAGTGCAGCTTGCCAGCCCTGGTAAAAACATCCAACCCCTGCCAGCATGGACAGCAGATGTTAAATGATGATGATATGTGTGTGTGTGTGTGTGATATATATATATATATATATATATACGAGGGGCGTTCAATAAGTAATGCCCCTGACCCACTTCCCATCGCAGTAGAGCAACAAAACTTGGTACAGTTATTAGTCTTTTTCTACATAGGACCCACCAAGAGGTACGCATTTCTCCCATCATTTGATGCAGCTCTGGAGACCGTTTTTGTAGAAGACCCCAGCTTGGTCCTCCAACCACGACGTGACTTCAGAAATCAAGGCTGCATCATCTGGGAAATGCTTTCCTTTCAAAAACAACTTCATGGCTGGAAAGAGGAGAAAATCAGAGGGTGCAAGGTCAGGAGAGTAGGGGAGAGGGGGGAGGGGTTCATAGCCACACGCCTGTGCTTCTGATCTGGCGACACGCGAGTTGTAGACCGGAGTGTTGTCGATGCCTTTGCTGATCTTGCCCCACCTCATGATTTTGATAGCTTCTCTTAATTTCCTAAAAAGTGAAGCATAATAGGCTCCTGTAATTGTGGTACCCTTTGCCAGGAAATCTGTCATCACTACTCCGTCCTGGTCCCAGAAGACTGTGAGCATGACCTTGCCAGTGGAGGGCTGCACCTTTGCCTTCTTTAGAGGAGGTCAGTCATGGTGCTTCCACTGCATTGACTGGGCTTTGGTCTCTGGATCATAGTGATGGACCCAGGTTTCATCCTGTGTAATCAGTCTTTTGAAAAATTTTGACTCATCTTCTTGGCACATCTCCAAATTCATCCTTGAGCACTCGACGCGTTTTTGCTTCTGGAAAGGTGTGAGCAACCTGGGAATCCAACTAGCAGACACTTTTTGCATATGCAAATGGTCATGAATGATAGTTTCCACAGACCCGGTACTAATCTTGATCTCATGGGCTATTTGGCGAATAGTTATGCATCGATCTTCCAAAATGGCAGCCTCAACTTGACAGACAGATGCCTCATCAATAGCAGAAGGGGGCGACCAGATCTGGGAGCTGTTTCCACAGAGCTCCGACCATGTTTGAATTCACGATGCCAGCGTTTTACAAGGTCATATGATGAGGCATCATCACCATAAGTTACTTTCATTTCATCAAAAGTCTCCCATGGTGTGCATCCTTTCAAATACAAAAACCGGATCACTGCTCGACACTCAACAGGCTCCATTTCACACTTGACTCTGTTCAAACACCTGTAAATCAGAAACTGCAATTAGTTCAGAGCTGTAATTTGCCACTTAATCTATAGAGATATAAATAATTGCACATGCAAAATTTCAGCTAGATCAAATAACTGCAAGTGAGTCAGAGGCATTACTTATTGAACGTCCCTCGTATATATATATATATATATATATATATATATATATATATATATATATATATATAAGGTTAATCCAAACGGGAAAACAGAAAAAACAACAACACGTGGAACAATTACAGTATTATTATTATTAGGCGCTCAGGAAAATGGAAGAAGGAGGGTATGACGTTTCGAGCGGAGCTCTTCGTCGGAAACATAAGAGAAAGAAAGAAAGATCCCGAGACGGGAGGACTGAGGAAAAAAAATTGCAGGTCGTCTTCACGA
>NC_043009.1:60439050-60466550 GCF_006345805.1 Octopus sinensis
ATATATACATATTATATATATATATATATATATACATATATATATACATATATATATATGTATATATATATGTATATATATATATATATGTATATATATATATATGTATGTATATATATATATATATGTATCTATATATTACATTATATATATATTACATACATATTATATATATAACATATATATATATATAGACATATATATATATACATATATATATATATATATATATATAATATATATATATATATATATATATAACCTCATCCAACGACAGACACCCAGCCAACCCCCCATGCTTGCGAAGACATGTTGGAGCAAGCGAAATCGAAATCGAAACCGAATTGAATCAGCCAGGATCCCTGGCCTGGTGTGTACGTAAAAAGCACTATCCGACTCGTGGCCGTGGCACGTAAAATACACCAATGCCGACCGTACGACAGGCACCCATGCCAACCCCCTTTGCTTGTGAAGACATGTTGTGGCAGCGAAGCGAATCGAAATCGAATTGAACAAGCCAGGATCCCTGGTCTGGTGGTACGTAAAAAGCACTATCCGACTCGTGGCCGTGGCACGTAAAATACTCCAATGCGACCGTACGACAGGCACCCATGCCAACCCCCTTTGCTTGTGAAGACATGTTGGGGCAAGCGAAATCGAAATCGAATTGAACCAGCCAGGATCCTGGTCTGGTGGTACGTAAAAAGCACTACTCCGACTCGTGCCGTTGGCACGTTAAAATACACCAATGCGACCGTACGACAGGCACCCATGCCAACCCCCTTTGCTTGTGAAGACATGTTGGGGCAGCGAAATCGAAATCGAATTGAACAAGCCAGGATCCTGGTCTGGTGGTACGAAAAAAGCACTATCCGACTCGTGGCCGGTGGCCGTAAAATACTCCAATGCGACCGTACGACAGGCAACCATGCCAACCCTTGCTTGTGAAGACATGTTGGGGCAAGCGAAATCGAAATCGATTGAACCAGCCAGGATCCCTGGTCTGGTGGTACGTAAAAAACACTATCCGACTCGTGGCCGATGCCAGCACCCCTCGACTGGCTTCCGTGCCGGTGGCACATAAAATACACCAATCTGACCGTAGCCGTTGCCAGCCTCGCCTGGCACCTGTGCAGGAGGCACGTAAAAGCACCCACTACACTCACGGAGTGGTGGCGTTAGGAAGGGCATCCAGCTGTAGAAACATTGCCGGATTAGACTGGAGCCTGGTGCAGCCTTCTGGCTTCCCAGAACCCCGGTCGAACCGTCCAACCCATGCTAGCATGGAGAACGGACGTTAAACGATGATGATGATGATGATGATATATATATATATATATATATATTATATATATATATATATATATATATATGTATATATATATACATAGATATATATACATATATATATATATACATATATATATATATATTATATATATATATATATATATATATATATATATATATATATATAGGTGCGTGATTTAAGGAAGATTTCAACTGTTGTCTCTAGCATATTTCATGACTGGTAAGGTTGATAAAAATCGTAAGTTTAAAAAAAATTTTAATAGCATGAATGAGTTTATGCTGTTAATGGGGAGAAAATATTCTTTTTCTACTCTGGGCACAAGGCCCAAAATTTTTGGAGAGGTGGGGGGGGGGGCAGTCAATTAGATTGACCCTAGTATGCAACTGGTACTTAAATTATCAACCCGGAAAGGATGGAAGTTAAGGTCGACCTCAGTGGAATAATGGGGAGAAAATATTGGAAAACATTAATACTTGTCAGTTAACAAGAAACGACGAAGGTGGTCATGGAACATGCTAAAAACAACAACCAAATCTTCCTTTAATCCCACACCATTTTGCCTGAAAATATTCCCTATAGTATATTCATGATCTTCTGAAGTGTCCTTTTTGTGATATATTTACACAACATGAAGTTAAAGAATAAAAAAAAAATCATTGAAATTAGTCATTACTCATTTTATCCCATTTTGACATCATTTTTTGAAACTGGAAAATTGTGTGGATAAAAATTTACTTGGAATCCAATTGAGGATAATGATCGTTAAACACGAAAAAATCATCCAGATATTTTATTAGCAGCCTCAATTAAACTCAGGTCAAAGTAGAATGAAAATTTCTTGAAACAAGAGGACCTGCACCTAACTATATTTTGGACTACATCAACTTCTAGAACAAGTGAACTATGCCCTCAGATTCAGCTTGAAAAAGTACATCAATACACCAATTTTGAACTTTTTCACTTAACTAGCAGTATAGCCTGGCGTTGCTTGGGTTTGTTTTCTTTTCGACCCTTTAGAATTGGAATTATTGAAAAGTAAAAATTTTGAATTATGTAGCTTGTTATTCTCTTTAAGTGAACATTTTTCTGGTTGAAATACACCAAAAAATGGTAACACAGCAGTCAAAAAGTCATAAAAATAGGGATTTTCATAGAAAAAAAGCACCTTTTTGATGTAAATAAATCTTGGTCTTTACATGGTCTGATTTGAATTTTTCCTTCTACGGAATGAAGAGCAAGCCTTCTTCTATCATATTCTCAATTTTGGTCAACTTGCGCCACAGGGTCTCGGAGGAGATAGTGTTAGTTGAAGGCTACCAAACCTGCCACACACACACAAACAACTTCAGCTTTATATATATAGATTTTTATAATTTCAAAAAGTGCAGTCAAACAGAAAGACCCATAAAATCTATAAGTCCAGACTGTTTGTCAACTTCATTTCAGTTCATACATAAACTTGCCACACGCAGCTTTCTCTAATTCAATAACTTCTGCTTGTCACGTAATTGTTTGATATATCCTGCCAACTGCCAGCTGTTGCTATTTAAATCTTACCCCTTCGATAGAGATACGATAGGATCAATTGCATGGAAGAGACTGCTTTAGGTGTACATGCCAAATTTATAGCTACATGTGATGTATGTCGGCAGTCCTCTAACTGATAATGATGAACTCTACTTCTCCATCACACTCAGAGTGGGAGGCTGATGTCTGTAGGGAACTGAGATGTTGCTGTGGTAGGCCCCTTGACCCCACAGGTCTTCATGGTCTGTCTTGCTGCTTAAATGCTGGTCACTTTGCTTGTCACACTGAGCTAATCCTAATCATTAAGCAGGCTCTGGCTCAGATTAATATCCCCACAGTCCTGGAGCCATTGGGATTATCCAGCAGTGATGGAAAGAGACTAGATGGTCTATTTCTATTTCTTTTATACCCACAAGGGGCTAAACACAGAGAGGACAAACAAGGACAGACAAATGGATTAAGTCAATTATATCGACCCCAGTGCGTAACTGGTACTTATTTAATCAACCCCGAAAGGATGAAAGGCAAAGTCGACCTCGGCGAAATTTGAACTCAGAACGTAGCAGCAGACGAAATACCACTAAGCATTTCACCCGGTGTGCTAACGTTTCTACCAGCTCACCGCCAATGGTCTTATCCTCTGTCCCTGGGTTAGAGGTAGGTGCCTCATTTGGGATGCCAAAGTTTGCGACTCCTTTGCTTCCACTCACATCCTGGATGCTACAGTTAATGGGAGGATCACTGCTTCCATAGCCAAACAGAAGAAAACCCTGAAGTATTAGTTCGTTGCCAGCACCGCTCCGACTGGCCTCCGTGCCAGTGGCACGTAAAAAGCACCATCCGATCGTGGCCGTTGCCAGCCTTGCTTGGCCCTCGTGCCGGTGGCACGTAAAGAGCACCATCCGCCCGTGGCCGTTTGCCAGCCCCGTCTGGCACCTGTGCGGATGGCACGTAAAAAGCATCCACTACACTCACGGAGTGGTTGGCGTTAGGAAGGGCATCCAGCCATAGAAACACTGCCAGATCAGACTGGGCCTGGTGCAGCCTTCTGGCTTCCCAGACCCCAGTTGAACCGTCCAACCCATGCTAGCATGGAAAGCGGACGCTAAATGATGATGATGATTAGGAATTGAAAGTAAACTATCTCTTCCAAACTGTGGCGTTTGAGATGATCGGAGGGACTGGGCTACTAAACAAGGTGTCGGGTGATGCCTTCACAGACATCACCCAACACCTTGTTTATATGTATGTTTATATGTTATAAATAAAAATTAAATGGAAATTGTATTTGTGATACTCGTGCCAGTGACATTTAAAAAGCACCATCCAAACGTGGCCAATGCCAGAGCCGCCTTGACTGGCTTCTATGCCGGCGGCATAGTAAAAAGCACCAACAGACCATGGCTGTTGCCACCTCCTCCGGCCCCTGTGCCGGTGGCACGTAGAAAGCACCCACTACACTCACGGAGTGGTTGGCATTAGGAAGGGCATCCAGCTGTAGAAACACTGCCAGATCAGACTGGAGCCTGGTGCAGCCTCCTTGCTTCCCAGACCCCAGTCGAACCGTCCAACCCATGCTAGCATGGAAAACGGACGTTAAACGATGATGATGATGATGATGATGATATAAAAATAAAAACCTTTACTTAAGACAAAGGACAGCATAAACCAATCAATCTACACACAAAGGGGTTAAATTTATTTAAATACTAGTGTAGTGATGCTACTGTGTAGGGTTCGGCGCGCATGCGCAGAATGGACTACTTCCGGGTGGCCACCGAAGTATCCATGCGCCATATGCGGGAAAACATCTCTCGAGCCCGCGAACCTCAAATCTCCTCTTCGGCTCAAGACAGCACTGCGATCGGTCACGGTTTTCCTGGCTCTGACAGCCACAACACCAGCTTCAACCAACCTCAACGACAGCAGTATATCAAAGGCTGTCTATTCCTCCATCAGACAACGTACAACCATGAATCAATAAACCAAGTTGTCTGTTCACCTTTAACCTGAGTTTCGTCTGTTTGTTTTCTGCAAGAATTTTGTATGTGACTAGAAAGGATCTCGACACCCTTCCAGTGCTTCGATGATAGATCCTTTCACGTTACACTAGCAGTATCGCCCGGCGTTGCTCGGGTTTGTTTTGACCCTTTAGAATTGGAATTTTTGAAAAGTAAAATTTTGCATTATGTGGCTTGTTATTTATTTTCTTTATGTGAACATTTTCCCGGTTGAAATACACAAAAAAATGGTGACACAGCAGTCAAAAAATCGTAAAAAATTGGGATTTTCATAGAAAAAAAGCACCTTTTTGATGTAAATAATTTTTGGTCTTAACATGGTCTGATTTGAATTTTTTCTTCTACGGAATGAAGAGCAAGCCTTCTTCTATCATGCTCTCAATTTTGGTCAAGTTGCGCCGCAGGGTCTCGGAGGAGATAGTGTTAGTTGGAGGCTACCAAACCTGCCATACACAGACAACTTCAGCCTTATATATAGAGATATACCCTCTGTATAACTGAGGAAACAAAGGCGTTTGCATTGATATGTTTCATATTTCTTCAGCATTTTGTTGATGAATTTAAAAGCTAAAAATAATCGGTTTTTTTTCTTTTGTTTTGTTTTTACTTATCTATTCATTTGCCCATCCCATCTTACATATATATAAGAAGGCAACGGTGCTTGTGATCAGATACTTTAGCTTTCTTCGGCTTATTTGTGACTAAATTGAAAACCAGCTTATGTTTTTGGGTTTGTAGCCGGGCATCTCGTACAGGTTTATGCCACTCCGTATATGAGAAGCCAAAATGCATTTGCACTCCATTATTTCAGCTTTCTTCGACATATTTGTGGAGAAGTTTGAAAATTTAAAACCATCGTAAGTTGACGAATTTCTCCGCGCTCTCTTCAACCGTCACTTCCACCACTTGAGAAACTCAATTGTATGTCACAAAATATAATAGGAACACTGACGTGTTTATGGAAGTGTTTCTTTCGTTTTTTTTCTCTCTTTCTTTTAATGTTTTAAATGAAGTGGAATTTGGCCCTATGATCTTTTCGACATAAATAAGACTTGGTTTTTTGTGTGTTTTTTTAGGGGGTACGCTATATGACTAAAATCTACCTTCTTGTTATTTTTGTTTTCGTTGTTGTTTAAGTCGAAGCAAGGTTGTCCTTTTCTGTTTCCAAACTGAAAATTGCCATAGTTTAACTTTAGTGTTGATCGATAAAAAAATAAAAATTATATAAAAAAAAAATTTCATTTCATTTGAAGTAACTTTCTGTCTAAGACAGAATTTTTAATTGTTAATTTTTTTTTCTTTACTACCCACAAGGGGCTAAACATAGAGAGGACAAACAAGGACAGACAAATGGATTAAGTCGATTACATCGACACCAGTGCGTAACTGGTACTAAATTTATCGACCCCGAAAGGATGAAAGGTAAAGTCGACCTCGGCGGAATTTGAACTCAGAACGTAACGGCAGACGAAATACTGCTAAGAAATACTGCTAAGCAATTGCATGCAGTAATACTTTTTTGTTTGTTTGTTATGGCCGATTCATCGTAATTTTTTACTCGGTGTATGTGTATATGTATGTCTGCATGTATGTGTGTGTGTGTATGTATCTATGTATGTGTGTATGTATGTATGGTCGATTCAGTGTAATTTTTTACTCGGTGTATGTGTATATGTATGTCTGCATGTGTGTGTGTGTGTGTATCTATGTATGTGTGTGTGTGTATGTATGTGTATATGTATGTCTGTCTCTTCGCACACACTAACAGAAGCACTTCACTTACACAACATACTGTCTGTCTCCCACACCCCATCAAACACACACAGGCCGATTTCAAAGTGAAACATCGTCGTAAAATCGCTTCCTCTTAGTCTCTTTCGCTCTCATTACTTATGGGATGTTCACTTATGATTTTTTCGAGTCAACAAAATGGTAAATATATATATATATTTATATATTTTATAATATTTTTTCTATGTTGTTAAGTCCTGAGCAACACCTCCCCCCCCTATCCTGTACTTCTTTGTTTATGTTCTAGGTGCTGACTACATTACGTAGCTTTTGTTGTTATTTATTTTAACCCTTTCGTTACCAACCCGCCTAAAACAGCTTCTGGCTCTGTAATGCAAATGTTTTGTTTTCATAAGTTTCGAATTAAAATCTTCCACCAAACCTTAGTCACAAATACTGTTCCTAACACTAGCTGAATGACAACTAAGTTATTTTACTAAATTCTTTGTTATATTTAAAGTAATTGAAAGAAACTCAGAGCATCTCAAAATAAATACAGTAATGAAAGGGATTTGATTACATCTGTGGAGGACAAATGTTCGCTGTGGTAGGCCCCTCAAGCCCACAGGCCTTCATTGTTTGGTTTGCCGTCTTAATGCTAGTCGTTTCGCTCATCACGTTGGCCCCCACAGGTCTTCAGGGTCTGCCTTGCTGCCTAAATGCTGGTCGCTTCGCTCGTCACACTGAGCTAAACCTAATCATTAAGCGGACCCTGGCTTGGGTTAATATCCCCTCAGTTCTGGAGCCGGTGGAATTCCTCAGAAGTGAAGGGGAAAGACCAGATGCTTTCATCCTTTGTTCCCCGGATAAGAAGTAGATGTCTCACCTGGGACGTCACTGTCTGTGACCCTTCTGCTCTCTCTCTCTCTCTCTCTCTCGCATCTTGGATGCTGCTGTCATTGGGGGTGAGGTGGAGGCGCAGCTTCCGTAGCTGAATGGAACAAAGGTCATCTCTACAAAACGAAAGGTCGCCCAGATTTTTTTGATTTTTTTTTTTTATAGAAGTTAAAGCTAGCACTGATCGCATCCAAGACGTCAGATGTAAACAAACAATGAGATTGAAGATGGGAAAAAAAAAAAACGGAGGTACTACTTAAGAAGAGTGGTCCCGGTGTGCGCACTCGCGTACTCGTGCATCCGCGCTAGCTAGTCGTGACTAGTCGATCCTAACTTTGTGTTTTTGTGATTTATTTACTTTGTTTTCCAAGGGCACAATGACCACATGCAACTCCAGGCTGAACCCAGCCGCTAGCTCCCTAAGGATTACCGGGCATTCCGTCTTGACATCATATCTTCTCCTTTCTGATCCCTCATCCTTCCTCCACAGAGGGGGATGCTTTTTTCCCCCTTTTTCTTCTTTTTCATTTTGTTTTCTTTGCTTATGTTTGTATTTACTTCAATTTTGGATTAGGATTGGTTACCTTTCGATAAAGGCACACGGAAAATGAAACCATTTCTTTGGCAATTTCCATAAAAAATTTTCTTTTTTTCTGTGTGGTAAGTAGCTTGCTAACCAACCACATGGTTCCGGGTTCAGTCCCACTGCGTGGCATCTTGGGCAAGTGTTTTCTACTATAGCCTCTGGCCGACCAAAGCCGTGTGAGTGGATTTGGTAGACGGAAACTGAAAGAAGCCTGTCGTATATATATATATATATATATGTGTGTGTCTGTGTTTGTCCCCCTAGCATTGCTTGGCAACCGATGCTGGTGTGTTTACGTCCCCGTCACTTAGCGGTTCGGCAAAAGAGACCGATAGAATAAGTACTGGGCTTACAAAGAATAAGTCCCAGGGTCGATTTGCTCGACTAAAGGCGGTGCTCCAGCATGGCCGAGTCAAATGACTGAAACAAGTAAAAGAGTATCACTTAAGTTTATGTATTTTTTTCTGTATGTATTACGTGTTTATGTATATTTGTGTAAGTACTGTATATGTATGTGTATATATTATGTGTTTATATATGTTTGTGTAAGTACTGTATATGTATGTGATCACCGTGACCGACCAGGCTATCAGATGTTGTTACACATCGCTGGTCGCAATGCGCTTCGCATTGTTCTAGCCTTCAAATGACGCCACCCCACTGGCTAAGCGAGCAGAAAGTTGTGGCGAAAGAGTACAGCAGGGATCGCTACCATCCCCTGCTGGAGCCTCGTAGAGCTTTAGGTGTTTTCTCTCAATAAATCGAAACTGGGAATCGAAACCGCGATCCTACGACCGCTGCCCTAACCATTGGGCCATTGCGCCTCCATGTATATGTATGCGTATGTATAAATAAACATGGCAATTCAGCTGGAAAAAAATTAAGAAATAGACATACACACAGATATACATACATGCACGTAAACACATACATATGTTTATTTACATACAAAAATATACATACATGCACACATAATAAACAGAAGGGCCAAACTTAGAGGGGTCAACAGAAAATGAATACGGGGTCGTGAAGCGTATGGGATTTACATAGAAATGAATTTAAAATTTATTTTAGATATAAAAGCGAATGAAAAACAAACAAGACAACAGTACAAGGAAGTGGCGGGAGAGAAAGTTTAAGACCCCCAAGATACGTTCCCCTTCTGGACTTTGTACTCACGCAGGAACTTTCATTCCCAGCATGTTTTCTACTTGCTTCCATCTTTTACCAAACGTGTCTGATGACAAGCACCCCTTTTCTAGCCTTATAAACAAAGAAAGTTAACAAACTTTGACCAGAGACGAAGACTGGTGGCACCCCAGTAATATATGTCACAGTTCCTAATCGTTATTACTATCAATGAATATACATACATACAAATATGCATACGTAAGTACATTTATACACACACACATACACACACACACACAAACATATACACACACACAGAGTTAAGTCTGATTTATTCATCATATCCAAAATTAGAAGAATAAGCTTTCTCTCTTCTCATTCCCTCTCTCTCTCTCTCTCCTCCTACTCTCTTTCTCCCCTCTCCCTTTCTCCCCTTCTACCTCTCCTTTTCTGCCCTTCTCCCTTCTCTTCTTCTCTCCTCATCTCTCCCTCTTTCCTCCTCTCTCAATTTATGTTTTATTTTCTCTTCAAGAATTTGATTATTTTGTTTAGTTCAATTGAAAATATCACCCTTTCCCATCCATCTAACCACACCACCTTTCTCTGATAACTTTTGGTGGTTGTCCTTGAGAAGGCAGCACCCATTATGCATGAATACAAACATATGCACATTGATTACAGGTATCTTATCACAGATGTCTGCTACAAGTCACAGATGATTGCTCCAGGTAAAATGTATACCTATTTCTTTACTACCCAAAAGGGGCTAAACACAGAGAGGACAAACAAGGACAAACAAACGGATTAAGTCGATTACATCGATCCCCAGTGCGTAACTGGTACTTAATTTATCAACCCCGAAAGGATGAAAGGTAAAGTCGACCTCGGCGGAACTTGAACTCAGAACGCAGCGGCGGATGAAATACTACAAAGCATTTCGCCCGGCGTGCTAACGTTTCTGCCAGCTCGAAGATATCTGTCACCAATCCTTTCATTCGTGTTCTCCATATAGCCTCTTTGGCATTCTTTCGATATGAGTCCCATTTACGTCACGTGTATTTGTTTACATTTGAAGAAGAAGATCGTCACTTTCCGTAAAATTTTTATTTTTTTATATACGTGGGGGTAAGGGTTAAGGGTGGAGGGAAGAGTTTCTTTTTTCTTCAGAAATGTAAATAAACCCACGTGGGTTTATATGACAGTTATGTTACTAGTACCGAATAATCGCCGCCTCTTTCGCTATAGCAACCACTACAAGGAAACAGACCTTACCTTCTCTGTTCAGTGAGGTAGGTGGAACAATGTTTATGACTGACTCGGACGACAGCTGTACTCTTCCAAGACGTGACAGCAGTCGTTCGACGTAAGCCCACAGCTCTGAAATCCTCGAACACTGCACAAATGCTTGCGGAACAGTTTCACTGTCCCTCCCACATCTTGGGCAGGTGGGTGAGCATGAGGTACCATGCCTTGCGAGTTTATCGTGAACTGGTAAAGTTCCTCGGTAACACTGCCAGCTTAGCGACGTCTGGAAGTTGTCCAGAGATCCCGGCCCGAATGTCCTTTGCAACAGGCTGGCTAGTTGGCCTTCGTCGAAGCCCAGGGTTTCTCCCAGAGTCTTATCACACTTGGTCTCTACAAACCCTCCATAGAATGACGAGGTGGAACCCACGCTACCAGCATTGACCGTGCAGCAGAAGAGCAAGAGTGCCGAACGATCGAGTCGATGTTGCTGTATAACGCTGTGATCTAACCGTGAAAGATCGGGCCCAGCCCGGCCACCGCAAAAACCGTCACCAGACACCGATGGTCAACCCTATCAAAAGTTTTAACCTGGTTTAAATGTACAAGCACCCCACATAGCATATACGATGGAGATTCAGCCACTCTGCTTGGCTGGGTGGGATCAGTGATCACCAGTGAGAAAAGAGTTCGGACGAAAGGTGCCGTGGTGATGGTGAAGCGCCGTCTAGGAGTTCTGGGAGAATTGATTGCCAAGTTCGGACTGAAGCTGAACGTGGTTTTCGTGCCTTCGAAGAGAAACAGGGCAGATGCACTGACCAGGGTGAAAAGGGCGCGGTTGGAGGAACCGGAGGAGGCAAAGAAAGGGATAGCTACGGAGTATCAGTTAGATGACTCCGAACTGAAGAGACTACACGCTGTGCATCACTTGGGTGTGAACAGGACTCTGTATGTCGCAAAGATGATTGATGCTGACATCACTATGAGAAGCATCCGGAAAGTGGACGGGAACTGCGATAGGTCTCAGTCCATTGACCCTGCTCCGTGTGGGCATGAGCAAGGAAACCTTTCGATGGAGCAGAACTGGAAGAGACTAGCTGTGGATGTGATGCACTACTGTCAGGGAATGTATCTCTCCATGGTCGACTGCAGGCCGGGCCGGCTGGCCATTTGGAGGGAGTTGAGGACGGGCGTTACTGACGAGATTTTGAACAGGATATTTTTAGAGAGGGGTCCCGTGGAAGAATTGCTAATGGACAACGAGGCGGCGTTTCGTTCGGAAGCGTTGAGGGATATGCTCGACCGGTGGAAGTGCGTCGCTTGTTCAGAGCAGCGTATAGGCCGAGCGGTAATGGAATCGTAGAAAGGCACCATCGGATAGTAAAGGCCATTGCGGAAAGAGGGCACATTTCACCGCTGGAAACAGTTTTCTGGTACAACATGTCTCCCCGATCCGGACAAGCTGAAGAATCTGTGCCACACAGAGCACTATTTAAATACAAATGGAGGCATCCGAGTAAAGCGCTGGAGTGTCACGAGGAAGCGAAGGGACCCCCTGCATGAAAATAGGGGAGGAAGTCTGGGTTAAGCTACCGAAAGCTCGCTGTACGTCTCAATGGAGCAGAGGAATGGTGACGGCAGTCAATTCCAGAAACAACGTCTCCGTGGATGGAATGCCGCGACACGTCTTGGACCTTCGCAGGATTGTCGCTTCGTTGGATGACGATTATGGAGAGGAGGAGAACGAGGTGCCTAGCCTGAGAAGATCTCGACGTGCAAGGTGCCCCCAGTTGGATGATGGACTTCGACATGGAGTAGAGGGAATGTGATCTTTAAGATCAGGGTGGCATGTGGGATGACGTCAGCAGCTGGGGAGCTGACTGGAAGAGAAGGGGCACAGCGGTGACGCGTGCGCAGGCAGGAGACGATTGGGCATTTTCGATCGGGGAAACTGACAGTGCTTGACATGTGAGCGCTTCGACAAGGTTAGGGAAAGCAGCTGCTATTTTTAGCGTTCGGGTCGGGCCACATGGAAGGGTGCATTATCACCGGGGAGGTCTGCGTCAACGAAGAGAAGGTAGGTGTCTTATTTCAAATCTCCTGCATACACCACAGGGGAATCATTTGGGTGTCGTGTGTGTCTGCAGGGGGTGGGAGAGAGATTTTTCTTGTTGGTGCTAGGTTAGAATTGGTGATTTTCCTTTATGGTACATTTTTTTGGTTACCGTATCCCAATCTTTCCAATGTTTCATTGTTTACGGGAGCTTGGGAATTTCTTTCCTGCGCTGGAGTTTTAGAAGCTTCTACGTTTCGAGTGGGGCACTGTGCTCTTATGTAGCCCTTTTCGCCACATTCAAAACAACGAGGCCTTCTCCCCTCGATTATGACACGCAATGTGGTTTCTCACTGATTATATTTTCTGCTATCTCACCTAAATGTTGAGATTCAGCTTGAATTATTATCTCAAGTCCTTGGCCTTTCTAGTTTTGTTGTTCAATCAGGGTGGCTTCGAGTATTGTTATTTTCTCCTCTGATCCCATAAGAGCCGCACACAGCCAGGTAACGTTTATTTCCAGCAGGATTTCCTCCACTTAATCTTATTCAAAAATACAGACCACAACTCAACATACTCTAACGTACCCCCTCAGGTACACACGCAAAACAAACACACACAGAAACACATACAGATATACAAAGTCACATACACCCAAAAACAGTGCAAACCTCTGATGCAAACACACACATACATATACACACATGCACAAACACAATATCCCCACACTAGAGCACAAACCTACACACATTCCAAGAAAAAACACATACATATGTACGCTTGCAATACGATCCTAGCAACCATAACCAACACTCACACACACATACACACAGAAACACATACAGATATACAAAGTCACATACACCCAAAAACAATGCAAACCTCTGATGCAAACACACATACATATACACACATGCACAAACACAATATCCCCACACTAGAGCACAAACCTACGCACATTCCAAGAAAAAACACATACATATGTACGCTTGCAATACGATCCTAGCAACCATAACCAACACTCACACACACATACACACAGAAACACATACAGATATACAAAGTCACATACACCCAAAAACAATGCAAACCTCTGATGCAAACACACATACATATACACACATGCACAAACACAATATCCCCACACTAGAGCACAAACCTACGCACATTCCAAGAAAAAACACATACATATGTACGCTTGCAATACGATCCTAGCAACCATAACCAACACTCACACACACACACACACATACGTAAACACGTACATACACATACCTACACACACCACTCTGACAATTACAAATCACATAAACACACCCACACATACACAGATACACACAAACATACAAATACAACACAGCCCACACAAACACACACACACATATATGCACGGAAGCCAGCCAGCTGCTCTGGCAGCGATCACGCTCGAATGGTGCTCTTAGCGCTCCACTGGCATGGGTTCCAGTCATCGAATTTGATTCGATTTCAGTTTCACTTGCCTCAACAGGTCTTCACAAGCAGAGTTTAGTGTCCAATGAAGGAAAGGTACACATAAGTGGGCTGGTTACACCCCTGGCATAAGCCATGGGTTATGGTCTCATTTGGCTTGCTGGGTTTTCTCACACTGCATATTTCCAAAGGTCTCGGTCACTAAGTCATTGCCTTGGTGAAGCCTAATGTTCGAAGGTCGTGCTTCACCACCTCATTCCAGGTTTTCCTGGGTCTACCTCTTCCCCAGGTTACATCAACCACTAGGGTGTGGCACTTTTTTCACACACCTCATCCATTCTCCCACATGACCATACCAGCGCAGTCATCTCTCTTGCACACTACATCTGATGCTTCTTAGGTGCAACTTTTCTCTCAGAATGCTTACACTCTGCCGTGTATGCACATTTACATTATACATCCATTGGAGCCTACTGGCTTCATTCCTTGCGAGCTTACACATGTCCTCAGCAGTCACGGCCCATGTTTCACTGCCATGTAGTATGGCTGTTTGTACACATGCATCATACAGTCTACCTTTTACTCTGAGTGAGAAGCAGAGTTAAGAGCTCTCTGAACTTTGCCCAGGGTATTCTTATTCTAGCAGCTACACTTTCGGTGCACTCTCCCCCGCTACTGATTTGTCACCTAGGTAACAGAAGCTATCAACTACTTCTAGTTTTTCTCAATGGAATGTGGTGGAAGTTGTTCTCTGTACATTTTCAGTGTTTATTGCTCCCGAGCATCTGCCACATACAAAAACTATCCTCCCAGTTAGCCTTCCTTTGATATTACTGCAACTCTTATGTGTACATAGCTTATACTGTGTACATCTTATAGAGTTTCTATCTATGCCTTTTCTGCAGGTCGAGCAAGGCCATCTACCTGAAGGGACTTGTTGTTTATCTGCCTTCCTACTTATTAGGACTTTGGTTTTAGCTAGGTTGACTCTAAGGCCCTTCGATTCTAATCCTTGCTTCCACACCTGAAACTTCTCCTCTAGTTCTGATAGTGAATCAGCAATTAGAGCAAGGTTGTCAGCATAGAGGAGCTCCCAGGGGCATCCTGTCTTGAATTCCTCTGTTATTGCCTGGAGGACTATGATAAATAGGAGGGGGGTGAGGACTGAACCTTGGTGGACCCCTACCTTTACCCTGAATTCTTCACTGTACTCGTTGCCAACCCTCACCTTACTGACAGCATCCCTGTCTGTACATGTCTTGCACAGTTCTCTCTAACCATTTATCTATCCCTAGTTTCCTCATTGACCACAAGATAAGGGGATTGGGGGATCCTGTCAAAGGCTTTCTCCATGTGAACAAAAGCCAGGTACAGGGGCTTATCTTAGGCTAGGTATTTCTACTGCAGCTCTCTTACCAGAAATATAGCATCAGTGGTGCTTTTCCCTGCCATGAAACCAAACTGCATCTCATCCAAACTGACTCTCTCCGTAATTAGTTGGCCTATGACCCTCTCCGTGACCTTCATTACCTGATCCAACAACTTGATACCTCTATAATTATTTGTATCTAAAGTGTCACCTTTACCTTTGTAATAGTTGACTATGGTGTTGCTACACCAGTCATTGGATATGACTCCTTTGTGTATCACCTGGTTAACTATACGGGTGACTAGGCTATAGCCAACACCACCAGATATTTTGAGCATCTCTGCAGTAATTCCTGATGGGCCAGGGGCTTTCCCTGTCTTCATACTCTTAATTTCCTTATTTACCAAGGTACTGTCAATTCAGATTGCCAGTCCCTCTGTTGGGTCGACATTCGGCAGACTCTCTTTCTCCCATTCATTTTCTTTATTGAGCAACCTTTCATAGTGGCATCTCCAAACCTCTCTCTTTGCAGCCTCGTTTAGTGCAAGTGAATCATCATCCATGCAGACACATTTCTCTCCTACAACATCACGATTCTCTCTCACACACTGTTTTGCAACACGAAATACCTCAAGGCTTTGTTCCTCATGGCACAGGACGTTGGCAAATTTTTTCTCATCTACTTTCCCTCTAGCTAAATAAACCTGTCTCCTAGCCTTCCTTCTAGCAGTCGGATACAATTCCCTGCTATCACCATCCTTCCAGTCCTTCCAAGCCTGTTTCTTTTCTCTAATATTCCTGTCAACAACACCGTTCCACAACCATGTAATTTTGGGTCGTGAGGGGACTTTGCACCATCTACAGATCTGGTCAGTGGCCCTCAGCGGGTTGTCCCGTAGAAACCGCCAATTGTCTTCTACATCGTGTGAAGCTATATCCCCTTTTATTTCATCAAAGGCTTCGAGTAATATGTCTCTAAATTTCTGTCCCTTTGCAGGATCTTTAAGCTTCCAGACCCTTCTCCTCTATGCTGGTCGTCTTCTGGGCATCCATTTAGCCCTGATCCTGAAGTCGCTAACTACCAATCTATGTTGTAGGGTACATTCTTCGCCTGGGAAGGTTTTGGCATTTATAAGCAGCCATCTTTCCCTTTTTCTGGCAAGGATGTAGTCAATTTGGCCAGTGTCTCTGCCAGAACAGTAGGTGACTAGGTGACTGGCAGGTTTCCTGAAGTTAGTATTGCAAACCATAAGATCATTTGCATTGCAGAACTCCAGCAGCCTGGTTCCCTCCTCATTGCATGTACGCGATAGAAGCCCCCTGCATGTTGTCCAACATGTCCATTGAATTCACCAGCCACAAAGAGATGGTCCCTGTCACTCGTCAACGAGGTAGTCTGCAAGAGGGTGTCATAAAATCGGTCTTTCTGTCCATCAGGTAGCACCGGCTGAGGGGCATAGGCCGAGATAATGGTTGCTAATTCATGATGCCAGAGAGGGGATGCCAGAGTTAGGGTGGTTAGAACACGAGGAAGAAAAATATCCTTTTGGAATTTGGGTAGTATAATTTAACGAAACAGCAAATGTTGATAATAGTAAAATAGAGTTGAAAAATCTGAGAGTTTTCAGTCAGCCAATCTAGGACAAAATTGGAGAAATAAGTGACTGTGTGATAAACTTGAATGAATGAATATGTTGCAGTTAAGGATATGTGTGATCTAAGGTTATCTTACGAGATCTTAAGGCAACAACAAGGAAGACAAAACTATTGAAACTATATTTATATGTTGACATGGTTATGAAATAGAGAGAATAATGGAAAAAACTAATAAGGTGTTTGTGATCTGCACCGAAATAGAAGAGTAAGTGAACGGGGTTGAAAAGACAAAACTTCTTATCTGAGCATCTTCTGAGATTCGTATCACAAAACTTCTTCAGGAAACTGGCCCTGTGCTTCTTCTGGAGTAAAGTGGACTCATACATACTTTTAAGAAATTATCAAGTTTTTTTTGTTGTGCTACCAAGTCTATGAAGAGGAAACAAACATCCAAAAGCAAGGCTTTTACAGGGATGAAAAGTCATTGGAGATTGGGGGAAAGAACTTTTATCATTTGAATCAGATAAAAACACTGTCGACATGCTTTTGAATATCCTTGATAACTTCCTTTGTTTATGACCCAATCAGTTATCTGAATGAAATACAACTCTGCCCTCAGTTGGATAATTGGAGACTAACTGTGAACGATACTTGTCTAAAATCACTCATTCATGAATAAATAACTTTTTTTAATGAGACATACCATTCAGTCGGGTCTCCTGGATTTTTTAATATCCAAGCCTGAAACCAGTTTTACAGGTATAGCGAGAGACGTCACCATAACTTTCCCACAATATTTTACAGCAAACAATAAAAAAAATCGTTATAAAACCTAACTCTTTAACGTGTCATGTATTGACATGTATTTCTAATGTATTAATTTCTCTTATAATGTTTCTTAGAAAACTATCGGCTTACTATTTTCGATCTTTTATCTATTTTCGTATCTATTTTTGAGTTACTTCACAAATTTTCCAAGAAAAGAAATTAGAACAGGATTGAAAATATAGTTCGTGGAAAAACCAGATTTTGAATATATAGGTCAGCTATAGTTGTTTACCATCCAGCAAATGAGTTACTGCGTTTTATATTTTTGTAAAGTTCATAGTTGTCTTTGTTGTTGTTGCTAACTTTATTTTTGGCTATATATCACATAAAACGTTTCTATATGTGATATATCGGAGCAATCGAAGAGGCAAGTAAAATGTTAAAAATCTTTAAATAAGTACTTGATATAAAACTGTGTGATAAAACAAGTTGTGACATGTAATAATATATCTTTGGAGGGATCGATCTGCCAATAAACCAAACTATTTATAATTTATATATATAGATTAATCATCATGGTGATGATGATGATGATGATGATGATGATGATTAACTGGCAGTTGTAGCTACTTTGTCTATGTATGTACGTATCTATGTACTGCGTAGATAAGGTAGCTATACTCTTTACTCTTTTACATGTTTCAGTCACTCGACTGCGGCCATGCTGGAGCACCGCCTTTAGTCGAGCAAATCGACCCCGGGACTTATTCTTTGCAAGCCCAGTACTTATTCTATCGGTCTATTTTGCCGAACCGCTAAGTGACGGGGACGTAAACACACCAGCATCGGTTGTCAAGCAATGCTAGGGGTACAAACACAGACACACAAACACATACACATACATACATATATATGACAGGCTTCTTTCAGTTTCTGTCTACCAAATCCACTCACAAGGCATTGGTCGGCCCGGAGCTATAGCAGAAGACACTTGCCCAAGATGCCACGCAGTGGGACTGAACCCAGAACCATGTGGTTGGTTAACAAGCTACTTACCACACAGCCACTCCTGCGCCTATGTACATAAAGTTTCTATCTATGTACTTATCTATAAGACAAAGAAATCCTTGAACACATCTTTGTTTCTGTGCCAACTCTGCTTTCAGCATCAGTTTACACAAAAGTTCAAAGTGAAAATTTATGAAATATTTGCAGTTTCGGACATTAGAGTCTCAGCCCTTATCAGACTTGCATCAGAGGTGCGTTCTTACATTGGGCGTCTTCCAGACCTTTTTTTTTTTGTTGCTTTGTTTGTTTATATCAGGAGGAAACAAAAAGTAAATAAAAGTATGGTAAAGGGGATGAATAATTAACATAAAGAACATGTGAGAAGAAATGGATGAAGGGGAAGAAGAGGAAGGGAAAATGGAAAAGGTGGAGAAAAACAGGAAGACAAAGATGATGAGGAGGATAGAAAGAAGGTGGAAAAAGAAAAGCTAATTGGATATCTGGATGAAGGGTAGTACATAGCCACCAGTATGAAATTTTAATTAATGGGTGAAAAATTAAAAAAAATTAATTCAATTTATCATACCGTAGCCAGTACCGCATCGACTGGCCTCCGTGCTGAGGGCACGTAACAAACACCATCCGAGCGTGGCCGTTCGCCAGCCTCGTCTGGCACCTGTGCCGGTGACACATAAGAAAACACCATCCGAGCGTGGCCGTCTGGTACCTGTGTCGGTGGCACATAAAAAACACCATCCGAGCGTGGCCGTCTGCCAGCCTCGTCTGGCACCTGTGTCGGTGGCACATAAAATCACCTAATACACTCTCGGAGTGGTTGGCGTTAGGAAGGGCATCCAGCTGTAGAAACACTGCCAGATCTGACTGGCCTGGTGCAGCCTTCGGGCTTGCCAGACCCCAGTTGAACCGTCCAACCCATGCTAGCATGGAAAGCGGACGTTAAACGATGATGATGATGATGACAAAAGGGAAAGATGGGTGAAATTGAAAAAAATACAAATATTGTGAAAAAAAAAAAAAAATTATACTGCAGTCAGCAGAGTGGCGCAGTGGAAGCGTGCTGGGCCCATAACCCAGAGGTCCATAGATCGAAACTACGCTCTGCTAGATAGACTTTTTTATAGGTGCAGGAGTGGCTGTGTGGTAAGTAGCTTGCTAGCCAACCACATGGTTCCGGGTTCAGTCCCACTGCGTGGCATCTTGGGCAAGTGTCTTCTGCTATAGCCCCCGGGCCGACCAATGCCTTGTGAGTGGATTTGGTAGACAGAAACTGAAAGAAGCCTGTCGTATATATGTATGTATATATGTGTGTGTGTGTTTGTGTGTCTGTGTTTGTCCGCCTAGGATTGCTTGACAACCGATGCTGGTGTGTTTACGTCCCCGTTACTTAGCGGATATCCAAAAGAGACCGATAGAATAAGTACTGGGCTTACAAAGAATAAGTCCCGGGGTCGATTTGCTCGACTAAAGGCGGTGCTCCAGCATGGCCACAGTCAAATGACTGAAACAGGTAAAAGAGTAAGAGTACCATAATTATTAATGATAATAAAGACAATAATATTAGTATCATAAACGATAGTAAGAATAACAATAGCATGATTAATGATGGGAAACAGTCTGGACAGGAAGACCAAAGAATAGAAGTTTGTGACGTGGCTGGAAATGCGCAATAACTCACATGACACAACGACCCTGGTGACTCAGAATGCTACATGTTCGGATATAAAAGCAAAAGTGAAAGAGGATGGAAAAAAACTAATGGGAGTGGTCAAGAAATTTATATATTTTGAGTGAATGTATCGCTGATAATGGTATCAGGTGAATTAAAGAGTCATAGGAAATAAAATGTAGGGGGTGAAACATTAATACTTGGTTGGTCATATAGATATAACAACTGTATAAAGGAGACTACAGGAAACAGCTTTTGAAGTAAAATATATGAGGTATACTCTTTACTCTTTTTTTCTTGACTGTGGCCATACTGGAGCACTGCCTTTTGTTGAGCAAACTGACCCCAGGACTTATTCTTTGTAAGCCTAGTACTTATTCTATTGGTCTCTTTTGCTGAACTGCTAAGTTACGGGGGCGTAAACACACCAGCATCGGTTGTCAAGCGATGTTGGGGGGGGGACAGACAAATGGATTAAGTCGATTATATTGACCACATTGCATAACTGGTACTTAATTTATTGACCCCGAAAGGATGAAAGCAAAGTCAACCTCGGTGGAATTTGAACTCAGAACGTAGCGGCAGACGAAATACCGCTCAGCATTTCGCCCAGTGTGCTAACGTTTCTGCCAGCTCGCCACCTTTTAGTCATAGTTCTGTATATGAAATCATCCACGACAAACATTGCATCTGTAAAGTCTGTGTGAGTTGGATACCAAGAGAGCTTGGCATATGGACAGTTGAGTGGAGATCTGTCAATGCTTAATTAACCACTATTACAATGAAGGCGAAGCAGTTTTTGGAGAGAGTGGTCACAAGAAATGAAACCTGAACCCATCACTTTGAGCTAATACAGGTGGTAGTTTCCCATATATTTGTACTTTGGTTGGATGATGCTTCCACGAGAGATTTTGAGCTCTCATAAGGAGGCGAGTGTAAGTTCCATCCAACCACCTCTCAAGCTTCCTTGATAACTATCACCTGTATCATCTCTTGTGAAAGGTAGAAGAGTCCAGTTTGCTGGACATTGTTGTAGAGCTGAAAACCAGGTAATTTCTACTCTTCTCCTCTGGAAGCCACCTGCTCGCGATACCAGAGGGCGCACACTCTCCTACCCTGATGTAATCTCCAGGGATACAGGCATCCGGCAACAGGACCTCCGTAATGCTATGGTGGACCGTGAGGTCTGGCGTAACATAGTAAATTCCATTGTCTCGACCACGGTGGAACAATGATGATGATGATTGAGCTAACATCTAAAAGGCGGAGTATGGAATGGAAACACCTGGAATTGGCAGCAAAAAACAAAATCCAAATCTCAACCTTCCACATGAAAAATCGATGTTAACCATTTCTTGGGGATGCAAAAGAACTTATATTAGACGCATTACCTGGAAAAGAGGTCTACAGTTACTTATGTAGGTTACAGTGATATGCTAGCCAACAAAGTGAAACCAGCAATTCGCATGAAAGACAGGTCTTTTGTCAAAACAAGTGTTATTGTTGCGTGAAGTTGCATGCCTACATATAACCGCCCACACATTTGAAACCATTGAATTATTGAATTTTGAGTTACTGGAACACAATCTTCCTATTATCGCCTCTTTGAATCACTCAAGCATCCTTTTATGAGGCTGTTGATCTGCAATGGATAAAGAAGCACAGGAAGTAATGCGTATATGGCCGCATGACCAGCCAGAAATCTTCTCTGATGGAAGAAGCAAACTTGTGGATCGCTGGAAGAAGTGCATCAAAAAAGCTAGGAGACTATTGAGAAATTATGTTATGCTTCAACTCCTGCTTTTGTTTTAATAAATTTTCAGAAATAAATGTATATAATTTTATACTTACCCTTCTATATACATATACATACATACAAACAAATATATATGTGTATATACAATTCCATATACGTAATTGCATGCACCAGTTTCTGAACAATAAAAGATTTATGTGAATGGTGATTAATATGGGTGTAACAATTTCTTTTCCTCAGAAATTGTAAAGGTATACTTAAATGTGTGATTCAAATTACACAGTTTACTGCACCTGCGGAGATATCTGTTTACCTTAACTGCGTCATCATCATCATCATCATCATCGTTTAACGTCCGTTTTCTGCGCTAGCACGGGTTGGACGGTTCGACTGGGGTCTGGGAAGCCAGGGGCTGCTCCAGGCTCCAGTCTGATCTGGCAGAGTTTCTACGGCTGGATGCCCTTCCTAACGCCAACCACTCCGCGAGTGTAGTGGGTGCTTTTCACGTGCCACCTGCACAGGTGCCGGGGGGGGTCCAGCATCGGTCACGATCGGTTGGAGCTTTTAACGTGCCAGCGGCACGGAAGCCAGCCAAGGCGGCGCTGGGTGAAAATGAGGACACACAGTCTCATTGTGATGAGTGTACATCTGATAGTTCCATCAATACATTCATATATGTATGATGTGTGTGTGTATATATGTATGTCTCTTGTTTGTCCGTCGATGCAACAAAGACCATCTAGTCATCCTGGGGTGAGGTGGGCTTGTTTTGTGAGTCCACAGATGGTGGACTCACATGGTCTCATCAATAGGTATCCGGGCTGTTGCCACGGTAATGAAGCTAAAGCATGCAAAGTAAAGCCGCTTGTTTTGATGTTGCAGCTCACTTCCATTGTTTACAGCAGTGCTTGAAAGGAAGGTGTGTAGCGTGTGATTGTCGCATTGACCATGACAGAGAAAGTTGAGTAGAGATTCTGCATCAAATTTTGCCAAAATCTTGACAATACCTGCTCAGAGGCCTAAGCAAAGTTTTCAAAAATTGCTTATCATTCTCGATACAATCAAGGAGTTCTTGTGCAACTGAAACTCAAGTGCATTCTTGGTCAGCTGAAAGCAGTTTTGGCAAAAACTTGGCAGTCGTGCTTCTCATATGCAAATCTACAGTGAGCCACTCTGGCAACGATCACGCTCGAATGGTGCTCTTAATACCCTACTGGCACTCAAGCCCCGTGCTAGTAGGGTGTTAAGAGCACCATTCGAGCGTGATCGTTACAAGCATCGCCTTACTGGCACCTGTGCCAGTGGCATGTGTAAAAGATTCAAGCGAGGTCATTGCCAGTACTGCCTGACTGGCCCTGTGCCGGTGGCATGTAAAAGTACCCACTACACTCTCGGAGTGGTTGGCGTTAGGAAGGGCATCCAGCTGTAGAAACTCTGCCAGATCAAGACTGAAGCCTGGTGCAGCCATCTGGTTCGCCAGCCCTCAGTCAAATCGTCCAACCCATGCTAGCATGGAAAGCGGACGTTAAACGATGATGATGATGATGATGATGATAATGGACTTAACTGAACCATACCTAATCTGCACATCCTCTGATAACTCATAGATGGAGATTCAATGATGTTTTTCTCAGTCCTGCTGGTTACGGGTCTCCCAGGACGTTCATCAATACCAACATGTTTTTGAACCATCTTGGAAATATCTGAACCACTTGTACACTTGTGTTCAGCTCATACTTTCCTCTTCATATACTTTCTGCAACTTTGTGTAAACCTCTGAGCAGGTATCGCCATGACAACTTTCTCTGTCATGGTCAGTGCAACAATTGCATGCTACACACCTTCCTTGCAAGCAATGAGCTACAATGTTAAAATTTAGCGCACTTGCACAGCAGAGTTTAAGGTCAATTTTCACCCAGTAGCTTTACTGTGTGTGCTTTAGCTTTGTTACTATGGCAACCATCCGGATACTTATTGATCAGACCTTGCATGTCATCATCATCATCATCATCGGTTAACATCCGTTTTCCATGCTAGCATGGGTTGGACGGTTTGACTGGGATCTGGGAAGCCAGAAGGCTGCACCAGGCTCCAGTCTGATCTGGCAGTGTTTCTACAGCTGGATGCTCCTCCTAATGCCAACTACTCCATGAGTGTAGTGGGTGCTTTTGACATGCCATTGGCACAGGAGCCAGAGGAGGCTGGAAACGGCCACAATCAGTTGATGCTTTTTACGTACCACCGGCACGGAAGCCAGTCAAGGCAGCACTGGCATTGACCACGTTTGGATGGTGCTTTTTACATACCACCGGCACAGGTATCACAACTACAATTTCCTTTTGATTTTGATTTTGATGTACTTGACTCAATAGGTCTCCTCAAGTATAGCAGGTCAACCTACAATCCAAGGTATTTTGAATGGGCTTGAGCTGGTTATGTGAAACAGCTGCAAGAGAAATACCTAGCCAAAGATAAACCTCTGTACCTGGCTTTCGTTGACATGGAGAGAGCCTTTGACAGGGTCCCCTGATCCCTTATCTGGTGATCAATGAGAAAACTAGGGATAGATGAATGGTTAGTGAGAGCTGTGCAAGCCATGTACAGGGATGCTGTCAGTAAGGTGAGGGTTGGCAACGATACAGTGAAGAATTCCGGGTAGAGGTAGGGGTCCACCAAGGTTCAGTCCTCATCCCCCTCCTATTTATCATAGTCCTCCAGGCAATAACAGAGGAATTCAAGACAGGATGCCCCTGGGAGCTCCTCTATGCTGATGACCTTGCTCTATATGTTGAGTCACTATCAGAACTAGAGGAGAAGTTTCAGGTGTGGAAGCAAGGATTAGAATCAAAGGGCCTTGGAGTCAACCTAGCTAAAACCAAAGTCATAATAAGTAGGAAGGCAAGCAAACCACAAATCCCTTCAGGTTGATGGCCTTGCTCGACCTGCAGAAAAGGCATAGGTAGAAACTCTATAAGATGTACCCAGTATAAGCTATGTACACATAAGAGTTGCAGTAATATCAAAGGAAGGCTAACTGGGAGGATAGTTTTTGTATGTGGCAGATGCTCGGGAGCAATAAACACTGAAAATGTGCAGAGAACAACTTCCACCACATTCCAGGGAGAAAAACTAGAAGCAGTTGATAGCTTCCATTACCTAGGTGACCAAGTCAGTAGCAGGAGAGGGTGCGCTGAAAATGTATGCATATATTTATATACACATATATGTGTGTGTGTGTGTTAGTCAATTATTGATCAAGATTTCTCCATTTTCTGCTTAACTTAAATTTGATTTCTGATAAACTCCTGTTTGTCTTTCTTATTGCCTGTATCCAATGAGCATAATATGCTTGCATATGTACGCCCAGAGTTAACATATGTAATTATATCGGTAGTAAAACGGATATTTTTATCCCTTAGATGGTTATTCAAATTTATAACTCTACTAACATATATATATATGTATATATATATATATATATAACGGGAAGCTTTATGAAAATAAACAAAAGACAAAGGCAGGTGGAATACAAACAAACAATTGTATTAGTATGGCGCTCAGGAATATAAATAAAACAAGTCTTTTACGTTTCGAGCCTACGCTCTTCAACAGAAAGATACACAGAAAAGAAACAAGGAGAGAAAAAAAATGCGTGCAGAAGCTAGCGAATCAACACAGTCATTTGACTGTGACCATGCTGGAGCACTGCCTTTTAGTCGAAGAAATCGACCCCAGGACTTATTCTAGCGGTCTCTTTTGCCGAACCACTAAGTTACGGGGACATAAACACACCAGCATTGGTTGTCAAGCGATGTTGGGGACAAACATATACACACACATACATATGTATATATATATATATATATATATGACGGACTTTATTCAGTTTCCGTCTACCAAATCCACTCACAAGGCTTTGGTCGGCCCGAGGCTATAGTAGTAGACACTTGCCCAAGGTGCCATGCAGTGGGACTAAGCAAGCTACTTACACACATTATTTTTTTTACAGGCTCTACATTAGTTGTAATGTAATTTGATAATCTGACATTTATTTTTGTAAATCATGATTATTTTTGTCTAATACTCTTATATTTCTTACTTTCACAGGAACCACATTCATTCCTTGTCCTGGCAATTATCATAAATTCTGTGAACTGCTTACTCTTACCCCGGTGGTAAGTAATTTTTCATCTCCTCCTCCTCCTTTGTTATGGCATTTGGTTCATTGTTTCTTATGATATTTTAGTGTTTTGTCTACCATGTAGAAGTATATGCCATGTTGGGTTATTTTGTAAGGTGAATCAGTGCTAGCTTGATGCTGTGTAAATGAAGCAACATGGCGAAGGCTTTATATAAGTCTTCAGTAAGCTGCCAAGTCTGTCATTGTATGATTTATGGTGTTTATCTATAGGATGTGGCAGTTTTTTCAGGTCACATCTTTCACGAGCTCTAATTGTTTTTTACCCTAATTCTCTGATACGAGATAATGTCAGACACTCGTAGATAATGTCAGACACCAGATTGATTCTTGATTCAACAAATGAAAAGCCACACAGTTATCATTGCCTTAAATAATATCAGTTTTTATCTTCTATCCAAAATGATAAAACTTTTTCTACTGTTTCCATCATGTTACTTTGTATGAATGAAAGGTTTAAAATTATAGAAGGTCTCATGATTTTACAGGCTATCCTTTTTATTTATTCATGTTTCCTACTTTTTAAAATTTGTTTAAACATTTGCTTAGTTTGTATTAAACTGTTTCACAGTTTTTGTCAAATGCTTTCCTTTCTAAAGTTGATTTAACATTTTAATTTTCAGTTCCAGAGGAATTAACTTCCCTGAAATTTGAGGCTCTATGATTCAATCTTGAAATTATTTACGTATAAAGAATAATTCTAACTTAAGTGTAAGTTGAAAGTGTGGTCTGAAATGAAAGCAAAATATAATGAAAATGGAAAACCAAAGCAGAAATAATGTTTTGTTTCTATAAATGAAAAACTAAATATAATAAAAGGGAAGAAAGAAATGACTGAAATCACAACTGCACTAAAATGCATCAGTGCTAGCTGGATGCTGTCTAAATGAAGAAACAGGGCAAAGGCAGGGTTGTTGCATTCTATCATTTCACATACAAGTAACCAGCATGCACCTGAGAAGCTTATAGGCCAGTTTAATTAAATTTTACCAATCCATACTGTCACTACTATAGGCACAAGGCCTGAAATCTTTGGGGAGAGGGCCAGTCAATTAAATCGACCCCTCTATGCAACTGGTGCTTTATTTATCGACCTTGAAAGCATGAAAAGCTAAGTCAACCTTGGTGGAATTTGAACACAGAACATAGCAACAGGCAAAATACTGCTA
>NC_043009.1:60471550-60489050 GCF_006345805.1 Octopus sinensis
TATATATTATATATATATATATATATATATATATATATATATATATAAAGGGTAAAGACCCCCTTCGGTCATGAATGACCATGGGATTGCACCTAGAAAGTTACCTTCCTAGATACAAGTCCGGGCAAGGTTGTTTATGGAAGGCCAGCAGTTGCCCATGCATACCAGCCTCCCCTCTCCACGCCACCAGTGTTATCCAAGGGAAAGACAAAGGTCGATACAGCTTGGCACCAGTGATGTCGCAACTCATTTCTACAGCTGAGTGAACTGGAGCAACGTGAAATAAAGTGCCTTGCTCGAGAACACAACACGCAGCCCGGTCCGGGATTCGAGCTCACAACCTCACGATCGTAAGCTCGATGCTCTAACCACTGAGCCTGCGCCTTCATATATATATATATATATATATATATGTATATATATATATATATGTATGTGTGTATCTGTATGTATATGTACATGTACGCGTATATGTTTGTGTAAGTATGGGTATTTGCATGTATATGTATTTATTATTTGTGTATGCATGTATGTCTATGTGTATATATATATATATATGGGTATATATATGTATATGTATATATGTGTATATGTATATGTATATGTATGTGTGTATATGTATGGACTTGTAGATTTTTTTATATATGTACATATATATGTGTGCGTGTATGTGCGTAGATATGCGTATGTGTATTAGTATGTGCATGTGCTTATATATATGTATGTATATGTATAGATATATATGGATGTATGTGTATGTAGGTATGTATATGATGGGCGTAAGTATATATGTATATGTAGGTATATACGTATGTGTATGTGTATGTATATGCATATATATATATATATATATATATATATGGACTTGTAGATTTCTGTATGTGTATATATATATGTATGTGTGTAGATATGTATTTGTATGTACGTGTACGATTGTGTATGTAAGTGCATGTATGTATATATGCGTGTAGGTATGTATATGTCGGTATGCTTTTATGTACATGTGTATGCATGCATGTGTGCATATATGTGTTTATAAGCGTATGGATGCGTATATATGCGTATGTATGATTATATGCACAAATGTCTGTATATAGGCATATGCGTTGATATATGTGGGCAGATGTTTATGTGTGTTTATGTGTACTGAAGTACGTTTATATATGTGGTTTTGTGTGTACATAGTTATGTATACGTTTATGTGAAAGTGGGTACATTTATGTACACTACCGTCAGAAATTAATTAGCACCCTTGATTTGCTCACCATGAAGCATGGTGGAAGTGGTCTGATGGTGTGAGGGGCGTTCAGCTACAGTGGTGTTGGGCGGCTCTATGCCGTTGAAGGCAACATCAACGCAGCAAAGTACGTTGAGATAGTACGGGATACCTCTTTGGTGGTGAGGAGTACATGCTGGCCAGTCACCTGACCTGAACCCTATTGAGAACCTCTGAAGTCGATTGGGTAGGGATTTGAATGTGCAGCAATACAGGAACCGACACGAGCTGTTTGGAGCACTTCTTGCTGCATGAGGGGCCATCCCTGCACAGTACCTGCAGGCACTCATAGACAACATGCCGACCCGCGTAGCAGCTGTCATTGCTGCCAAAGGAGGTGCAACAAGATATTGACTAAATTTCACGATTAATAACAATTATGTGGTGTGTTGGGATATGTTTTAATAAATTTTTGATTAAAAACGAGTTCGTTTCTGATAAGTTAATTAAATTAAGAAAATGTAAGAAAATGTAGAAATTTGAGAAGTGCTAATTAATTTCCGACGCAAGTGTATGTATGAATATGTGTACTTGTGTGTGTGTATGTATGTGTATACATATGTACATGTGTATGTATATATATATATATATATATATATATACATATATATATATATATATATATATATGTGTGTGTGTGTGCTTGTAGAGAGAGATATATACCTAAGTATGAGTGGATGAGAAGGAAATGAGCGTGAGAACATGTGTGTTTGTGTATGTGTATGAGAGTGCATGTGAGTGTGTGTGTGTGAGTGTTTGCGTTTGTAAGAGATAGAAAGGAAGGGAGAGGGGAGTGGTAAAATGCTTTTCATTTAGGCCTGCTTGCACCCTGGGGAGTTCTAAGAACTTTTAGGGTTCCTCAACTCCAGCGTCACTAAATGAGTGTCGGGTGGGGGGTGGGGTAGGTCATATATTATACCTTTTATGACTCTGAATAGTCAAAATAAAAATAAAAATAAAATAAGGGAGGAAGATGAGGAGAAAATATGTATATGTATGTATATATGTGTGTGTGTATGTATGTATGTGTATGTGTATATATATGTGTATGTTATGTATATATATATATATATATATATATATATGTGGGTGTATATGGGTGTGTATATTTTTATATATATATATATGTGTGTAGACATATGTGTGCGTGTGCTTGCGTATTGGCATGTATGTGTATGTGTATATATATATATAAATGTGTGTATGTATATATGTGTGTATGTATGTGTATGTATATATATATAAACGAGTCTTATTTACCTAAAACTCTATTCTATTAATCTATTTATTCATTTATCTACTTTATCACTGATCCTTTTGACCACTCCCCTAAGAAAGAAAGTTTGTGCCCTGCTTACCCAAAAAAGTCCCCCACCACCACCCCATTAAATCTGCCTAAATGTATAAATGCCAAAACTTATTTTGACAGCAAGCTTCCTGATGATTTCATTTGAATGAAACAGTTCTAGTTCTGTAGAAGCTCCTTCTATAAAATAAATTAATTTACTCTGCTATGTATTGAGTACCTTATTTACTGTGGTTAACCCCAACTCAACCCGGGACCTACATATCATCATCATCATCATCATCATCATTTAGCGTCCGTTTTCCATGCTAGCATGGGTTGGACGGTTCAACTGGGGTCTGGGGAGCCCGAAGGCTGCACCAGGCCAGTCAGATCTGGCAGTGTTTCTACAGCTGGATGCCCTTCCTAACGCCAACCACTCCGAGAGTGTAGTGGGTGATTTTATGTGCCACCGACACAGGTGCCAGTCGAGGCTGGCGAACGGCCACGCTCGGATGGTGTTTTTATGTGCCACCGACACAGGTGCCAGTCGAGGCTGGCGAACGGCCACGCTCGGATGGTGTTTTTATGTGCCACCGACACAGGTGCCAGTCGAGGCTGGCGAACGGCCACGCTCGGATGGTGTTTTTATGTGCCACCGACACAGGTGCCAGATGAGGCTGGCGGACGGCCACGATCGGATGGTGTTTGTTACGTCCCCAAAGCACGGAGGCCAGTCTATGCGGTACTGGCTACGGCCACGTTCGGATGATTTTCTTGTGTGCCACCGGCGCTGGTACCACAAAGATACAAATTCCATTGATGTTCATCTATTTTGATTTGATTTTCACTTGCCTCAACAGGTCTTCACAATTGTCACAAGAAGGAAGGTATGCACAGGTGGACTGACAACGTCCCAGGCAGGGGCCACGGGTTATGGCCTGACTAGTCTTGCCGGGTCTTCGGACGGTGTTTTTATGTGCCACCGACACAGGTGCCAGATGAGGCTGGCAAACGTCCACGATCGGATGGTGTTTGTTGCGTGCCCACAGCACGGAGGCCAGTCGATGCGGCACTGGCCACGGCCACGTTCGGATGGTTTTCCTGTGTGCCACCGGCCCTGGTACCACAAAGACACAAATTCCATTGATGTTCATCTATTTTGACTTGATTTGATTTGATTATCACTTGCCTCAACAGGTCTTCACAAGTGTCACAAGAAGGAAGGAAGGTATGCACAGGTGGACTGACTACGTCCCAAGTAGGGGCCACGGGTTATGGCCTGACTAGTCTTGCCGGGTCTTCGGTTGGTGTTTTTATGTGCCACCGACACAGGTGCCAGATGAGGCTGGCGGACGGCCACGATCGGATGGTGTTTGTTATGTGCCCACATCACAGAGGCCAGTCGACGCGGTACTGGCTACAGCCACGTTCGGATGGTTTTCTTGTGTGCCACCGGTACTGGTACCACAAAGATACAAATTCCATTGATGTTCATCTATTTTGATTTGGTTTGATTTGATTTGATTTGATTTGATTTGATTTTCATTTTCATTTTCACTTGCCTCAACAGGTCTATACAAGTGTCAGACACTTGCCTCAACAGGTCTTCACAAGTGTCATAAGTAGGGAGGTATGCACAGGTGGACTGACTACGTCGCCGGGACTTCGGATGGTGTTTTTATGTGCCACCGACACAGGTGCCAGATGAGGCTGGCGAACGGCCACGATCGGATGGTTTTCTTGTGTGCCACCGGTACTGGTACCACAAAGATACAAATTCCATTGATGTTCATCTATTTTGATTTGGTTTGATTTTCACTTGCCTCAACAGGTCTCCACAAGTGTCACACCCTTGCCTCTGCCTCGACAGGTCTTCACAAAGTGTCACACACTTGCCTCTGCCTCAACAGGTCTTCACAAGTGTCACACACTTGCCTCAACAGGTCTTCACAAGTGTCATAAGAGGGAAGGTATGCACAGGTGAACTGACTACGTCGCCGGGTCTTCGGATGGTGTTTTTATGTGCCACCGACACAGGTGCCAGATGAGGCTGGCGAACGGCCACGATCAGATGGTGTTTGTTGTGCCCACAGCACGGGGGCCAGTCGATGCGGTACTGGCTACGGCCACGTTCGGATGGTTTACTGGCTACGGCCACGTTCGGATGGTTTTCTTGTGTGCCGCCGGTACTGGAACCACAAAGATACAAATTCCATTGATGTTCGTATATATACATATATATATATATATATATATATGTATGTATATATATATATATATATATATGTATGTATAGATATGTATGTATATATATATATGTATGTATAGATATGTATGTATATATATGTATGTATGTATAGATATGTATGTATATATATGTATGTATAGATATGTATGTATATATATGTATGTATAGATATGTATGTATATATATATATATGTATGTATAGATATGTATGTTATATATATATATATATATGTATATATATATATATATGTATATATATATATATATATATATATTATATATATATATATATATATATATATATATATATATATACATATGTGGAAATCTGGGGGGGGGCGTTTGTTTGTGGCATTGTTATCTAACTCCTCCTACATTGTTTTATCGATTTTAATGAAACTTGACACGTGAGTAGACCACTTGTCTGGAAAACTAGTTACATACTTTGTTGAAAAAATTGATAAGGGATTCTTATATCTACTGCATATAACTAATATATTATTTGTAAACATTCAACAGAAATAACCCATTCGCTCCTGAAAGGGATCCTTATATATAGCCAAGGGAAATAACCCATTCATGTTCATAAATTATTTCGTATAAATCAAAATGAGTATGCTTATTTGTTAGTATTTGAACTATTTGAGTTATTTTCGCAATTCATCCAGTACAACACTTAAACATGTAAATAGTATTTTCCTAAACAATAGATCCACTTATATCAGTTACTGACTTATTCACGAGTATACCAACACTAGCGTCACTGAGGGTAATATTCTCTGCGAACAGACAAAAGCTTGTTTACTTTGAATTGCTATTATCTCATATCTGATTAGCCTGTTATTACATAACATCTTTTAAATTCAAACCAAACAATAATAAAGGAGATCTACTGCGAGCAGCTTGAGCAAGTTAAAGCCAGCACTGGAAGAAAAACAACCATTTTTGGTTTCAAAATGAAAGTTGTTCTTCCACCATGATTATGCTTAGCTACATACAGCAAGGATGACATTCCAAAGGCTGGAGCAGTCTGAATGGAAAATGATGCCCCACCCACTATATTCGCCAGACATTGTCCCATCAGATTATCATTTATTCCGCAGTCTTCAAAATCATTTGGACAGAAAAAATATGAATTCTGTAGATGAGGTTAAAACAGTACTGAAGGAATATTTTTCATCATGGACAAGCGAATTTTGGAAAAGGGGCCTTGCAAGTCTACCAGAGAGCATTGTAGAAAATGAAGGAGAGTATATTTTAGATTAAAAAAGAACTTTACTTATCTTAAAGAAGTATAAAAAATCTGCATTATTTATGGAACGACCCAATGTATATACTAGCTCAAATGTTGCCCTATCAGGCAGCTTTTCAGCAAGAATATAGCTTTTAATCTACTGACCTCGAATGAGAAGGTCTGCAAACATATCTCTGACTTGTTTTGGAGAATATGTTGCAGTTGCTGCCTCCAGAGTCATCTCCCAATGATGATGATATTCTTTGCAAAAAATCGCCAAAAATTATTGCTGGATTTCACAATTAATTTTGATTATCCCCAAAATTTATTTCCAAGTTATAAAAATTGTTATTGTACAAAAAGATTTGTTGCAAAAAGTCATGTAAAAAAATCGTCAAAAGCAATTGCAGTAATGAAAACTAGGGAATCTAAAATTTCAGGATTGCAGGTTCAGATTCAGCCCAGAATGCTTTTAATTTACTTGTGAAATTGGCCTTTAGATGATAAAAGTTCTCATATAAAAAAATTTGTCGCGAAAAGTCATGTAAGAAAATGGCTGAAAACAATCACAGAAGTGAAAACTTGGGAATCCAAAATATCAGGATTGCGGGTCCAGATTTGGCCCGGAATGTTTTTAATTTACTCATGGAGTTGGCTTGGTTCCAAAATGGTATGATATGTTGGGCTACAGCCTCTAGGAGTAAAGTTAAAAAAGTGTGACACAGATAATTCTCTCTCTCTGTCACCCTCTCTCTTTCTTTCTCTCAACCTCTATCTTTCTCTCTCTCTCTCACACACACACACACACACACACACACACACACATACACACCCAATCCAACTCATAAACATGTTACTATGAAGTATATCACATGCAATGTGATAGTTTCATAATTAAAATGCTTAACACTTATTTTCAGAATGCCCTGAAACCGTGACCATTTGCAACCGCACTGTAGTTTGTCCAAGTAATACAGTCTACAATGAGTGTCAAGTATCTTTTATGAATAATGCCACGCTTACATGCAACGACACTCTGCAATGGGATCCTTCTTTCCAGTGTCCAAAAGGTAAATTAGAACATGTTGTTATATTTTTAAGCATCTATTAAGAAATTACTGTAAAATTAGTGGTTGACAAGCAGACAAATGCTTATTAGCTCATATCCCCCCCGTCACTGACTTATTCACGAGTATACCAACACTAGCGTCACTGAGGGTAATATTCTCTGCGAACAGACAAAAGCTTATTTACTTTGAATTAAGGCCACCTGCACATGTAACTCTCAAATGGCTAAGCCCACCTAGCTGTAAGTAGGTACCACAGTCTAAGATCAACTCATCACTGTAGGACCTTGGACTATAAGCTAACACAAGTGTTTCTTTAGCTTAATGAGTTGGGTTCAGTTCCTCATGAATTTATCAAGGAAATTGGAATAGAGTGCCCTTACAAGGTTTGCCTCCATGCCATGGGCAGAACAATCAGGTATGTATTAGACATCTGAAAACGACGGATAACATGATACTGTAGGCTGTAGGTAGCAAGCCCGCTACACATGCAACATTCCAGGAGTTCCAACAAAACCTGTGATAAAAAGAAATTATAACAACAATGATAGTAATGGCTTCAAATTCTGGTACAAGATCAGCAATTTCAGAGAGGAAGTAGCTGATACATTCTCTTGTGTCTGGGGAGAGTCATTTTCTTTTTTTACCTTATGATTTAACACACTCACCAGTAAAATTTCCACTTATTTCTTTTTTTTATTTTCCTAAAATTTTCGTTGCATCTTGCAACCTTTTCAATAGTCTTGCCAATAGTCTTGAAAAGGTTGCAAGACGCAACGAAAATTTTAGGAAAATAAAAATATGAATTAAGTGGAAATTTTACTGGTGAGTGTGCTAAATTATAAGGCACACAAAGAAAATGACTCTCCCCAGACACAACAGAATATGCTTCAACACACAAACTCATATAAAGAATCTTGCAAACCAAATCCAAAAACGAAATATAACTGGTACATATTTTATCAAAAAGATGACAGGTAAAGTTGACCCCAGCGGAATTTGAACTCAGAAAGGAAAAACACAAAATGCTACTGAGCATTTCACCTGACAATCTAACAATTCTGATTTCAAGTTTTGGCACAAAGCCAGCAACTTTGGGGGAGGGGATAAGCTGATTATATCAACCCCTGTATTCAACTGGAACTTATTTTATCAACTCCAAAAGGATGAAAAGCTAAGTCATCATGATCATGATCATGATGATCATGATGATGATGATTTCTGTTATAGGTACAAATTTTGGGTGGGAGAGGGCTAGTCAATTACATCAACCCCAGTATTTCACTGGTACTTAGTTTATTGACCCCAAAATGATGAAAGGCAAAGTCGACCTCAGTGGAAATTGAACTCAGAATGTATTGAGGAGTAAAATACCACAAAGCTTTCATTCAGTATGCTAACAATTCTGCCATTTTGCAAGTGGTTTTCATGGCTTTTCTTCTTAACTGATTGGAAGTGTTATCATGTACATTGTTTTGTCTTGGTATAAAAGATTGGCTCCAGCAAATATTCTGCTCAATACCACAGATTTACTTGGCAGTTGTTTGACCTTAACCGGTTGATCATGTTCCTTGGTGGCTGATGATAGATAAACTTATAGAAAAAAATACACACTGAAAATAAAACAAAATGCTTAGCAACTCAAAACAGTTTGCTACAACCAAAGAAAAATAGCACATCAGGCACTTATTTATTTATTTATGCACCCTTTTCAAGCCTATCCAGGCTCATGGGCCCAGTTTCCCAGTTTCTATGGCGTATGTGTTCCCCCCAGCTGGACGGGATGCCAGTCCATTGCAGCATTACTCAAGAAACAGGAAGAGAGAGTGAGAGAAAGTTGGGGCGAAAGAGTACAACAGGGGTCGCCACCACCCCCTGCCAGAGCCCCGTGGAGCTTTTAGGTGTTTTCGCTCAATAAACATACACAACGCCCGGTCTGGGAATCGAAACTGTGATCCTCCGACCACGAGTCTGATGCCCTAACCACTGGGCCATTGCGCCTCCACACATCAGACACTATATCTCCAGAAATGTATAAGACCCATAAAAAAAGGAAGAAACATAACAGAGGTAACCATGCATACTACAAATCTAAGCTAAAGCAAAATCTCTACACAGCTACTCACATCAGGTATTAATAGTACAGCACAGCAACACAACAAAGCAAATGCTGAAATACAAAGCAAGCAAAATAACACACACCATGACAACTATAATTGATGATGTTTGTTCTTTCTCGAGTCATGCCTGGCTCATAAGGGCCGGTTTCTCGGTTTCCTTGGCGTATAGGTTCCCCACCTGGACAGGATGCCAGTCCATCACAGGTGAGCTGCAAGATGCAGGAGGAAAGAGCAAGAGAAAGTTGTGGCGAAAGAGTCAGCAGAAGTTTCGCCATTACCTTCTGCCGGAGCCGCATGGAGTTTAGGTGTTTCGCTCATAAACACACTCATCGCCCAGTCTGAGATTCGAACCCATGATCCCTCGACCGCGAGTCCGCTGCTCTAACCACTAGGCCATGTGCCTCAACATTATTGATGATGGGGACAAACTGACTGAAGAAATACCAAAAATAGAAGAAAGCATCTCAAAATCAATAAATATGAATCAGTGTAAATGTCTCCCCAAACTACAAAAAAACAAAAACAGCAAAAAACAAACAGTTCTGTGAGTGGTTAAATAGATACAACAGAGCCCTACATGAAATAATGACCACATCAAAAGATGCCCTAGATACCCAGGAAAATTGGACTTGACCCATACAAAGATAAAAAGACCACAGCCAAATCTCAAACCCGGAAATGGGAAGAGAAGATAAGTAAAATTAAAAAACAAAAGACAGACATTGTTATTCTGTGAATTAGAGACAGAGGGATCAAACATGAAAAAGAAGACCTATACACCATAAAAAATAAAAGACATCAGGATGAGCGTTGGGATGGACAAATGTGCCAAAATAATACTGAGGAAAGGCAGGTTAGTCAGCACTGGAAACACTGCACTCAACATAGACAGAAATGAGAGAGTTAGACCACAATCACCCTTACAATTATCTAGGAATGGATGAAATAGCTAAAATACAACACACAGAAATGAAAGAGAAAATTAGGAGAGAATACTAGAGGAAACTTAAATTAACCCTTTAGTATTTAAACCGGCCAAAATATTTAATCTGTTTTATGTTCAAACTGACCAGATCCAGGCTCTCACACCTACCCTACAATGTTATTCTACATTAGGTAATTACACCATCAAAATCTTGAAGATATGAGATAATGCATGATTAAATCAAATCAATGTGAATCAATTAGCATTATGTTTGATAGAATAATCTGAACACTAAAGGGTTAATATTAAACACTGGACCCAATGCTAAAGGCAAGACAATAAGGATAAACACACTAGTTATACCAGTCATAAATTACAGCTTCAACATAATCGGATGATTGATGAATTGAAAAACTTATAAAAGCGAGAAAACTATTAACAGCATAAAATCCCAAAGTAGATACAGACAAAATATATCTACCCCACTCCGGTAGCCATGGCCTGACACAGATAGAGAATTATTACAAAATAACAGCTGGACTAAAAAAATATTTACAAATAAAATGTGGAAGACTACTGCTTGCAATAAAGCAACTCACAAAAAAGGAAGTGCATTTCTCTATGCACAGGGGGCTACAAAATACAAAACAGAAACAAACCACAGTGATACACTGATCTCAGATGACAACATAGCAGAAATAGTCAAAGAGGCAAGAAACATGAAAACAGAAATGCAAAACATACTAAAAATGAAATGGGAGAAAAACCACTCCATAGCCAATACTCTGCAAGACTTGACAGAAATCAGGTAGATTTCCAATGTAGGTTATGTAAATCAAAGGAAGAAACTGTTACTCAAATAGTGAATGAAGTACACTGGCGCAGGAAGAATACAAGAAACAATATGACAACCTCAGGAGAATAATCCACTGGGAGTTATGCAGAAAGCTAGGATTTGACCATAATGCTAAGTACTAGAAAATAAGAAAATGTGGGATTTTCATAGTAATGGAAGCCAGACAGTCTAATTTAGTAGAAGTAGACAAAGAGAATAGAAAGTACCAGGTAATTGACTTGATAGTCCCAAATGATGATAAAGTCAATACGAGTTTACCGAATTTAATCTGTCTGCATAATATAGAGTTAACATTAGAATTTTATTCCCACTAATGGCAAAACTAAACCTACAATAAGGGATTTTTAAACAACCGCATATTTAGTCCAAACAGCACTAAATGGGCAACGAGTCTACGATATAGTGTGTGTGTCAAATGATACAAGTGGGGTTCTGCTTGGGGATTTAGTGTTAGGGAGGGTTGTGCAATGGTTTTTTTTTTAACACGTGGGCAAAGGAGCATTTTTTGGCCGATTGGTGAGCGGTATTGCAATTTGGTGTGGAAAGTTTGGGAAACACTGGTCTAATCTGTTGTGTGTATCTGAAATAATAATGATAACAGTAAGGATAATAATGATGATTTCAATTTTGGGTAGAGGTAAGTCGATTACATCGACTCCAGTGTTGAACTGGTATTTTATCAACCCTGAAAGGATGATAGGCAAAGTTGACTGGTGGAATTTGAACTTAGAATGTAATGACAAATGAATTGCCACTAAGCAATTTGTCCAGCATTGCTCACCACTCTTCCAGTTTGCAACCTTAACTAATAATAAGAAAAAGAAGATATGTTGTGTAGCAACTTTTGGTTCTCTCATTGCTGTTTGTATTAAATATTAGATAGAATGCTGTATTCTACATGCAAAAGTCTTCAGTCACTTCAAACTATTGTAAAATTCCACTAATTGCCAACTTATAAGTAGATATTTTGCATTGCATTTTTTACCAATGAAACATTGGTCCTGTTGGAGTCATTTCCATACCTATTCCTTATATTTTGTAGTAGGGGTTCTGAATGAGAGGGGAAGATGCAAGACGACCACCAAAAACAATCACGCAAATGTTTTCAGCCACCTCACATAAACCAATCAAGATACAGTGTTTTAAAACAGAAAAATGTCTAAAATGAAAATTTATTACATAATGTTCATTTCAAGAAGTTACTGTACATTGTTGATATTTCGTGTGGCTTCACTTAGCTTGAATAATTGCTTCAATGCACCTAGGAAGAGATGTGTACAAATCCTTCACCATCTTCACAGGTATGAAATGCCATTCTCTGTGGCTGAACTCCCATAATTCTTCAGGATTGCATGGATTCTTCTGGCAAATTCTTCTCTTCAGTTCTGTCCACATTTGTTCGATGATATTTAAGTCAGGGTACTGAACTGACCAAAATTTCAATATGGTACCACCTTCATCAGCCAGACTCTTGTGTTGCACGTGATCTGTGGCATGGAGCTCCGTCATGCTGAAAAATCTCATCTTCATCCAAATCTATTATCGAACTGTCTTTCAGCAACTGGATGTATTTGGCACGATTCAGGTTACTGTCAATTTTAACCAACTTTCTTGAACCATCACTTTTTTATGTATCCCCAAATCATCAGACTCTTACCCCCAAACTTCACTGTTTTCGTTGTGTAACGTCAGTTGTTTCGCTTTCCTGGAGGCCTTCTGATAAATTCTTGCTTATTAGAAATGCAAAACATCCACTTATAAGTTGGTAATTAATAGAAATTTACAGAAGTTTGATGTAGTTGAAGACTTTTGCATGGAACAGTACATCATCACCATCATCTTATGTCTACTTTCCATGCTGGTGGGGTTAAGATGGTTTGACAGGGAGCCAGCAAGCTACAGGATGGCATTGAGCTTTGTTATAGTTTCTACAGCTGGATGCCCTTCCTAACCTATAAATAAAAGGTGTTTTGGCCTTCTAATGCCATCTAACATCTCTGTATATATATACAGATTTGAAGGTAATCAAAGTCCATTCCAATTTCGGGGAAAGAAAAATACTGACTGCAGTAAATTGTATAGATGTGGTCAGTGTATAAGGGAGTACCCAAAAGAAACCAGAATTTTTCAATATTATTTTATTCACTTAGTATTCCCCATTTGATGCAATCTATTGTATCAGACATTTTTTCCACTGTTCAAAGCGGTGCTGGAATTTTTGCAAAGCAACACCTTTTACTGCCTCTAATGTTTTTTTTCTTCACCTCTTCCATATCTGCAAATCCTGTAGCACCAGCTTTCATCACCAGTGATGGCCTTCAAAAAAGGGTCCAGACCAATTTCAAACTATTATTACAGTTCACAACACACATTCAGTTATGACTGCTTTTGATCTTCCATGAGCAAGCAAGGCACAAATCTGGCTGGAACTCCTCACTTAAAACTCATTGGCAGGAGTTCCTGGGCACACCAGTCATATCAACAAGTTTGTTAATTGTTCAGTGATGGTCTTTCTAAGATCAGTTCATGAATTTTCCCAATGTTTTCATTCATTTGGGAGTTTGAAGGATGCCCTGAACGAGGTTGGTTTTCAAGTGACGAGTGACCATTCCTAAAGCATGAAAACCACTTGTAAACTTGTTTTTATTTTTTGCTCTCGGTAGCGTCCTTGTAAGCTGTTTGAAGCATCAAAACTGATTTGGCTGCTGTTTTTCTCAGCAGAAAATGGAATTTCATGGAAGCTCACTGTTCCTTTGTTTCAACCAGTGCAAAAATTGATGAACGGTGGGGATGCACTGCAAAACAAAGACGCTCCACATGGCAATACAACTTCACTCAACAACGATGGTTGTCATACTGATGTTTGAGGGTCTCATCAAGTGGCTTCTAGCAGTGGAATCCTGAACTGCAGAGTGTTTCTGGTTACTTTTGGGTACCTCCTTGTAATTGAGAAGACGGGCTAAATGGAAATTCAAAAATTCAAGTGTTTGGCAGTATTGAGGAAATGGAAAATTTCACTACATTTTGTAAAAAAAAACAGTAGATTCTATCAGAGACAATAAAAATGTTTTTTTGTTTTTTTTTTGTTTGTTTTTGTAGGAAATGGAGAAAAGACAACATTTCGTGAGTATTATTAGGATATTTTCAACTTCATATCAATGTAAATTATTCAGGATAATCCCTAGAGTAGACAACAAATACTACTTCTTTGTATTAACATGAGCAATTTTGGTGAAGCTATTTGATTCTATAATTCTCTATGTTTCACTCTTTGCAGATAACTCCACCATATTTGCTACCCGTTTTAAAACCAACTCCAGGCAGCATGCACACACACTCACATATGTAAACCCTACTCACTGTCTCTCTCTCTCTTACATACACGCAACAAAACCCTTCCCAAACACTCCTTTTTACCTCTCGTCTACCTCACCATCATATCTCCAACATCTTAACCTTTTAGCATTCAGATTATTCTGTAAAATCTGCATGTGCTGACTTTATAACTTCTGAATATTCTGAAAATACTTTACTCTATCTGTGACGAAAAGCTCTATCTGCGACAATTTCATCTCAATCGATGGAGAGGGGCTTTCTCCGTCCGGATTGCGGATCCGTGGAATAAGCTGCCGGACGAGATAGTGAAGATGCCGACGACCACTCGGTTCAAAGTCTCACTTGACCAGAAATGGCCTGAACTCTTTGCATGAACACCCTTGTACATAACTCCATGTCCCCCTACATGGCCTTGGTTTTTGCTTTTTGAGCCAAAAAATTAACTTAACTTAACTTAACTACTCAGTGGCATGAACATTTTTTTTTGTATTTCAGAAATATGACCAGCTGTGAGAGAATAAAAGGCAAAAACAGCCCAAGTTTTTTGGTCACTTGCATGTTAATGTCATGAACAAGCTATTCTGTTGTTTGGATCAACTGGAACCCACATTGCTGTAACTGACAGAGAGCCATTTAATTGGTTCCCTATACCTCCACACAATGCACACACTGTGTATATATATGTGTGTGTGTATATATATATATATATATATATATATATATATATATATTCAAGGCGGCAAGCTGGCAGAAACGTTAGCATGCCAGGTGAAATGCGTAGCCGTATTTCGTCTGTCGTTACGTTCCAAGTTCAATTCCGCCGAGGTCGACTTTGCCTTTCATCCTTTCGGGGTCGATTAAATTAAGTACCAGTTACGCACTGGGGTCGATGTAATCGACTTAATCCGTTTGTCTGTCCTTGTTAGTCCCCTCTGTGTTTAGCCCCTTGTGGGTAGTAAAGAAATATATATATATTTATGTGCGTGTGTATATATGTATATAATTGTGTGTGTATGTGTATGTATATATGTGTATATATTTATATATAAAAACCATTAAGGAGAATTCAAACAAGTTTAACAGTTTATATAAACACTAGCTGAGGTACCCAGTAATACCTGGTAGCAGGGATATTCCCAGTACCCATTACAATGCCTGATTTCTCTCAGACAAAAACTGAAATTAAGACATAAGGTGGATAATAGAAGGTGTAAGCAAATTCATTCATGAAACAATAATACAAATAAATACATGTGGAAATGGAAAATGATAATTGTTTGGTCAGATGAGTGGAAAGCTGCAAATATATAATCAATGGAAACATCAAGAAGGGAATTGTAAAGGAGTGCTATGAAAAAAAAAAGAACATAAATGTTTGAAAAATAAACAAAAAATTATTTAGAAAAATAAACAAAAATTTATTTAGAAAAATGAGATTTTATATTTACAAAAATGGCTGGAGTCCAGAGGTGACAACATGGAAAGATGCTATGAGGAGAAAAAAAAAGTATACAAAAATGATGAAAATCATCATTTTTGGGCAAACTCTCTTGCAGCTTGAGAGAAAATTTTAAGTGTACATGCACTTAATTTGATGACTGTTTCATGGGTATAGTTCCACTGATCGTGGGAATCAAATATCAATTGCAATGGTTAGAACCGACAATTTTAAGTGAAGGTGTTAAGAAAATACATGTTGCAGGTTTTAGAACACAACGTTGCAATGTTTAGAATTGATAATTTTAAGTGCAGGTGTAAAGAAACTACATGTTACAGCAACCTGAGAATGCTGAAATAATTGATGAACATTTTCACCCCACAACAATTTAGGCCAAATATCGTTAATTGGTTAATTGAAAATCATCTTATGCTTTACTTGAGTGGCCTAGGTAAAAATTTATTTGTCTCAACCCGTCCTTAGTGCATATTCTATCTGTGTATAAAGTTTAAAGAAAATTGGTTGAAAACTTTAAAAATTATGGCAGAAAATAACATTCATATGAGAATTTGTATTGTAATGTCCTAGGCGCAGGAGTGGCTGTGTGGTAAGTAGCTTGCTTACCAACCACATGGTTCCGGGCTCAGTCCCACTGCGTGGCATCTTGGGCAAATGTCTTCTGCTATAGCCCCGGGCCGACCAATGCCTTGTGAGTGGATTTGGTAGACGGAAACTGAAAGAAGCCTGTCATATATATATGTATATATATATGTGTGTGTGTCTGTGTTTGTCCCCCCTAGCATTGCTTGACAACCGATGCTGGTGTGTTTACGTCCCCATCACTTAGCAGTTCGGCAAAAGAGACCGATAGAATAAGTACTGGGCTTACAAAGAATAAGTCCCGGGGTCGATTTGCTCGACTAAAGGTGGTGCTCCAGCATGGCCACAGTCAAATGACTGAAACAAGTAAAAGAGTATAGATTTTTGGAAAATCAATGCTGATTAAAAGTTATTGATTTTTTTGAAATTCCAAGTGCGTAAGTGACTGCATGGGCATAAGCCCTACACACGTATCAGGTTTTATCAAGATCAGTTGGATAGTCTCGGAGGAGTTAAAGTAACAAATTCACAAACAGACAGAATTTGCCATTTATGTATATAGATATATTGCACCATGGATTGATGTATATCAGTTTTTAAATATACGAATGTGTCAATCATCAAAATATTAAAACATTAAAAATCTATGAATACTTAAATATATATAAATCTAATATACACACACATATGTTCTCTTTACTCTTTTACTTGTTTCAGTCATTTGACTGCGGCCATGCTGGAGCACCGCCTTTAGTCGAGCAAATCGACCTCAGGACTCATTCTTTGTAAGCTTAGTACTTATTCTATCGGTCTCTTTTGCCGAACTGCTAAGTTACGGAGATGTAAACACACCAGCATCAGTTGTCAAGCGATGTTGCAGGGACAAACACACGCACATACATACACGACGGGCTTCTTTCAGTTTCTGTCTACCAAATCCACTCACAAGGCTTTGGTCAGCCCGAGTCTATAGTAGAAGACACTTGCCCAAGGTGCCACACAGAGGGACTGAACCCGGAACCATGTGGTTGGTAAGCAAGCTACTTACCACACAGCCACTCCTACGCCTACTTATATATATATATAGACGAATGAGATCAAGTTACAACAGT
>NC_043009.1:60499050-60539050 GCF_006345805.1 Octopus sinensis
ATTTTTTAAAAACGTTTTATTTTATATATAATTAATATTTTTTAATTAAAGAAAGTATTTTTTCAAACATTCACACACACACACACAAACACACATGTAGCTGAATTATTTATTTACATAGGTGCATTTTGCCCTATGACATAAAGGGTTTGATCCCACTATGTGGTATCTTGGACAAATATCCTTTTCTATGGCTTTGGGTCAGTCTACATTTTGTGAGTGAAATCTCATGGATAAAAACTGTACAGAACCCTGGTAAAGAGATTGTATCAATGATTCAAAAATTGCACTGGGGTCCATGTAATCAACTTAATCCCTTTGTCTGTCCATGTGACTTGTGGGCTACCCAGGCATCTCATTGCCGTTATCTATCTCTTGCAGCTCCTACTTTTCTATTTCTCTTTCTCCCCACTTCCCTACTAGATCTTCGTAATCATGCATATCCTCACGAAGAATCTGTCCCCACCCACCTCATAGTTCACTATCATGAAGCTGACACCCCCACCACCACACTGGGTTTGCCATTCTTCTAGCTGCATTGCAGCCTCAACAATGCAGGTGGTATGAAAACACAGCACCCTTACCACTAGGTAAAGTGATTGACATTAGGGACATCATCTGATCATAGAAACCATAGCAAAACGGCGATGAGCTGGCAGAAACATTAGCACACTGGGCAAAATGTTTAGCGGTATTTCGTCTGCCGTTACGTTCTGAGCTCAAATTCCGCCGAGGTCGACTTTGCCTTTCATATTTTCAGGGTCGATAAACTAAGTATCAGTTATGCACTGGGGTCCATGTAATCGACTTAATCACTTTGTCTGTCCTTGTTTGTCTCCTCTATGATTAGCCCCTTGAGGGCAATAAAGAAATAAGAAACCATAGCAAAATGGATGTTGGAGTGTGATGCAGTCCTTGAACTCATCGGATCCTGTCAAACCATCCAACCCAAGCCAGAATGGAATACAGGCATTGACTGCTAATGACAGTCTTCTAACACACTGGACTGCAATGAATCTGCCTGAGAATTATATTAAATATACACTTGTCTGTAGAATACTCAGCCACCTATGCATTAATTCAAGGGGAGGTAATTCAGTTGAGGTCAAGCAGTTGACTCCTAATAGTCACATGATGTTGTCGTTCCGACCACATGGTTTTGGTTTCAGTCCCTCTATGTAGCATTTTGAATAGGCGCAGGAGTGGCTGTGTGGTAAGTAGCTTGCTAACCAACCACATGGTTCCGGGTTCAGTCCCACTGCGTGGCATCTTGGGCAAGTGTCTTCTGCTATAGCCCCGGGCCGACCAATGCCTTGTGAGTGGATTTGGTAGACGGAAACTGAAAGAAGCCTATCGTATATATATATATATATATATATATATATATGTGTGTGTGTGTTTGTGTGTCTGTGTTTGTCTCCCTAGCATTGCTTGACAACCGATGCTGGTGTGTTTACGTCCCCGTAACTTAGCAGTTCGGCAAAAAGAGTCCGATAGAATAAGTACTGGGCTTACAAAGAATAAGTCCCGGTGTCGTGTTGCTCAACTAAAGGCGGTGCTCCAGCATGGCCGCAGTCAAATGACTGAAACAAGTAAAAGAGTAAAAGAGAGTAAAAAGAGTAAACGTCTCCTATCATAGACCTGTGCCAACCAAAACCATTTGAGGACACTTGGTAGATGGAAACTAAAAGAACCTCGTCATATAAGTGCGTGTGTGTGTGTGTGGTGTGTGTGTGTGTGTGTGCACATGTGTTGGTGCATTTGTTTGTAGTTGCACTTCTCTGAAGATTGCTCTACTGTGGTGTTGCCATTGCTGACATTCTCCCTTTCATTTAGTTGTACTTTACTAGAGAAAACAGGAAAGTATTAGTAACAGGGACTGGCATACACCTGTCCATCTATAAAAGCATCTAACCCATGCTGACATGGAAAGATGAATATAAACATGAACTAACAAAGGACATAATGTACAAGACATATATATATATATATATATATATATATACATACTCTCTTTACTCTTTTACTTGTTTCAGTCATTTGACTGCGGCCATGCTGGAGCACCACCTTTAGTCGAGCAAATCGACCCCGGGACTTATTCCTTGTAAGCCCAGTACTTATTCTATCGGTCTCTTTTGCCGAACTGCTAAGTGACGGGGACGTAAACATACCAGCATCAGTTGTCAAGCAATGCTAGGGGGACAAACACAGACACACAAACACACACACACATACATACATATATATATATATATATATATATATATATATATACATATATACGACAGGCTTCTTTTCAGTTTCCGTCTACCAAATCCACTCACAAGGCATTGGTCAGCCCGGGGCTATAGCAGAAGACACTTGCCCAAGATGCCACGCAGTGGGACTGAACCCAGAACCATGTGGTTGGTTAGCAAGCTACTTACCACACAGCCACTCCTGGGCATATATACAAACAAAAGTTCATACATTAAATTGATCTGATAAGAGAAGTGAAGTGAGAAAATGAATGTTTGTCCCATTTGTTGACTGCTGTTTCGTAATCCATGTTAGTTACATAAGCTCTCTAAATACACTCCAGACATGGTAATTCTGATATTTGTAAAGGGTGAAGTCTGCTGAATACATCTATTGCCTGTGGATATATATACTCTCTTTACTCTTTTACTTGTTTCAGTCATTTGACTGTGGTCATGCTGGAGCACCACCTTTAGTCGAAGAAATCGACCCCAGGACTTATTTTTTGTAAGCCTAGTACTTATTCTATCGATCTCTTTGGCCAAACTGCTAAGTTACGGGAACGTAAACACACTAGCATTGGTTATCAAGTGATGTTGTGGGCCAAACACACACACGCAAACATATACACACACATACATACATACATACATATATATATATATATATATAGCTTCGGCCCGAAGCTATAGTAGAAGACACTTGCGCAAAGTGCCACGCAGTGGGACTGAACCCAGAACCATGTGGTTGGTTATTAAGCTACTTACCACACAGCCACTTCTGCATTTATATAAATGAAACTATTTGCTATTTTATAACAGAGTCTGGTTCTTTGACTTGCCATGTAATTTTCTGTGTAGTCTGTTACAACACCATTATATATGCATGTGTGTGTGTATGCATGTATGTATGTGTGTATTTATTTAGATATGTGTTATGTAAATTACATGAAACAGCTGTCAAGAAATGGAATAATCATTTAAACATTTATTCTCTCTCTTCACCTCTCTTTTTGAATTAATGCATAGGTGGCTGAGTATTCTACGGACAAGTGGAGGCTTCTAGATTAGTGGTTAGGGTGTCAGCATCATGATCATAAGATTGTGGTTTCGATTCCTGGACTGGGTGACGTGTTGTGTTCTTGAGCAAAACACTTCATTTTACATTGCTCCAGTCCACTCAGCTGGCAAAAATTAGTAACGCTGCGATGGACTGGCGTCCTGTCCAGCTGGGGAACACATACACCATTGAAACCAGGAAACTGGGCCCATGAGCCTGGCTAGGCTTTAAAAGGGCGCATTTATTGTATTATTTCTTCACCTCTCTTACCTGATCAATTTTTATACATACTCTTGTCTGTAAAGGCAGTAATATGCATCAAACAATACCACCACTACCACTGGATGACTTTTATCTGCTACTCTTATGTTTTTGTGTTATTTGACATTATATATCTGTAAGAGATGCTATTTCAGGACAACTACTGCAGTTAATTTGACTTTCCATGATGTATCTGCATTAAGTGTGATACACAGATTGCTATTTTTATACTATATCTGTACTGGCTTCATAAATAACCTGAAAAACATTCTTCAATTAGAACATGATAATCTTGTCTCCATCAACAGTACATATATACAGTGATTGCACATATCAAGGAAATAATCTTCTACCAAACTCCCTCAAATCTTAGGTAATTAAAATCATTCTGGTTATTACAAATGATAGTATTTCAACTTTGAATGACTGCTGAGTCTACCAGAGTTTTACCAGTGGTGGTGGCAGTGTTTGTGGTAGTGGTATTTGTGGCATTCAGAACTGCTTTATTTCTCTCTGAAAGACTTTTATGATATGCTTATTTTTCAGAGAAAAATTACACATATCTGTCTATTGGGCCTTTAAGTGTGTATAGGCAGGAAAAAGTATCCATTTTTTTTTTAAAGTATCTTGTACAACAACACTTGATACTGTGATATTGGTGTCAGTTTGTGTATTTTTGTATATATTGTATATATCATGAGTATTTTTTGCCTTATATGTCTTACTATAACATTTTGATGTATGAGTCATGTTAACCCATGTCAGAACAAAATATTACTACACTGTTGTATTTTTATTGCAGGCAAAGAAGCAAAAGCTGGACAAATTATATCTATCTGCTCAGGAGTACCGGCATTCTTAATATTATTATTATTAATATGTTACTGCAAATCACATAAAAAGAAAGGTTTGTATGATATTAGAGCTTAAACTTTCTAATTACATTGGGTTGAGTGCATGCCAAGTCTAAGAAACACTTTCAGTTTCGCTTCACATCACATTAACAATTCTTGTTTCTCTTTGCCTTAAAAATACAATAATGAATTTACGTTTATATATTTGTTTTGAAAGATTTTTGATGTGAAATTTTGCCAGTTTAGCCAATAAAAACACATGCACTATATATTTGGTGTTACTTTGCTTCGGTGTTACTCTTTTACTCTTTTACTTGTTTCAGTCATTTGACTGCGGCCATGCTGGAGCACCGCCTTTAGTCAAGCAAATCGACCCCGGAACTTATTCTTTGTAAGCCCAGTACTTATTCTATCGGTCTCTTTTGCCGAACCGCTAAGTGACGGGCACGTAAACACACCAGCATTGGTTGTTAGGCAATGCTAGGGGGACAAACACAGACACACAAACACACACACACATACACATATATATATACATATATACGACAGGCTTCTTTCAGTTTCCGTCTACCAAATCCACTCACAAGGCATTGGTCGGCCCGGGGCTATAGCAGAAGACACTTGCCCAAGATGTCACGCAGTGGGACTGAACCCAGAACCATGTGGTTGGTTAGCAAGCTACTTACCACACAGCCACTCCTGCGCACTGTTATTTATTTTTTACATTAATCTTAATCTTATTTCGGCCAGAGGTCTTTCATCACACTCCTGTGACCTCATCAGTGGTCCTTTGCTTTCTTCTTTCTTATTTGTGTGTCTCTCCTTACTAACCGTCAGCCATTTTGTATTTTGTATTCCTATTGTATGCGTCTTCATTTGCGCATGCGTATACCTCTATGTGTGTCTATGTTTAGTTAGTGTGTGCATGCGGGGGGAAGTGTCTGCAATATTTGTATCTCCTGTTTATATACGTTCGTGTAATTTGTTTTTTTTTGTTTTTTTGTTTTTTGTAACACCAAATATATAATGCGCGTGTTTTTATTGGCTAAACTGGCAAAATGACCATTCCTAAATACAACAATACAATAATGAATGTTTTGTGTGCATTGTATGTAACTTATTATCATCCTCTCTGTGCATCACCAACCAACACGTAAACATTCCAAACATCTGGCCTCCTTCTTAAAGGCCATAGCCTTTACAACCTGTCTTCTCTAATGTGCTTATCTAATACTGTTTTGTATTGTTCTATCTAATGTACTGTTTAATATTGTTTGTTTTCAAGGAAGCACCGTCACACAATATTTTAAGGATATAGTGGGAAAATGTATGTCATGCGTCTTTCCATGTAAAAGAGAGGTTGCCACAAATGCTACAAATGATAAGCAACTTGAATTAATAGTGTCGCTAGTGCCCAGTGCTACTAGTGACAATAATACTTCAGATGTTGAGGAGCGAAGACAATTATCCTGTACAGCTCAAATTTCAAGTAAGTATTAAGAAATTGTGAAATATTATCATACTTCTGGTTACATAATTGTCAAAGTGGTTAGGTTACAGAACAAACATGTTCACTGGTGATGTACTGTATATTTCTGTGTATAAGACAGTCTTAAGGTTTGTAAAAAATTTCAGGAATTTGTCATATCTGTAGTATAAGACAGCTGCTAAATTACAAAACTATCTGTGTACAAGCTAGCTTTTGCAACAAGTATCTTTAGGAATACTGATCATGTAAAGATATATTGATCACTAGCAGTATCACCCAGTGTTGCTTGGGTTTGTTTCAACCCTTTAGAATTGGAATTTTTGAAAAGTAAAAATTTTTCATTATGCAACTTGTTATTCTCTTCAAGTGAACATTTTTTCCGTTGAAATACACCTAAAAATGGTGACACAGCAGTCAAAAATCATAAAAAATAGGGATTTTCATAGAAAAAAAGTATCTTTTTTATGTAAATAATTTTTGGTGTTAACATGGTCCGATTTGAATTTTTTCTTCTACAGAGTGAAGAGCAAGCCTTCTTCTATCATACTCACAATTTTGGTCAACTTGTGCTGCAGGGTCTCGAAGGAGATAGTGTTAGTTGAAGGCTACCAAACCTGCCACACACAGACAACTTCAGCTTTCTATATATAGATTTGCTACGCACTACTTTCCATCCTTAATAATGAAACTTGGTAGATCCAAAAGTTAAACACACAGACACACACACAGATATACACACAGACACACAAGTTGAGTTTTATATATATAGATTTCTCAACGGGGATTTCAGGGGAGAGTTTCAGGGAGTCGCTGGCGATATATCGTGATGATCAAAAATCCGGCCTGCTAAAATTTGGTTAAAGTGATTCAAACTGCAGACTCAACGCAAAATGGTCACATTTAATTCAAAGCGTTAAAAATGTTATGAAAACAATTGGTATGTGTTCACAAAGTCCAAACGATTAATACGAAAAAACCCTCCAGGCTACATCCCGAAAATTCATTTCTTTGCCGAATTTCTACAATGTTTACGGCAATTCATTTTTTTTATCTTGATCTTTTATTTTTGATGCAATTTACGCATGCTTGCACGCATGGTGAACACAGTTCACGTCAAACATCTGACTGAGTAAAGTTCACTATTTAATGCATGGGATAAGGCCTAAACAAACACATTATTGATTTTTGCACTTGCAAGATGAATTTCGGAACAGAAATAGCACAGTTCACTTTTCATTGCCTAAACTTTAAGTGACCCATTTTTGGTGGCTCTACGATTTGTTGGCTAGGAGGAGATATGCTGGAAAGTTAAACACACAGACACACAAGTTGAGTTTTATATATATGTATTACAATTTTTTTTTTACTTACTATATCCTTAGAAATTAAAATAAGCACAATAACAAATCCGTCTCTATATCATGTCTTTTCATACATACTTCACCTAAAGGGGGACTGGATTCTTCTTCTTCATCAAAATTTATCGCTATCATAACAACTGCTAACAACAGTACTATAATGGTGGTTCCTATGACTGAAATGTTTTAAACAGTTACAGTCATCCTGGTATATTAATAACCATTTACCCATACTTCAGATAAAGTCACAAACTGTCTAGTCAAGTCATCGTTTTTTGTTTAACATCCGCTTTCCATGCTAGCATGGGTTGGACGATTTGACTGAGGACTAGCGAACCAGATGGCCGCACCAAGCTCCAATCTTGATCTGGCAGAGTTTCTACAGCTGGATGCCCTTCCTAACGCCAACCACTCCAAGAGTGTAGTGGGTGCTTTTTATGTGCCAGTAAGGCGACATTGGTAATAATCACGCTCGAATGGTGCCCTTTTATGTGCCACGGCACGGGGGCCAGTAAGGCGGTACTGGCAATGACCTCGCTCGAATCTTTTTACACATGCCACCGACACAGGTGCCAGTAAGGCAAGTGAAATTTATAATTATTTTATACCCATATCAATATGCAACCACCTGCAAAAAAGAAGAAAATATGAGACTAGTTTCAAATTGAAAGTTATAAAAGTAGCCAAGAGTTTGAACAATCATGCTGCTGCTAAAACATTCAATGTTACCGAGAAGATGGTACCGAGAAGGCGGCGAGCTGGCAGAATCGTTAGCACACCAGCCGGAATGCTTAGCAGTATTTCGGCTGCCGTTACATTCTGAGTTCAAATTCCGCCAAGGTCGACTTTGCCTTTCATCCGTTCGGGGTCGATAAATTAAGTACCAGTTACGCACTGGGGTTGATTTAATCCACTTAATCTGTTTGTCTGTCCTTGTTTGTCCCCTCTGTGTTTAGCCCCTTGTGGGTAGTAAAGAATTTTAAAGAGTAGACAACGAATTAAGGTGTGCGTGGCTCAGACTGAATACACCAACCATACTATTGCCAATTGCCAGAGAATGTCTTTAAGATATTATCTTCCCATGACTTACGATGCAGTGGCCAGAACAGCCTGGGATAAGATAACAAAAAATGGACAAAGGTAACTACATTGAAATCTAGGGATCAAAGAATATTCGTGGAACTTTAAAATTAAAACAGCCACAAGTTAAAGCACATTTGGTCAGATATTGTTTTATATGACTACGAGAAAAATATAGCTCTGTTGTGGATATCAGCTGCCATTTGGACATCGATGTGGTCAGAAAAATACAGGAGAAAGAGGATACCTAAGGGCCATTGTTAAGGAGTTTGCGAATCCAGTACCAAAGATACACTTTCAACTTCATGCCTATTACGACTGGAGCAATGTGGTCCCCAGTCACATACAAACACACTTTGGGATAGCGCAACACAGCAGCTCATCTTCCCCGTTGATTGTCGACCATCGAAAGGCAGTGAGCTGGCAGAAACGTTAGCACACCAGGCGAAATGCGTAGCCGTATTTCGGCTGCCATTACATTCTGAGTTCAAATTCCGCCAAGGTCGACTTTGCCTTTCATCCTTTCGGGGTCAATAAATTAAGTATCAGTTACGCACTGGGGTCGATGTGATCCACTTAATCTGTTTGCCTGTCCTTGTGTGTCCCCTCTGTGTTTAGCCCCTTGTGGGTAGTAAAGAAATAGGTACTTCGGCTGCCATTACATTCTGAGTTCAAATTCCGCCAAGGTCGACTTTGCCTTTCATCCTTTCGGGGTCAATAAATTAAGTATCAGTTACGCACTGGGGTCGATGTGATCCACTTAATCTGTTTGTCTGTCCTTGTGTGTCCCCTCTGTGTTTAGCCCCTTGTGGGTAGTAAAGAAATAGATGGTACGAGAGTGAAGAAAGAATGAGGAAAAATTAAGACAAATGCCCAAACAAAAATGTGCAATGACAAGAGGAAGCACTCATTGGCTGAAGCTGGAAAAGGATGGAGCAGAATTGGTACTCCAGCAAAGACAAGATGGCTACATTGCAGCACAAAATAAAACAAGATCTTATGTCCTAAAATAGGTTAAATCATATGTCCTAAAATGGGTTAACCCTTTAGTGTTTAAACTGGCCATACCAGGCCAAAATTGTCTCCCTGTTTTATGCTCAAACCAGCCAGCTCTGACCTCTCACACCTACCCTACAAAGTCAGTCTAAAAATAAACAGGGACATCATCAAAATCTCAGAGTTACAAGATGCTGTACAATTAATTTAAAATAATGTAATTAAACAGGCTTTACATTTGACAGATTAATCTGAATGCTAAAGGGTTAAATATTATAAAGAAGAAAGTAAAGATTTTAAAGCAACAGTAGGTTGGCACAAGTGTTTTATGAACAGAAAAAAATCTGGTAATAAGAGAGAAAACAAAAATTGCCCAAAAGTCCTGAGAGATTATGATTGTAAATTATGACATGACACAGAGTGCAGCATTACTATGTGTTTGCTTACGTTGTCATACAGACAAACTTGTGACATCACACTTTTCTGTGCACATCTTAACATAAAGTCACTCTCATCATATCTCACTTCTTTACAAGCATTACAAGAAGTTTTATTGTAGTTAATATACACACAAAGCCCAAGTCCTGGTAATTTGGAACCCAAATTATCAACTTCAAATAAACTCAATTATATATTCATTATCATTCTGATAAAGCAACTGTCTCCAAAGTCCATAAATATATTTTCTTTAAATTTAACTGTCCACAAACGAATTTTCTTTTCTTTTTTTTTTTTTTGGAAGGAATAATGAAATATATATCGGATTGGCTATGTGGTAAGTAGCTTGCTAACCAACCAACCACATAGTTCTGGGTTCAGTCCCACTGTGTGGCACCTTGGGCAAGTGTCTTCCACTATAGCCTCGGGCCAACCAAAACCTCTAAGTACAGAGGCCTATCTTTGGTTATATATTGCTTCTGCAGCTGCCTTACCAGAACTATAGCATCAATGGTGCTTCTCCCTGGCACAAAACCAAACTGCATCTCATCTAATTCTCCCCCTAATTAGTTGGGCTATGACTCTCTGTAACTTTCATCATTTGATCCAACAATTTGGTACCTGTGTAATTATTTCTATCTAAGGCATCACCTTTACCTTTCTAGCAGTTGACTATGGTGCAGCTACACTAGTCATTGGATATGACTCCGTGAATTACCTGATTTACAATACAGGTGACTAAACCATAACCTACACCACCAGATATTTTAAGCATCTCAGCAGTGACTCCTGAAGAGCTAGGTGCTTTCCCTGTCTTCATGTCCTTAATTGCTTTACCAGAGTACTGCTGATTCAGGTAGCTGGTCCTTCAGTTGGCTCGACATTCATTTTCTACATTCAGCAGTATTTCATAATGGCATTTCCAAGCCTCTTTCTTTTCAGAATCACCTAATGCATGTGCAGTAGCATCCATTTCTCTCCTATATTGTTTTTCTTTTCCTACGATTATTTTCAAGACATTAACAATGAAAATACGTGTGAACAAGAACAGCCAAGAGATACCCTTGAGCTTATTAGGACATCCATTGAATCTGAGAGTAATAATTCAGGAGATAGTGGATACTGTGAAGGAACTCATGAAGATGATGCACAACAGAAGAACTGTGGCAATGATATATTGTTGCCTACAGCTAACAATATTGGTAAGTACTAAGCAATTGTACATTATTTACATTATTTGACAAATATTTGTCCTCATCTTTTTTGACAAATATTTGTCCTCATCTTTTTTGACAAATATTTGTTCTCATCTTTTTTGTTGTTAACACAACATTTCGGCTGATATACCCTCCAGCCTTCATCAGGTGTCTTGGGGAAATTTCGAACCTGAGTTCTCATTGCTAAGGTAATTTTCATTGTCGTCATTGAGGTCACTGCCTGGAATTGAAATCGGAATCTTGGGGTCAGTAGCCCATGCTCTTAACCACTATGCCATATACCCGTGAACAATTATGGAGTAAATTTTAGGGCTTATAAATCCAATATTTTCCTATTCTTTCTTAATACCAGTTCCCATATGCTATTCATATCTGCACTTGGTCTGCTTAGGAAGAGGTTGTGTCCTAGCATATGTGTGTTATTAATACGTTCAGGAACACACCAAGTATGGATTCAGGACATCCATATACCGCAAGCCAACCTTCACTGGACAATACCTCAACTTCAATTCCCACCATGCACACAGTGTAAAGAGCGGGATTGTTCAGTGCCTAAAACATCATGCAATGAATATAAGTAGCGATCGTGATACACACCACGAAGAAATGATCAAGCTCAGTAACAATCTATTAAGCAGCAACTACCCCAAAAACATACTATCCACTCCAGTTATGAAGAAAAGAGAGGACGAAACCAATAAACTGTCTATAGTCTGTCTACCTTATGTGAAGGGCCTCTCTGAAAAGGTACAAAAGATATGTGGCCCATATGACATCAGGACTGTATTCAAGAGTAATACAACACTTTGCAAATATCTCCTACAAGTAAAACCACCAATAGAAGAGAATATGACCAAAAACTGCATGTACTCCATCCCATCCAGTTGTGGTAGGTTATACAAAGGCGAAACATGCCACCCCCTCAAAATAAGAGTAGACAAACATCGCAAAGCTGTGACATGAGGTGATATTGATAAATCGGGTATAGCTGATCATGTATGGAAAAATGGAGACCACCTACCCCCGTGGGATGAAGTTAAAATAATAGACAGAGAACCCCTCTGGAAAATACGAAAACTAAAAGAAGCAGCACATATGCTAGGACACAACAACCTCCTAAATAGACCAAGTGCAGATATGAGTAGCATATGGGAACCGGTATTAAGGAAGGATAGGAAAATATTAGATTTATAAGCCTTAACATTCACTCCATAATTGCCCGTTGGCATATGGCGAAGTGGTTAAGAGCGCAGGCTACTAACCCAAGATTCTGAGTTCGATACCAGGCAGTGGCCCAACAACAACAACAACAACATCAAAAAATACCTTAGGAATGAGAACCCAGGTTCGAAATTTCCCCAGGGCACTTGATGAAGGCTGGAGGGTGTATCAGCTAAAATGTTGTGTTAACAACAAACAAGATGAGGACCAATATCCATCAAATGTAAATAATGTGCATAATTCCTCATCTCTTAAATATAGAACTGTACCTGATATAATCTTTTGTACCTGATATGGAAGCACTCCGTTGGTTACGACGACGAGGGTTCCGGTTGATCTGAATCAACGGAACAGCCTGCTCGTGGAATTAACGTGTAAGTGGCTGAGCACTCCACAGACACGTGTACCCTTAACGTAGTTCTCAGGGATATTCAGCGTGACACAGAGAGTGACAAGGCCGGCCCTTTGAAATACAGGTACAACAGAAACAGGAAGTAAGAGTGAGAGAAAGTTGTGGTGAAAGAGTACAGCAAGGATCACCACCATCCCCTGCCGGAGCCTCGTGGAGCTTTTAGGTGTTTTCACTCAATAAACACTCACAACACCCGGTCTGGGAATCGAAACCGCGATCCTGTGACCGCGAGTCCGCTGCCCTAACCACTGGGCCATTGCGCCTCCACTGTACCTGATATATCTGTAGCAGAGCTACATATTACATAGTAATATGTGAGTCGACCTGCACAGCAGACAAATATATTGATGAGGTGTCTAGTCTCATTTTGCAACAGTAGCCTCATTCTGAGAAACTAGCCTCCTTCTGAACTACACTGTAAAAACAGCCTCAGTTCCTGCCAAGCTTTGGTCAAAGACTCATGTCTTCTACACAGCTCCATATGCAATCTCCCATGTGCAACTCACATGTCTATTCACCTCAACACAAAATATATGGTTTGTAAACAAAGCTATTTTATCACACATACATTCTCAAAATGACTGTTCTCATTGCACACATGCAGACATACTGTAATACAAATATTATATGTTACTTCTTTTAGTGCAAAAGCAAAAATCAAAACTTTCTTTGTATGCAAACACTCACGTTTTTGTATGATACTCTATGCTTCCACAACAAAATGGGAACACAGAATAAACAATATATTTATACATAAGAATGTCTTACGGTGATTCATACTATTTTACATTTAATACCTATTTCTTTACTACCCACAAGGGGCTAAACACAGAGGAAACAAACAAGGACAGACAAACGGATTAAGTCGATTATATCGACCCCAGTGTGTAACTTGGTACTTATTTAATCGACCTCGAAAGGCTGAAATGCAAAGTCAACCGAGGCGGAATTTGAACTCAGAACGTAGCGGCAGATGAAATACCGCTAAGCATTTAGCCCGGCATGCTAACGCTTCTGCCAGCTCTCTGTCTTTTTTCATTTAATAGCATGCGCTTTACTACCAAGATATGTAAATGACTTCACATTATTTAGGCTTTTCCCATCAATGTGTATAGGAGTGTCAGGAAAATTGTGAACCGGTTGCCTCTGCTTCGCACCTTGAATTTGTTTGGGAGTAGGGCAAGGTTGGTGTATAACTTCTGTCTTCTTTATGCTGATGGTCAAACCAAAGGCTTTCCATGCAGCAGAAAACCGGTCTAGAAGTCCCTGAGCTTCCTCTAGAGAGGACACTACTAGTGCAGCAGCATCTGCAAAAAGTAGATCTTCAATGATACTGGTGCGTAGCAGTGTTCTGACTTTGAAACACTGATGATTGAATAGTCCACCACTTGTTCAGAACTGGAATTTGATACCACTTTGTACGTTGCCAAAAGCAAACCTCAGCATCACTGAAAAGAAGAGTGCAAACAATACAGGAACCATTACACAACCTTGCTTTGTGCTGTTTGTAAATTCGAAGGAAGCCGAAGATCCCCCACCGGACACGACAGCAGCCTTCATTCCCTCAAAAACTCCGCATACCGGAAGCCAGCAAGTGTATGGGGTCATCAGGAGAGAATGCGCGCCGTTTCGGGGCCTACCTCTCAGCTTGTTAATTTTCCCAGTTTCTCCACTGTAGAGCCTGTCATTTTATAAAGAGCCCGACATACCTTCTTTTCAAACTCTTTATATTATCCTTTCTCATTAGCAGCCGGCCACAAAACCCTCGGTTTCCTCTGAGTATTATCTGATGCACCAGTTTCATGACTTGCAGTTTCCTTGCGGGAAGAGGTCTTTGCTGTAGCATTTATTGATCTGCTGTGGTTTGAGTCCGGGGATGATTTGCTTCATTGTAATAATAGTATTGAGGCATCGTTTACACAGCTGGATGCTCATTCAGTTCCTAACTTTTAGCTGTTTCCATAGGAAGGGATCTTTTATTCCACATCTCTTTGAAAGCACAAATACAGCAGACGATCTGTTGACCGGGAGAAATTGATGATAATATCACCATTTGTAGTCCAGTGAACTTTGGAGATGTACACACACACGCATACATGTGCACACACACACACGTGCGTGCATGTGCATGCACACGCAAACACACACACACATTGTTTAGTAAACACAGTCTGAGTTGTTTTCATCCCATGAAACTATCAGCAGCTAATAAAAATATATACGGTGTTTATTAAATAATATTTATCTGTCACCTGATGGAGAGATTTTTTTTTCCTGATCTTAACAGAACATTATATATATATATATATATATCATCATCATCATCATCATCATTTAATGTCCGCTTTCCATGCTAGCATGGGTTGGACGATTTGACTGAGGGCTGGCGAACCAGATGGCTGCGCCAGGCTCCAATCTGATCTGGGCAGAGTTTCTACAGCTGGATGCCCTTCCTAACGCCAACCACTTCGAGAGTGGGTGATGTGTAGGTGTGTGTGTGTGTATGTACACACACACACACACACACACAGAGGAGGCATATGAAACTAGCAGGAGCTATGATATTGAGAATATAACAGCCTGTCAAAGGCCTTTGGCTAGATTCCACACTTGGTTTTAGTGCTAAGTGCTTAGCTTCATATTTAGGATTTGTAGGGAAAGGGCTGTTTCAGAATGCAGGAGAGGGCACAAAAGCACCTGAAGAAATCTTTATATATAAAAGTGAATTTGTGTGTCTGTTTCCTACGATTTAGATTCCTAACTACTCCCACATTTTGCGGTGCAGTTTAACCATAGTCGTGATTCATATCGAGCCCTTCTGGGTACTAGCACGCGTCTACGATGAGACTACGATTTAAAAAAAAATTTACCATCATTTTTTTCCGTTTTAATGCATTTTTTTCGCTATTATATAAGGGAAGTAACTCTCTAAAAATGTCTACGATGAGTCAACGATTTAAAAAAAAATTTACTATCATTTTTTTTCCATTTTTAATGCATTTTTTTTTGCTATTTTTTGGCTATAACTCTCTAAAAATGCTTATATAGTTAATTCCCTTACAAACCCGAGCAACGCCGGGTGATACTGCTAGTGTAGTATAAATCACTAATCAGAAATCAATATAAATTAATTGCTTTTTTCTTTTACCTCTTCTTTCATCATTATCATTTAACGTCCGTTTTCCATGCTAGCATGGGTTGGACGATTTTGACTGAGGGCTGGCAACCAGATATCTGCACTAGGCTCCAGTCTTTCTTCTTGTTTATTTACAATTTAGTCACAATTGAAGGATAAATGCTTATTATAGACTTTATCTCTCATTCTAGCCTCATGCAGTTATTTAGTATGGACTTTATTATATTGTTTTTATTTTCATGTGATTTGAAGCAGATGACAGCATATGTAACCATGATGAAAGTCTACCAACAGTCACCCCTACTCCAAAGATGGATAGAAAAACTAAAAGTAAACTGTTGAAAACTATGTCATTGAGTTTTATTTTGGGCTCTGCTTCTTCAAAAATTCAAAATGGTTCATTATTGAGTCTGCCTGACAATTTGGGTAAGTATGAAGAATTTGTGAAATATTATCAAAGCTTGTGATAGTTCTCATACAGTTGTCAAATGGTTAGTTTTCAGAAGTGGAATCCAAGCCAATTTCTCACTATTTTGTCTATCATGTCCAAAACTTTAGATCTTCCATAATCCTTGTAGACATAATGAGAGATGGGTCTAGAGGAGTTGTGAGGTTGCTAGAGAAGTATCATGGTGGACCTGTGCTGCGTGCAATAGGCTAAATGCAGAGAAGCCTCAGCCATACCGTTCACAGACATGAAACAAAAGTACAAGTTTTCCTTGATTGGTAGCAGTAATGGTATGAGTAGAATAAGCATACTTTTGTAGAGAAGTGTGTAGATAAAGTAAGCAAGGTAGTCAGAGTGAATGATAAGATAATTAAACTTTGATTAATTTTACATAATATGAGAGCAACAGTTATCTCCACATAATTTCCACAATCCGGATTAGCAGATGAACTGAAGATCCAGTTCAATGAAGCCTCATTCTTACTACTTTAGCGACAAATGGCAATGTCTTCATCATTTTGGCTAATAACTTCAATAAACATGTTTGGCAACACCCTAGAAGTTTCCATAACATACATGGATATTAAAACTTGGATCTAAGAGACAAGGAGGAAACAAAGCTCCTACACGTCTATAATGTTGATGAATGACAATTTGCAACACTGACTTCAGGAAACCGGCCAGGCACCTCAACACCTACAAATCAAGTAAACACACAAGCCGGATAAACTTCATTCTTAGATCGTGAATGCTAAGTCTTTTGTCTGAGAAGAATGTACAACCCAACACAGATTGGAAATTAGTGGCTTCAGAGGAAGATCTAGAATGGATTCAGAAATACAGAACTTCACTTAGGGAATGACAAAGGACTGTGACAATCAGTAATGCCCCTATTGATGGAGGCCAGGTGGTTTATATCATCGTCATTATCATCATTATTTACTGTCCATGCTCCATGTTGACATGGGTTGGACAGATTGGTTTACTACTACAGTCAAGATGCCTCACCATCCACGATACACCAGATTCTGCTTTACACTTAACAATTATGACAATATCGACGTTTATAGACTTCAGCATATGGAGCATATTCTTTATATGGGTTTTCGAAAATTTTCACCAAAAATTTGACCCAAAAATTTTTCAAAAATTTTCCCCGAGCTAAAAATAGATTTTTTGGTGGCTAAAATTTTAGGTGGAAAATTTTACCCACAAATTTTTCGAAAATTTTCACCAAAAATTTTACCCATAAATTTTTAGAAAATTTTCACCAAGGAATGCATTGTGCTTCAGTATCTGTTTTGGCATGGCTTCTATGTTTGGATGCCTTTCCTAATGCCAACCATTTTACAAAATGTAACTGGATGCTTTTATGGCACCAGCACTATTAAGATTGCCATGCAGCTTGCAACACCACAAACTCTGAGGGGACAGTTGTATGCTAGGATATGAGGGGTTAAAGGTATAAAAAAGGGAGCAGAGTAGAACAGGTTTCCTGTCCTTGTGTGGCTTCTCCCATTTTAGAAGAAAGGGCTGGAAGTGATCAAGGTAGAGCTGAAAGTGGTAAAATTAGTGGTGATTAGTGATGTATGGGGTGAGTAGAAGTGAATGGGGAGAAAGGAACTAGGAGTGTGGGTGGGTGGGTGGCAATTTCAGGAGGGTATGGGGAAGAGAGGTGAGTGAGAACTGTAAAGTTTGGGTAGGATTGAAAGGTGGATATAGTGAATGATACAGAAGGGGTGTGAAACGACCAGTGGTGCAGGAATTGGTGGGAGGTAGGAGGAGTAGATGATTGACTGGCAACGCAGGAAAAGGGTGGGAGATGGGCAACAGAATGATGATACAGTAATCAGGGATTCTCAATGTGGTCAGTACCACCCCAAGGGGGTGCTGGGCATGTCAAAGGGGGGCGTTGGGCTCGAGGGGGCAATGAGGTAACACAATATGCTAGACTTTACCTATAATAGTAATTATATTTTCTACATGATAAAGCTAGAAATCCTTAAATCCTTAAAAATGTTTTAGCCCAAAGGCCGAGGCCATGCTGGGGCACCTCATTAGGCACAGGGAAGTCATCAACTTGCAAGGAATAAAGTAAACTTTCAACTTTTGTCTGTATTAATTGTTTTTTCATAATTTCATTGTTATGCCAACCAGTTTTAGAGTAAAATTTATAAATTATCATCCATGTTAAATTAGTCAAGCTGTGATACCCCATTCGCCACTTGGGTGGGTGCAAGGCATAGCAACTACTTAAGAGGTAATGGGTGGGGCTACAAAAAAGGTGGGTGGGGCTACAAAAAAACACTGCTATAAGCAGAAGGATGAAAGAGAAAGAGAGAGAGAGAGAGATGTAGTAGAGTAGGTTGGGGAGGGGAAAGCAGACGCAGAGGAGGTGAGTGAGAGGTGCATGGTGGTCCATGCACCTCCCTCATGGAGGAGGAGAGATAATGTTGTGACTCAGTGGGTGGGTGAGTGGAAATGATCATTGTAAAGTTTGGGTGGAGAAAACAGTGTTAATGGTTGAAGGATGAATCGTGAGTGAAGGTAAGTGGTACCAGGTAAGCACTGGAGTGAGAGAGATGATGGTGGCAGGGTGGGTGTATTTTGATAAGGAAACTGGGAAAAGGGCCTTGTTGTCCATACATACACACCATCCGGTCAACTGACCAATCAGTCAGTCAACTATCCAACCAAGTGGCCAACTTACCAACTGCTCAACCAACCAATCAACCAGTCATTGAACCAACAAACCAACCAGCCAGCCAACAAACTAGCCAATCAACCAACCTGCCAGCCAGCAAGATTAGCCATCCAGCTGACCACACACCTCCCCAACCAACCAACAAACCAATAAATCAACCTACCAACCAACCAACCAACAAACCAATAAATCAACCTACCAACCAAACAACCAACCAACCAGCCAGCCAGCCAACCAACCAACTAACCAACCAACCAGCCAGCCAACCAACCAACCAACCAACCAGCCAGCCAGCCAGCCAATCAACCAACCAACCAACCAACCAACCAACCAACCAATAAATGAACCAACCAATCAACTAATAAATCAACCAACTTATTTACCAAACAACCAACCAACCAATAAATCAACCAACTTATTTACCAACCAATCGACCAACCTACCAACCAGCCAGATCAGTCAGCCAGCTGACCACACCCCACTCTCCAACCAACCAACTGACCAAACATGGTAGAGTTTAGTGCAGGCAGCCTTCAATATCCTACCTGTCAGCAGTGAATTCCTCAGGATGCACCCTCTTCCTGACAGCCTCCCAGACAACTCCAAAACAGTTGGGCTAACGTACCTCAAAGAAGACTTAGATGTGAAATGTTCAGCATACCCAAAACAAAAAAAGACTGTTTCCTAAAGACTCAAAGAAGGTGATGATATTGCTCTTTACTCTTTACTCTTTTACTTGTTTCAGTCATTTGACTGTGGCAATGCTGGAGCACCACCTTCAGTCGAGCAAATCGAACCCAGGACTTATTCTTTGTAAGCCTAGTACTTATTCTATTGGTCTCTTTTGCTGAACCGCTAAGTTACCGGGGATGTAACTACACCAGCATTGGTTGTCAAGTGATGTTGGGGAGGACAAACACAGACACACAAACATATACACACACGTACATATATATATACATATATGTGACGGGCTTCTTTCAGTTTCCATCTACCAAATCCACTCACAAGGCTTTGGTCGGCCCAAGGCTATAGTAGAAGATAAAAAAAACCCTGCTTCATTGAATGAGAGAATACATTTCTGAAAATTCATATGATTTATAAATTTAGTAAACAATATATTCATATTTCCCAATTTTATTTTACAGATGAACCCAAGTGCCGTTTATCAATTCCAGTTCAAGGTAAGTAGATCATTATTATTCACATTCTACAGTCTATAATCTCTCTAATACAAAGTGAGCAGATTTCAACAAGGGGAGTATAATATGCAGGGTATTTTTAGGGAGCTGTACCTCTGAAAAACTTAAACCTTGTGTATAATACGCACCCCTTCTCTAACTTGAGTCAAGGAGGTCTGTATAACGTCCTTGGTTTGTAAAACTGTATATGGTAACGTCCTTTATTATTATTGTATATATAACATAATGCAAACGTGTAGCTTTTTTGTGCATTTTGTTTGCAGAAAACAAAGAAATAACAGTAATGACGTTAATAAATGTTGCTTACTGCAAGTTATGGATGATCCTTTTATGACTTCATTGCTTTCAGGTTTAGCTTAAGGTATTTTTGTGTCCGACCTCACAAAATGCGTCTGAATAAACATTGCCGGACAGCAAATAGAGTCTCGGACATTGCTTAGAAAATATTATTCATTTTTAACCTCGTATATAGTATGCAGTTGGGATTTTGACCTTTAAACTTGGAGGGGAAAATGCGGATTATACTCGAGGATTTACGGTATATATCTCTATCCTTATAAAAAAACGAAGTTTGTTTGTATGTTGACTGCTGAAAATGCTAATATTTGAGATTTTTCATGTCATTTCAATTAATTTTACTTTTCTGCAGACAGCTGTACACTAATTTTATGAAAATGGAATGATGGGGGCTGAGTTAGTGGTATATTGGTTCCTATTTCTAGTGACCCATGTACCTTTTATTTCACCATAATGCTTTTTACAGATAAGGCATACCTACACAAAGGGCCACACCAAATTCTTTTCTTCATGACTTCAGAAAATGGATATTTTTAAGTAAAATTTTCTTCAACTATGCTTACAATAGTACAGATTCCAACTATATTGGAATTTGTTGTGAAAACCTTTATTTTGCTCCCAATAAAGCTGAATCGTTTGAAATTTCCAAAACTGCTCTCCTGACTTGTGGAGAATGATTTTCGCAACAAATTCTGGAATCTAAACCATCTGGAACATTTTTTATAAAATTTCATTTAAAAATATCCATTTTTCAGAAAGTTAAGAAACAAACTCTGTGGGGCACAGTTGTGTAGTTATGACTATAAGAACACATTTATATATACATGCATGCAGGAAGGCTGACATTTTTACATATACATTCTCACATAAATATAACACACATGTATATTTATATATACCTACATTCCTATATACATTCCTATATTTTTAAACATTTATCTCAGATGTATACTTTTATAATATACTAGCATTATGACCTGACAACATGAGTACTGTCCAAATCTCCGACCAATCACATACAGCTAGCTGGCATTCAATTGACGTATCAAGTTTCGGGCATTTTGATTGGATTTTGAATAGAAAATTCACAAAAACGTCACTTCTATTGATTTTTTAATGGCTTTGCGGGGTGACTGGGGAAATGTAAAGATGTGCATGACCACCCTTGGACAGTTTTGAATGACCATAGAAAGTACGAGCCCTCTAACTGAAAAATTGTGGATTTGTATAAAGGACACACACACACACACACACATTTTGCCATTTATATATATAGAGATTACAGTAATACTAACACATGCACACACACACACACACACACACACACACACACACACACATACATTTACTAGCTCTACAACTACTGCCAACACCAAACGGGGAGGGAGGGGCCCTTCACAGTTGGAGACAAGCACATCTCAACTGTTTTAATAAATAAGAAGCACCCACTGAGGTCATGAAGAAATTCTTTCCATACATTTTTTCCTGTCTTTCCATGCCTCGAATTCATTGAACAGCTGGTAGCTGTGTATTTTATGATTATGCTCTTATCTACTGATAACCTCCAAAATAATATCTATCCAGATAAACTGATGACAGTAGTCCCAAATACAGAAGCCAAATGTCTATGGGACCAAAAGGTCTCCACAGCATAACTGCAATTTCTAATGCTAAGTCAAATACTCAGTTCACAGTTTATGCCAAAACACTACAAAACACCCAGTCACTACAAATTCATCTTATCTGCAAAACACTTTGATTTACTATTGGAACATCCCTTCTCTTACATGTATTACGGTTACAAGGTGACTATAGCAAACGATGGAGAGAAGCCTAAGAAAGGCTTGGGGGGCAGGGATTGCCGTAGATATCTGAGAGCATTCTGGGTGAAAGCAGATGTTGGAAGCACTCCGTCAGTTACGATGATGAGGGTTCCGGTTGATCCGAATCAACGGAACAGCCTGCTCGTGAAATTAACGTGTAAGTGGCTGAGCACTCCACAGACACGTGTACCCTTAACGTAGTTCTCGGGGATATTCAGCGTGACACAGAGAGTGACAAGGCCGGCCCTTTGAAATACAGGTACAACAGAAACAGGAAGTAAGAGTAAGAGAAAGTTGTGGTGAAAGAGTACAGCAGGGATCACCATCATCCCCTGCCAGAGCCTCGTGGAGCTTTAGGTGTTTTCGCTCAATAAACACAACGCCCGGTCTGGGAATCGAAACCGTGATCCTATGACCGCGAGTCCGCTGCCCTAACCACTGGGCCATTGCGCCTCCACGTGAAAGCAGATAAGTAAGGTGTGACAGTAGGCAGGGAAAGATAATGGGAAACGGAGGTGGTTTGGGGTAGGGAAGAAAAGTATCCGGGAAAGGTGGGGGTTGTAGTATGTGGCTATTCTGCTCCCAGGTTATAGAGAAGTGATGGATGTTTGGATATGAAATTTGAGGGGCAAAGGTTGACAGTGCAAAACCCCTTATATACAAGCATTGCCAAAGTGGTTTTAGGATATCAAAGGCGGCGAGCTGGCAGAAACGTTAGCTCGTCGGGCGAAATGCTTAGTGGTATTTCGTCTGCCGTTACGTTGTGAGTTCAAATTCCGCTGAGGTCGACTTTACCTTTCATCCTTTCGGGGTCGATAAATTAAGTACCAGTTATGCACTGGGGTCGATGTAATCGACTTAATACCTATGTCTGTCCTTGTTTGTCCCTTCTATGTTTAGCCCCTTGTTGGTAATAAAGAAATGGGTTTTAGGATATCAATTCTACTGTGGTAGCCGAGTCTTTTTAAGAATGGCAAGGTGCCAGTTATCTCAATCCTTTTTCATCTCTTTTGTAAGGCTCAGCATTCTGAGATCAACCTTCAGTACTTCATTCCATGTCTTCCTCTTCCACAAGTTCCAGGAACACAGAAGCATAACCTGTATTTTATGCCTTATATAATTTAAACTGTATTTCTCTATTTCATTTTTTCAGAGCATGGTAGCACAGCTGTATCAGCTTATGGTATGTATATCTTTTTCAACTAAACTATATACAGTCTGCCAAGTGAAACTATAGTCATAGCCAATGCTGGGGTCACATAACTGGCACCTGTGTCAATGGCATGTAAAAAGCACCCTTTGAATGTCGGGCCTCACACAGGTAATAAGTAACCAAGACCTTTAGTGATATGCCTATTTCTTTACTACCCACAAGGGGCTAAACACAGAGGGGGACAAACAAGGACAGATAAAGGGATTAAGTCGATTACATTGACCCCAGTGCATAACTGGTACTTAATTTATTGACCCCGAAAGGATGAAAGGCAAAGTTGACCTCGGTGGAATTTGAACTCAGAACGTAATGGCAGACGAAATACGGCTATGCATTTCGGCCGGCATGCTAACGTTTCTGCCAGATTGCCGCCTTTAGTGATATGCCATGCTTGAGAAGACTCATCTAGCCAACTGAAATCATAAGTGTGACCGGTGGTGGTGTCATTCCACTGGCACTCATGCTAGTGGAACATAAAAAGCACCCATTACATTTTAGGAATGGTTTGCGTTAGGAAGGGCAATCAGCTGTAGAAACCATGCCAAATGAAATTGGGGCCTGATGCAGCTCTCTAGTTTACCAGTTTTAGTCAAACAGTCTAACCCATACCAGCATGGAAAGCAGGTACTAAATGATGATGATGATGAAGATGAGGAATCAGCCTGCATTTATCACTCGCCACCCCATAAGTGTAATGGGTGTTTTTACGTGTCACCTGCATAGATGCCATTTGCATGACATTGGTATCTACCACGGCTGCAGTTTTACTTGGCTTCATGGGTCTTCTTCTCGAGCACAGCATAATGCCAAATGGACTCGGTCGTTGCTCTGTGATGGGTCTTCTCTCAAGCATAATATAATACCAAAGATCTCGGTCATTGCCTCTGTGAGGCCCAGCATTTGAAAGGAGCTCAACCACTTCTGCCTCTGTGAGGCTCAGCACTTGAATGGTGCTTTTCAAGTTCCACCTGCATGAGTGCTGGTTATGTCACACCAGCATCGGCCATGACTGTGATTTCACTTGGCTTGATGGGGATTTTTTCAAGCACAGCATATTGCCAAAGGTCTCGGCCACTAGTCATTGCCTCTGTGAGGTCCAAAGTTCAGAGATCATACTTCACCACTTCATCCCATGTCTTACTGGGTCTACCTGTACCACAGGTTCCCTCCACACTTAAGGATTGGCACTTCTTTACACAGTTATTCTCGTCCATATGCATCACATGACCATAGCAGTGCATTCGTCTCTCTTGCACACCACTTCTGGTGCCTCTTATGCCTAACTTTTCTCTCAAAATGTTTACTCTCTGTCATACATGCACACTGACATTGCACATCCAGCAAAGCATGCTGGCTTCATTTCTTTCAAGCCTATGCATGTCCTCAGCTGTCACAGCCCATGTTTCACTGCCATGTAGCATAGCTGTTCACACACAGGCATCATGCAATCTACCTTTCACTCTGAGAGAGAGGCCCTTTGTTGCCAGCAGAGGCAGAAGCTCTCTAAACTTTGCCCAAACTAATCTTTTTCTGACAGCTATGCTCACACAGCATCCACCTCTGCTATAACGTGATCACCTAGGTAACTGAAGTTATTTACTACCTCTAGCTTATCCCCATGGCAATTGATGGGGTTCTATTTTATGTACATTTTCGGTGTTTATTCTACCTGTGCATCTACCACACGCAAAAGCTATTTTCCCTGTTAACCTTCGTCTGATATTGCTGCACCTTTTATGTGTCAAGAGCTTACACTTGGTTCATCTTAGAGAGTTAATACCTACACCTTTTCTACACATAGAGCAGGGCTATCTACCTGAAGGGACTTGTAATTTGTCTGCCTTCCTACTTACTACAACTTTGGTTTTTGGTAGGTTAACTCTAAGGCCCTTCAACCTTGCTTCCACACCTGGAACATCTTCTCCAGTTCTGGTAATGATTCAGCTGTAAGAACAAAGTCATCAGTGTAGAGGAGTTCCCAGGGGCAGCCAGTCTTAAATTCTTCTGTTATTGCCTGTAGGACTATGATGAACAAGATGGGGCTGAGCATCGATCCTTAATGAACCCCTACTTCTACCCTAAATTTTTTGCCGTACACATCGCTAATCCTCACAATATTGGTAGCATCTCTGTACATAACTTGTACAGCTCTCACCAGCCACTCATCTAACCCTAGTTTCCACATTGTCCACCAGATAAGGAATCGGAGGGATCCTGTTAAAAGCTTTCTACAAGTCCAGAATGTCAACGAATTTTAGAGAACAATGACCAGTTTAATTGAATGTTTGAAAGAAAAGCAGAGAATTTGCATTTTTTATTCTATAAGTAGCTTCAAAATTGGAAACATAATACTCATCTCTATAAATATTCAGGTAAACATATATATATGTATATATGTAGCATTGGATTTTTCTAACTTTACATATTTTTCTAATTTGTAAATATTCTCTCTTTTACTCTTTAACTTGTTTCAGTCATTTGACTGCGGCCATGCTGGAGCACCGCCTTTAGTCGAGCAAATCGACCCCGGGACTTATTCTTTGTAAGCCCAGTACTTATTCTATCGGACTCCTTTTGCCGAACCACTAAGTGACGGGGACGTAAACACACCAGCATCGGTTGTCAAGCAATGCTAGGGGGACAAACACAGACACACAAACACACACACATACATATATATATATATACATATATATGACAGGCTTCTTTCAGTTTCCGTCTACCAAATCCACTCACAAGGCATTGGTCGGCCCGGGGCTATAGCAGAAGACACTTGCCCAAGATGCCACGCAGTGGGACTGAACCCGGAACCATGTGGTTGTTTAGCAAGCTACTTACCACACAGCCACTCCTGCACCTATTGTTTGTTTATGTAAAACATGAAATTGAAAGAAACCTGACTTTACTTTTCAAAGCAAAACATCGAAATTACACAGTGTAGCCATAGACATATGACATATTTCTAAACACATGAACTCACAGACACACATATACACACACACACACACACACAAACACACACACACACACACACACACACACACACACACACACATAAATTTTCATAGGCACAGGAGTGGCTGTGTGGTAAGTAACTTGCTTACCAACCACATGGTTCCGAGTTCAGTCACACTGCGTGACACCTTGGGCAAGTGTCTTCTACTATAGCCTTGGTAGGCTATAGTAGAAGACTGTAATGCCTTGTGAGTGGATTTGGTAGACGGAAACTGAAAGAAGCCCGTCGTATATATGTATATATATATATAATATATATATATATATATATATATTATATATATATATATATATATATATATAATATATATATATATATGTGCGTGTGTACGTGTTTGTGTGTCTGTGTTTGTCCCCACCAAAATCGCTTGACAACAGATGCTGCTGTATTTACATCATTGTAATATAACTGTTCAGCAAAAGCAAGTGATAGAATAAGCACTAGGCTTACAGAGAATAAGTCCTGGGGTCGATTTGCTCGACTAAAGGCAGGACTCCAGCATGGCCACAGTCAAATGACTGAAACAAGTAAAAGAGTAAAAGAGAACCTTTTGTCTTCTTTCTGAGGAAGAAAAAGAAGCAAAAAGGAAAAAAAGAGAAAAAAAACGAAAATGCTTTCAGTGATGACTACACCACATTTCCAGGAGTGTCACTCATGGAAGATCTTCCAGGGACATTCTTCCACTTTTGAAGTTCCCATGCCACTCAAAACATTGCAGACAACCCACGGTCTCATCGCCATAGGCTTGTCAAAGTATGTTCAATGCCTCTGTGGCAGACTTGCCAATTTTAACACAAAATTTCCCATTGGCTTTTTTGCTCCTGTCCAAGACAAAATCACAGACTACAGCATATATGGAATCACAAAAACACAAATTTCACAACTTGAGAAATAAACACAGGAATATTACTTGACACATAGCCTCAAGAAGGTCACTACTAGCTCTGACAGTGCATGCAAGCATGTACTGCCATCTGTTGGCACACTATAAAACAAGTCCAGGAACTTTTTTATACCACCTTATATGGAAACTGGTGATAAGATTGGAAATAACAATGTCATACACATATACACACACATTCACATACATACACTCATATATATATCATATTTTAAACTGTATTTCTTTCCTCCCTTTTCAGCGCTTGCTAGTTTAGAATCATCATTCTTTGGTATGTATATCTTTTTCAACAAAACTATATACAGTCTGTGTGTTAACATTAGCATTTCCTTTGATACATGTAATCAGCCTGAATTTATCACACATCACACTTTAAATAGAATTGATATTAGCAGAATTTGCCGACAAAAACTAAATCCTTATACACACACATGTATGTATGTATGTATGTATGTATATATTTAATATAAATTAAAAAGCAGAACACAAAGGATATCACGGTACACGTGTTTCAAGCTTCATAAACAATCCGTTATTACATCAGTGTATTAATGATATAAAAGATGGTTTAAAGCTGTCTTCAGCCGCAAACATTGTTAGTCCAAAGATTACATCACAATATAAAAAATATAAAAAGTACATGTAGTATTAGCCATTATAATAGGTTTATCATATCTCCCTGAAAAAGTATATTTGTATAATTTTCTAACTGTATAAATGTATAAAGATGCATGCTGATTGGTGATACAGTATGGGCAGATTTTCGAAATCCAATGAATCTTTATACATTTATACAGTTAGAAAATTATACAAATATACTTTTTCAGGGAGATATGATAAACCTATTATAATGGCTAATACTACATGTACATTTTATATTTTTTATATTGTGATGTAATCTTTGGACTAACAATGTTTGCGGCTGAAGAGAGCTTTAAACCATCTTTTATATCATTAATACACTGATGTAATAACAGATTGTTTATGAAGCTTGAAACACGTGTACCGTGATATCCTTTGTGGGACTGAACCCGGAACCATGTGGTTGGTAAGCAAGCTACTTACCATACAGCCACTCCTGCACCTATAAATGCGTCTATGCCCTTGTATTTAAGGATGCATATATATAATGGTAGTGATGTCTTTGAAAAGCTGAACTTCTAACATGGGATTATTTCCAAGTCAGCTGATTCCTTTCATTAATGCTTGGTCAAGGTCTCTCTCTTGCTCTCTCTCTCTCTCTCTCTCTCTCTCTCTCTCTCTCTCTCTCTCTCTTTCTCACGCACACAAACACACACACACTCATTCACTCACATCACACTAACTTACTCACAAAATATGCATGTTTAATTTGCTTCAAACCTCATGTTGTTATTCTTTCACTCTTCAGATATCAGTTTGAATCATGAATTTTCCAGAAGGTAAGTTCCAATTAACCACTTCTCTTTTTGCACATTTTTCCTTTCACTCTGATAACAGCTTGTGATTTCCTGCTTTTCCTGCTTTCCCTCCCATCACAACACTTGTTCAACTTTACCGGGACAGTTATAAAAGGGACACTACTCTTGCAGAAATTCTGCTAAGTTAAACCCGGCGATGCTTCATCATATTTGATTCACAGGTTTCATCTTTGAGTTTGTATGTCACATAATCACAGATATTCACTTCTATGTATGTCTGACTGAGAGTTTATGCCCTTGTATTTAAGGATGCATATGTATAATGGCACGTAAAATGCACCCACTACACTCATGGAGTGGTTGGCGTTAGGAACGGCATCCAGCTGTAGAAACACTGCCAGCTCAGACTGGAGCCTGGTGCAGCCTTCTGGCTTCCTGGACCCCGGTCGAACCATCCAACCCGTACTAGCACGGAAAACGGATGTTAAACAACAATGATGATGATGATGATGTAGTGACGTCTTTGAAAAGCTGAATTTCTAACATGGGATTATTTCCAAGTTAGCCAATTCCTTTCATTAATGCTTTGTCAAAGTCTCTCTCCCTCTTTCTCTCTCTCTCTCTCTCCTCTCTCTCTCTCTCTCTCTCTCTCTCTCTCTCTCTCTCTCTCTCTCACTCTATTTCTATCTCTATCTCACTCACACACATCCCAGCTACAATGTTGGCAGACAAGATCCTGGACATTCCCTGGTTATATCAATTATGACCAATGGATATGGAAGCACTCCATCGGTTACGACGATGAGGGTTCCGGTTGATTTGAATCAACGGAACAGCCTGCTCGTGAAATTAATGTGTAAGTGGCTGAGCACTCCACAGACACGTGCACCCTTAACGTAGTTCTTGGGATATTCAGCATGACACAGTGAGTGACAAGGCCAGCCCCTTGAAATACAGGTACAACAGAAACAGGAAGTAAGAGTGAGAGAAAGTTGTGGTGAAAGAATACAGCAGGGATCACCACCATCCCCTGCCGGAGCTTTGTGGAGCTTTTTTAGGTGTTTTCGCTCAATAAACACTCACAACGCCCGGTCTGGGAATCGAAACTATGACCAATATTGACAGAGGAAAATAATGAGGCTCAAAAACACCTGAACCTTTTACTAATTTTACTAATTTTCTTTCTTATCCTCTCAATTTTTGATCTCTGCATTCGCTATGAGTGTCATTATAACCATTAGACATTAACCAAGTTTTCCTAATGCTAAATCTGTTTACCAAATAGTAGTAATTGGCATTGTAATGTGACAATCATTTTCTATCTACCTAAATTTCTTTATATGGAACTTTGACATCTATTTCACCCCTATTTCTATAAATAGAAAATCTTTCTTGTCTCCTTTCATTTGTCCATTCTTCTCAGAACCTTCAAGCAGTTCATAGCAACTGAATATTATTCAGTCAATTGATAAACTCCACTACCTTAAATGTTCTTAAAATTTAAATCCATGTCTTTGTCTATATATCTACCTTCTCTATAATGTTATCACTTGATATGAAAATTATGTATTAATGGAAAACCTCTATAATTGGCTGATGAGTGCTCAGCATTTTAAAACTGTTGTAATACTTACAACATTTAATAAAATGATGTAGTGCGAAACGATCATACCAAATTACCAAAGTTATTCTTGTTGCTTATTTTGATTATAATCACCCCATGGATTTATATGGATAACACCATGCAAAATTCTGGTGCATCTAACTTAAGTACCATATTCATTTGAATCTGCATATATATATGTATGTATGTATATGTATGTCTATATCATCATCATCATCATCATCATCATCATCGTTTAACGTCCGCTTCCCATGGGTTGGACGGTTCAACTGGGGTCTGGCAAGCCCGAAGGCTGCACCAGGCCAGTCAGATCTGGCAGTGTTTCTACAGCTGGATGCCCTTCCTAACGCCAACCACTCCGAGAGTGTAGTGGGTGATTTTATGTGCCACCGACACAGGTGCCAGAAGAGGCTGGCAGACGGCCACACTCGGATGGTGTTTTTTATGTGCCACCGACACAGCTGCCAGACAAGGCTGGCAGACGGCCACGCTCGGATGGTGTTTTCTTATGTGCCACCGACACAGGTGCCAGACGAGGCTGGCGAACGGCCACGCTCGGATGGTGTTTGTTACGTGCCCTCAGCACGGAGGCCAGTCGATGCGGTACTGGCTACGGTTACGTTCGGATGGTTTTCTTATGTGCCACCGGCACTGGTACCACAAGGATACAAATTCCATTGATGTTCATCTATTTTGATTTGGTTTGATTTGATTTGATTTGATTATATATATATATATATATTTAAATTTTATTTTTCAGTCAAGATGTCCTTTAGAAGGCCAGTCCTGTTTGGAATCTTTACGGTATGTATATGTTTGTATGTGTGTGTATCTAGTCAGCAATCCCCATCATCTTCTAATATCCATCTTCCATGCAGTTTTCTTTTTCAGTCTCATGACATATTGAAATTTTGATTCTTCAGTTCATTTACCATATATATTGGAGCAATAAACTTTGGCAGCATAACTCTATGATTTCAAGGTACCAGCTTCACAGCATGGCACCTTCTATTATGACCCTGTGCTGGCCAATGCCTTGTCGTAGAATTTGTCGATGTAAACTTGTGTGGAAGCTTGTATGTATGTATGCATGCTTGTATGTATATATATATATATATATCATTATTTAACATCTGTTTCCATACTGGTATGGGTTGGATAGTTTAAAAAGAGCTAGTATGTATGTATATCACCGTGATCACTGTGACCGACCAGGCTATCAAATATTGCTCCACATCGCTAGTCACAATGCGCTTTGCATTGTTTTTTAGCTTGAGCATTCCAACAGAAGAAAGAGTGAGAGAAAGTTGCGGCGAAAGAGTACACCAGAGATCGCCACCACCCCCTGCCGGAGCCTCGTGGAGCTTTAGGTGTTTTTGCTCAATAAACACTCACAACGCCCGATCTGGGAATCGAAACCACGATCCTACAACCGCGAGTCCGCTGCTCTAACCACTGGGCCATTGCACCTACATCATCATCGTTTATGTATATATATATATATATATATATTATTATTACGGAGATGTACTCGCATAGCAAGTAATTTGATCTGAGATTGTGTGCTTAAACGAAAACAATTGCAGCGTGGAAGGTGTTTGTAAGCCATTTAAGAAACACACAAAAGCCATTCGATTCACTTCAACATTTAAGTTTAATTTGTCAAAATATTTTCATCGCTAAAATCCGCGACCTGTTCACTGACAAAAATCCGTGCTGCATTGTTGTATATATATATATATATATATAATAAATTCATGGTGAATACTTGATAAGTGTAAGCACCTGTATATACCAGCTAGTAGCAGAGGTGAGAGGGTATATGCATGTGTTCTGTTTTTATTTCATTTGATGCATATATATATATATATGCTTTATTTTTAACACAACAGCTGTTTCGGGGAGTTTCGAATTATGTAATAATCACAATGTTCATGATTAGAAGATGGAATGTGAAAAAAGTTAAGGATTTGCCAGTTTTTTCTCCTAATAAAGGAAGCTGGTCTTATGGTTATGTCTGAATGGGATCATTTACTGGTTGCATATTCTGTCGAGTTAAAATTTCTATGAACTCTCTTAATATACATAAATATATATGTATATCTATATGAATGTGTGTGTGTGTGTGCGTGTGTGTGTGTGTGTGTGTGTGTGTGTATGTGTGTGCTGCATGTCTTTGTGTTTGTCACCACACCACTTGACGAATAATGCTAGTTTGTTTGCATCTCTATGATGTAGCAGTTCAGCAAAAGAGACTAACTGAGTAAATATATCAGACCTAAAAAAAACCAGTACTGAGCTTGCTTTGTTTGACTAAACTCATTGAGACAGGGCCCCAGCATGGCCACAATCCAGTGACTGAAACAAGTAAAAGAATATATAATGTCTTCTTTGTGTGTGCGTCTGTGTACAGTAAATAATTCACTTTCTATTTTGTTGATCACTAACCATTTATTTCCGCTTTCATACAAATTCCACTTAAACTTTCATTTATCATTTCTGGATAATTTTCCCTTTATTTGGAAAGTTTCCTGTCAAGAATTTCCATTCATTTGCAATATCTGCTGACAACTACTTCAAGAGTAACATGAAATTCAACCATTATCCAACAACTTCCTGAAACAAGCAGATTTCTCTCAAGTAACAATGTCAGACTGCTGTTTCTTACAAAACATTAATATAATACATACAAAAAATATGATAAAACAAAGCATAGGCTCAGATATTAGTGATACATCAACTAAGAAGAGACAACCATAGACAGCAGTCAATATTAGCCTATGTTCTTTTTAGCTTAATGACCCTGCTTTCAGATGTATATTATTTCTGCAGTTCTGTATTTTGCACACATTATGAACTCTCTGCAATCAAGAAATCAAGGGCTTAATACTCTCCCTGGTAATGTGAGTTGTGAATTGCTACTAACCCTGCAACCAAAAATCTGATTAAATGTGTTTTGCATTCATGATAGAAGAAATTACACTAGAGTTTTATTCCTAAGAACCCCAGAGACTGAAAGCATTTCCTGTTATTATACAGGATGAATTAGTTGTTAGACACAAAAAAAAACCCTCTTCAGAGTCATTCTCTTGAAGTTATTTATCCAGAAACTGCCTGCAACTATGAAAGATATTGCTCAATAATGGAGCCAATATTGAAGTTACGGAACATTCTCCAAGAGAACTTCATATTCTGAACTGCTGTTCTTCAAAGTGAATGTCAACAAAGTTACAGCGCAAAATGAAGGCATTGACTCTGCAAACCCAGGAAGTCTGGCAGAGAAGAGGGAAACCAAGACTTTAGTCATTCTGGTAGTTCTTACTGTAACACTAACATTACCAAAGAATGAGACAGTTTATGTTGGGACCATCGAATCTTTAGAGAAAGGACCCAACATAGCAATTCACTTTGTTGATCTATATTGAAACTTGCATCTAACATGACAAGTGAAAGAATCAGGAATTAGCAGTGACCAATTTAGCTGGTCATGTACCCTTTAGTCACCCATTCTACATCAGTGACAAACACCAGCATAAATTTCTCATTGATACTAAAATTGATGTGAGTGTCTTTCCTGCCACACTAACTTCTGATAAGAAAAGCCTATGGCCCTTATTGCTTAAGGTTGTTCATTACTCTTCCATCACTACGGCAAGAAATTGTTAACACTAGATCTAGGAATGTGATGAATTTTTAACTGGATACGCTGCTTATTTATCCATTCCTATTCTCAGAGTTGATAATCTTTATCAATTGAAATTCATTCATTGAGGTAAAACAACAGTGTCTTCTTGGTTCTTCAACCAACCTTATTGTTCAAATCCCAGTATTCCAGTCAGCTCCTACAACTAAATTTGAAGTTCTTTTACAAAAAATATATATTTAACATGTTGTGATTCTTATGAATTGAGAATAGGGCATAATGTTACCCACCATGTCTAAACTAAATGACCTCTGGTCAGATCTCGATACTTGATCATCTAAATATAGCTAAACAGAAGTTCAATCACATCGTTGGACTTTGCTTTATTTGTCATTCTAGCACCAATTGCTCATCACTCTACACATGGTTCTGGGAAAAACACCAGTTGAATGGTATTCTTGCAATGATTAACAGACACTTAATCCCAAAACATTCTTGAAAAGGTCTTGGTATAACCCATCTTCAAGCCTGACATTTCTTCTGTTCAAGAGACAACAATGTCTACCAAAATTAGGTCTAAGCTGAGATGATAATCAAATTCCTATAGAACCAAAAAACAAATAGAGAACTGTTGTCACCACACACTTTGGACTCTATGAGTTCTTGCACATACTATTTAGTTTTCAAAATAACCTGCAAGAAAGAAAAAACTAAAATAATTTCTGTATCTCTAAAGCCATAGGAATCATTCACATGTATAAGTAAGTGCAGTCAGCTCTCACTGATGTGTGGAACAGTATCCTCTCCATTTTCTGGGATGGGTGGAGCATATGTAACTGCTGAGTGTTCAAGATAGAAGGGAATGTGATAGACTGAGCATTACACACCTATTCTAGAAGCTTATGCTGATAGCTATGGCATTGCCACAAAAGTGATGAGGCCAAGAGCCATGATAAAGGCAGGTTGTAAGTATCAATGTAACCAGGAATATTTTGTGGTTGAGGGGAACCTGTATGGAAATACGAGTCCTGAAGACCCTCAAACGTCACTGTACCATTCTGAAGAATGTAGAAATAGAAGCCTAGTGGTGAAGATTAGCAAGCCCACTTACTATACATATGGAAACAAGGGTTTTTCTGTCAGACAGGGGAGGAAAACAGAGAAGAGTGCAACAAAAACAAAAGGTCCCAGGAGCTGTTTTCAGAGCATCACTTGTCAGGGCTTGGAGAAACATCAGAAGAGATTGCTTCAGCATTGGTCCCAAGAACCAATGAGCAAGAAGTTGAAGACTGAAATGCTGAGTCCCACTCTGAGGGGTACCATCCATCATCTTGAAATAGTGAGGATACAATTGAGACTGAAGAAGTGGGATAAGGACGTGGAGATGGCCAGCAAAAAAGAAAAGAAAAGTAAAAAGAAAAACAAGAAGCCCTATTAGAAAATCCTCATCATCATCATCGTTTAGTGTCCACTTTCCATGCTAGCATGGGTTGGACGGTTCAACTGGGGTCTGGGAAGCCAGAAGGCTGCACCAGGCCCAGTCTGATTTGGCAATGTTTCTACGGCTGGATGCCCTTCCTAACGCCAACCACTCCATGAGTGTAGTGGGTGCCTTTTACGTGCCACTGGCACAGGTGCCAGACGAGTCTGGCAAGTGGATACGATTGGATGGTGCTTTTTATGTGCCACCGGCACGGGGGCCAGGTGAGGCTGGCAACGGCCACAAACGGACGGTGGTTTTTATGTGCCACCAGCACGAAGCCAGTCAGGGAGGCGCTGGCAACGGCCACGCTCGGATGGTTCTCTTACATGCCAAAGAGAACCATCCGAAAATGTTTGAGAAAAAAGAGGGGCCCACAACTCCCTCAACCTTTCAGTTAAATTATTCAAATATTTATCTTACATTTTCACAATTTAATACTAAACCTATTGAATAAGGGTCCAGTTTATATATTCATTGAATGCAAAATGGGGAAATGGTACTAGAACAATCCACGAAGACAGACTTTTGGTAAAGACCATATTGATAGTGGAGGGAGGTGGATGTTTGAATATTTGAGGAATGTAGAATCAGTTTTAGGGGCTTATTTACCCATTCCTATTCTCAGAGTTGATAATCTTTATTAATTGAAATTCATTCATTTGTGAAATTCATTCAGGTGTGTGAGAAATAGGTGACCAGAAACATAGGTCACCCTCTACCAACTTAACCACTTCTCCCCTATTTTTTATTTTGTTTTTGTTTTGTTTTTGTTTTTCCAGTTTCAGCTCTTGAGCTGTGGCCATGCTGGAGCACCGCCATTGTGGTGAAAGAGTACAGCAGGGATCACCACCCCCTGCCGGAGCCTCGTAGAGCTTTTAGGTGTTTTCGCTCAATAAACACACACAACGCCCGGTCTGAGAATCGAAACCGCGATCCTGCGACCGCGAGTCCGCTGCCCAAACCATTAGGCCATTGCGCCTCTACATTGTCTTGTTTTTTAACATATTTTTTTAATTATTTACTTGATATACTTATCTAATTATTTTGTATAATTATTTCTTCTTTTGTTCTTTTATTTCAGAAAAAATTTTACATTTTAAACTTCATAAGAAAATTATTTTTGACGACAAACCAATGCAAACCATCTTTTCTTTCAATCTACACTCACATACTCTTTTACTTGTTTCAGTAAAAAATAGTACGAATATAAATACAAAAAAAAAACAATAATAACAACAGGTGTCTTTTGACTCAGACGAATTGAATCAGCTGGCGTATTTGAAAGATAAGGCCTTATGGCAGATAAAGAAAGTGGTGTTATCATAGCGAAAGGGCTATAGTTGGCCAGTGGTTACATGAGAAGAGAAGAGAGAGAAAAAGAGGGGCAAAGGAATTAAAGAGGGGGAGAAGAGAGAGAAAAAGAGGAACAAAGGAATTAAGGAGGGAGAGAAGAAAGAGAGCGTGTCAAGGATTGGTGAGAAAAAAGAAAAACAGGGACAGTGAAGTGCAAAGTATATATAGACATATATAGACAGGCTTCTTTCAGTTTCCATCTACCAAATCCACTCACATGACTTTGGTCGGCTAAAGAAGACACTTGCCCTAGGTGCCACACAGTGGGACTGAACCTGGAACCATGTGGTTGGTAAGCAAGCTACTTACCACACAGCCACAAGTTACTTCCCTTTCATGATTAAGTTAATTTTGGAGACTTTTCTCATTATTTATACTCCAAAACCCCTTAATATTTTGGCAAAAAGTGACTGATAGAATAAGTACTAGGCTTACAAAGAATAAGTCCTGGGGTCGATTTATCGACTAAAGGGGGTGTTCCAGCATGGCCGCAGCCAAATGACTGAAACAAGTAAAAGAATATTGACTAATAAAAAGCACAATTCTCTGTACCAGTAAAAAGAAAAGGAAACTAACTTCGTATCTTATGTTCCAAATGCCGTTTTATCAATGAGAATTGGAAATCACTGCTTTAGATCATCATCATCGTCTTTATCATCACCATTTAAAAATAATGTTTACAGATTTTAGCTCATGCCAAGCAATCATGAGTTGGATAGTTTAGCAATATTGTTTTCTTCATTGCTATCTTCACTGTTTGAAAGACAAGGCAGAAATGATCTCATTTGAGGTTACAGCCATCTTTGGCCAACTTGTTCCTGTTGTAACCACTAACCTGATTTGTTGACACGTGACGCGATTTGTTTCTACTTATTTCGCGCCACTGTCCCAGGCCAGCCAATCACGGCCTTTGGTTAAGGTCCCATTTCCTAGGCTCTGTTGAGTCACCTTACTTGTATATAAGGGAGTGTTTTCAGTATACTTGCGTCTTTGGTTCCAGTCCTTATAAAGGCTAACCTCTCTGACCACAGAGCTACTCAACATGTTCCAGTCACAGCGACAGACGATCAGCCGCGACGACGCTAATGTACACCCGCAACAGAAAACCAATTTCTATCTCCGCCACCGTCGTCACCATCATTGTACCAACTTCAAGTCGCCATCACCATCGTCCACTTCAGACATGTACACACCAACTTCACAGATTCAACTCATACTGTTAGTGTGAAATTCTCACCACGTTGCAGTTGAAAGAATATCTGTATCAAGAGAAAAATAACCAAGCAAAACATGATATGAAGACGCTATAGTAAACCAAGCGACAGACATAACGTCATCGCCAACATCGTCTCTATCTACCAAGATTTAACTTGTACACAAGATAACTATAGATTCAACTCATGCTGTTAGGTGAAAATCTCACCACGGAAAAACAGTTGCAGTATCATCATCATCATCATCATCGTTTAACGTCCGTTCTCCATGCTAGCATGGGTTGGACGGTTCGACCGGGGATCTGGGAAGCCAGAAGGCTGCACCAGGCTCCAGTCTTATCTGGCAATGTTTCTACAGCTGGATGCCCTTCCTAACGCCAACCACTCCATGAGTGTAGTGGGTGCTTTTTACGTGCCACCCGCGCAGGTGCCAGAAGAGGCACAGAAGCCAGTCGAGGCGACGCTGGCATCGGCCACGATTCGGATAGTGCTTTTTACGTACCACCAGTCCAGGGGTCCTGGCACCTGCCGGGTGCCAGTCATAGGATTGGTTCAATTTCGATTTCACTTGTCCCAACATGTCTTCGCAAGCAAAGGGGGTTGACATGGGTGCCTGTCGTCGGATGAGGTTCGATATCGACTTCGCTTGCCTCAACAGGTCTTTGTGTCCAAGGGGGGAAAGGCATGCATAAGTGGGCTGGGCTCACTTGTCCTGCCTGGTCTTCTCACGTACAGAATATTTCCAAAAGTCTCGGTCGCTGGTCATTTCCTCAGTGAGACCTAAAGTTCGAAGGTCGTGCTTCACCACCTCGTCCCAGGTTTTCCTGGGTCTACCTCTTCCACGGGTTCCCTCAACTGCTAGGGATTGGCACTTTCTCACACACCTATCTTCATCCATTCTCGCCACATGACCATACCAGCGCAATCGTCTTTCTTGCACACCACAACTGATGCTTCTTAGGTACAACATTTCTCTCAAGGTACTAACGCTCTGTCGAGTATGTACACTGACATTACACATCCATCGGAGCATACTGGCTTCATTCCTCGCGAGCTTACGCATGAAAGAATATCTATATCAAGAGAAAGATAAGCACAACAAGTGATGCAACTAATCTCAGCTCCGAGACACAACATCTTGATATTGAACGCTTACACTTCGTGTACCTCATGAACAGTAAATCAATTTCCATCATTAACTCTACATTCTGTACCTACTATGTCACACGTTTTCACTTGCTAGCACTCAAAACCTTCTAACATTAACACCGTTGTAAATAAAATCTTATCTTCTCTCAAACGGTGGGACGGCTTTGTCGTCAATTCATCTAAATTCTGTTGGCACTGCATTGTATAAAAGTGTACTAATGGCTTATCTTAATTCGTTAAGAATGCGACCACGTGCGATCGCACTTCCTACACAATGCGACCACGTGCATTCATATTACTTACACTGTCGTAAGGAATGTGACCGTGCGACTTACCTATGTCACCAACCTCGACATATGGTCGTGGCAATAGATGTGCCACAGAAATTTCAGAAAAATATTGACTTGGACGATTTTGTTATATTTTTTCTTCAAAATTCTGCACCCCCAACATAAATAGATTACTCTCAATTCACCTAGGATTTGTACCCACTACATCTGTGCAAAGATACGCATACAATTTTTGGTGATCTTTAGAAGCGCACCTCTCCAAGAAAATGACACCTAATTTCTAAAAAAAATTTATGAAAATGGGAAATATATCCAAAATAAATGAAGTATGCAAAAAAATTAGGAAGATTAATCTACTTTTAAATATTTTATACTAAAAATAAAACACGGAAAATGGTCATTTGTAAATATAAACAAACATGTCAGACGATAACTTGTATATATATATATATATATGTAAATGAGAATGCGTGTATGTCTG
>NC_043009.1:60544050-60551550 GCF_006345805.1 Octopus sinensis
TGTAGAAAGGTGTGTGTGTATGCGTGAATGTGTGAACCAAGGGATAAAAAAATTAAAACTAATACAAAATCAATAAAGGAATGAAAATTAAAAGAGGGGAAAATTCTTATGAATTAACCCCGAAATTTGGCCCAATACGGTAATAACGGATTTTTTAGAAATTTCTATCGGTTTGTTTCGAGACGCATAAATTATAATGGTGATTGACAATTTTGTCTTTTTTTCGGCATATTTAGCATTAGAATTTTTCTTTTGCCCTTATTTTGTAAATTATTTATAAATTTAACCTTTAAAGGTATTTTTTGATATGCTGGCCATTGATAAAATTTTTTTCTCAAAAAAAATTTTTATCCTACATTAGTTATAAATTGAATAGTGTTCACTTCCGGATTCTCTCACTCTGCGAAAGTTTCTAGTTCGAATCACACGTGTCTCGAGATGTGCCGAAGATTTTCTATTTTGGATATATTTGGGGTACTTAGGTCTACTCAGGACTTAGTGCTTGCTTTTTCCATGGGTATGAATAAGTATTTCATTTATATCTCACGTATTTATCGCTGAAGAGGGGAAAATTCTTATGAATTAACCCCGAAATTGGGACCAATACGGTAATAAGGGATTTTTTAAGAAATTTCTATCGGTTTGTTTCGAGACGCATAAATTATAATGGTTATTAACAATTTTTGTCTTTTTTTCCGCATATTTAAAGGTATTTTTTGATATGCTGGCCATTGATAAAAATTTTTTCTCGAGAAAAAAATTTTATCCTACATTAGTTATATATATATATATATATATATATATATATATAATATATACACACTCTGTCTTTCATTCTTTTACTTGTTTCAGTCATTTGATGTGGCCATGCTGGAGCACTGCCTTTAGTCGGGCAAATCGACCCCAGGAATTATTCTTTGTAAGCCTAGTACTTATTCTATCGGTCTCTTTTGCCGAACCGCCAAGTTACGGGGATGTAAACACACCACCAACGGTTGTCAAACGATGTTGGGCGGGGGGGTCAAACACAGACACACAAACATGTACACACACATATATACATATAAACGACGGGCTTCTTTCAGTTTCCGTCTACCAAATCTACTCACAAGGCTCTGGTCGGCCCGAGGCTATAGTAGAAGATACTTGCCCAAAGTGCCACGTAGTGGGACTGAACCCGGAACCATGTGGTTGGTAAGCAAGCTACTTACCACACAGTCACTCCTACGCCTGACCGCGAGTGTACCATTGGCGATTTTTTTTCCTCCGTCTTCCCTTCCTTGGATCTTTCGTCTTCCTATGTTTCCGAGGAAGAGCTCCGCTTGAAACGTTCAATCCTCCTTCTTTCTTTCCTTTCCTGAGCGTCCAATAACACTGTACTTGTTCCACGTCCTCGCGTTGTTGTGTTTTCTCTGTTATTGGACACTCACGAAAGGAAAGAAAGAAGGAGGATTGAACGTTTCGAGCGGAGCTCTTCCTCGGAAACATAGGAAGACGAAAGATCCAAGGAAGGGAAGACGGAAGAAAAAGATCGCCAATGGTACACTCACGGTCAGGCGTAGGAGTGGCTGAGTCGTAAGTAGCTTGTTACATCCCTAAAACTTAGCGGTTCAATAACCGAGCCTAATAAGTTAAGTATTAGGCTTACAATGTATAAGTACGGGGGTCGATTTCTTCAACTAAAAGGTGGTGCTCCAGTATGACCACAGTCAAATGACTGAAACAAGTAAATAAATGAAAATATATGTACGTATATGCGTGTGTGTGTGTGTGTGTAGTTGCAGCCAGGTTTTCAAGTTGTCTTTCTTCAACTTCTCTTTCTCTCTACCCCCTGACAAAGGATTATATCCGAAACGTTGAATATTCTACTCCTTACGGCAAGTTCACTCTAACCCCTTTTACTTCTTTCCATATTTTTTCAAGTTTTGCCAACGCAGAGCTACACAAGACTCTTTGTGGTTTGCCTGACTATATATATATATATATACATATATATATATATATTATATATATATATATATATATATATATATGTGTGTGTGTGTGTGTGTGTGTGTGTTGGTGTGTGTGGAGGCGCAATGGCGCAATGGCCCAGTGGTTAGGGCAGCGGACTCGCGGTCATAGGATCGCGGTTTCCATTCCTAGACCGGGCGTTGTGAGTGTTTATTGAGCGAAAACACCTAAAGCTCCACGAGGCTCCGGCAGGGGATGGTGGTGATCCCTGCTGTACTCTTTCACCACAACTTTCTCTCACTCTTACTTCCTGTTTCTGTTGTACCTGTATTTCAAGGGACCGGTCTTGTCACTCTCTGTGTCACGCTGAATATCCCCGAGAACCACGTTAAGGGTACACGTGTCTGTGGAGTGCTCAGCCACTTACACGTTAATTTCACGAGCTGGCTGTTCCGTTGATTCGGATCAACCGGAACCCTCATCGTCGTAACCGACGGAGTGCTTCCCACACACACATACATATATATATATATATACCGGAGTAAGCACATAAATGTGAAACAAGGTGGAAAAAAGAGTACTCAAATACCAGAGTAAGAGTAATACGCTCTATTTAAAAGCTCATAAGATCGTTACCTTTTCCTTTCTTTTTCTTCCCCCTCTCTGCGTTTTACTTCAAGTCTATATTTATACACCAAGTGATTTTTGCATGCGGACAAGATTGCGCATACATATGTATATGTGTATTTGTGTGTATATTTACGTTTTGCATTTATATGTCTGCATATGTATGTAGTCTGTGTATATCCATCTGTGTATTTTGATGTATATATGTATATTGATGGTTTAAATAATAAAATAATAATAAAAACATTGTGTACAGTGCTCAGGTGCACTACAACTCATCTAAAGTGTATGTATAATCAGGTGTAGTCTCGGCGGATTTCGGAAAGCATGAGGGCCTTAAAGGATGCAGTGTCATGGCAGTCAACAACTGACGCAGGCAGTTTGTTCCATGCTTCAGCAACTCTGAGCGTGAAAAGATGTTTCCGAAAGTCATGGGAGCTGTGTTGTTTTCTGACTTTGTAGGCATGTCCACGTGAGTTAGACACGTATTAGTATATACTGTTGTGAAATATTTTATTTTAATTTTTATGTATTAATTGTATTAATCGAATTATATTTTCTATATAATTAATGACAATATGTATTTTAAATCCGCTCTTCGATTTAAGGTTTTTCCTCGATTTTTTTAATAATTTATACTGAATTCATTTATTTCGTTTATTTTGTTTTTCGCATGTTTAAGACCGTTATTTCACAGGACCAATGAAACAAATCCATTTTTAAAGGTGTATCCTTTAACTAGTTTTGATCAAATTGTTACTTCTGTTCTATTATTAACAAAACTGTCCGACGAACGGGAACGTGAAATTGATGTAATGATTGCATTGTTCAATTAAATAGATTCGCTTGAAACGGTCGTACTGCATCATCATTTCATATCCTGTTGCTTATTTTGTGTGTGTGTGTGTGAGAGAGAGAGAGTATGTGTGTGTATGTGTGTGTGTCTGCATTTGTCTCCCCACTATCGCTTGACAACCAATGTTGGTGTGTTTACATCCCCAAAACTTAGCGGTTCAATAATATTTATATTATATTATATTATATTATATTATATTATATTATATTATATTATATTATATTTGTTACATTTCTACTGCTTTTAAATAAAGTATATATATATATATATATATATATATATATATATTATATATATATATATATATATATATATATATATGTGTGTGTGTGTGTGTGTGTGTGTGTGTGTGTGTGTGTGTGTGTGTGTGTGTGTGTAATCAATAATAATAATTTATATATTTTGCATTTTTCACATCTCTCTAACTCCGAAACGCGTATACAGTTAATCAGAGCCGGGTAGATTCGTTATTTTTTTCTCTTTACCTGCGTGAGTTGTTGAGTATTGCTGTCTGGGAGATGTCATATAGTAGTAGAATAGTAGATTTTAACAGCTATTTCTAAATTTCGGTATGTGGTGAAGCAAATTTTGATGAACCCTAATTATAATTATACTCATGATTATATAGAATTTATATACATACATACATACATAATACATACATATATATATATATATATCAGATACAATATAAATGAATTTTCTATTTCTATTTCTATGTCTTGTTATATTTGTAATATATCATGTATAATATAACTGCTGTTGTGTAATGGTTTAATAAAGTATTGATTGGGTATTATCTGATGGTTGATGATTGATTTAGGTATATTTCTCCATTTTCTCATTTTGTATATATATATATATATGTGTGTGTGTGTGTGTGTGTGTGTGTGTGTGTGTGTGGTGTGTGTGTGTGTGTGTGTGTGTGTGTGTGTGTGTGTGTGTGTATGTATGTATAGTGTCTGAAGTGGTGTACAGATAGTGTATATTGAGAAAAAGGAGGCAGTCAGAGTTTTGGATAATTCTTTGTAAGCACTTTCGTTCGTTTTTCGAACTCGTCAAGACTAAATCAAAATGGTAAAAACAGAACGTTCCGTTGCTCATTTATATCGGATGCTTCTTTGCTTTGTTTGGAAGAGGAGAATATTGTTTTTGTTTTTGGGGAAAAATGAGGAGAGAGAGAGAAAGAAAAGTAGAACACGCATACAGGGTGCGGACAGTATTAATTCACAATTTCCAGCTACTAATTGTACACGTATTTTTTTCTTTTCCTTTTTACTTTCAGTTTCCGTCCACCAAACACACTCACAAGACTTTGGACAGCCCGAGACTATAATGGAAGACACTTAGCCAAGGTGCCACGCAGTGGGACTGAACCTGGAACAGTGTGGTTGGGAAACAAACTTCTTACCACAAAGCCATACCCACAGGAGCAAATAAGCCCAACGGTTGATTCGTAATCAAAATCCGGTTTGTAGTTGTTACGGTTTACATATGATATCCTAGATACATAGATCTCGGTCGTATCTGCTCAATTACAATTATTAACAATATTGAGCCCTTCAGAATTAATTTTAAGGGTAGACCTAAATGCACGATTACTATTGCTATAATGCTCCCTGCAAATTACGTTATTATGTTTAGGTTATAGAAATTTCCCATTTTGTCGGGATGCCCAAGAACCCCTGATACTTAACTGAACTTTTTGATGAGGTTGACCAGTTTCTTTCGGTATTCATTCCGTAATGGGTATTTTTTGAATTTCATAGTCCTAATCATACTAATGAAGTCCTTCTCGAACCCTGCGAAATAGGGGCCATATTGTGGATTATACTAAGGCTTGAATTCAAGCTTCAAATCGCTGTTGATATTCTGCGTTTGTTGGAATGATAAACCTTCCACCTCATGCATTGTACGAAGTCGACTACGTACACATTTATCAAAAACTAGCGTCCTTTGAATCGATCTACTCATCTGACTATGTTAGAAATCATTACTGTAAGGCCAATGAGTTGCGTGATGATGAACTTGTAGAGCGTGAAACAAAACCGTGTACGACGCTGACTTACGTTCCTTCAGTGTCTGCGATCAAATCCTGCCACGGTCTGTTTTTTGCGTGTCGACCTTCATCGGTCAATAAAATAAAATAATTGTCAAATTAGATTTAATTAGCTTTACTCCACTCCTAAAGTTTTAATAAGGCAGCGAGCTGACAGAATCGTCAGCTCGCCGGGCAAAATGCTTGGCGGTATTCCGTCCATCTTCACGTTCTGAGTTCAGATTCCGTCAAGGAGGAGATAGTGTTAGTTGAAGGCTACCAAACGTGCCATACACAGACAACTTCAGCTTTATATATAGAGAGAGATTTCATTTAAAAGATAATTTATTATCATTTATTTTTTTCGATCGGAAGTTCATGCTCGAGGCTCTTTAACGGGTATCCAAGACTGGTGGGCTGGAGGTACTTCAAACATGGCCTGCTAAGCTGTCAGGTAGAGGCGCTAAGTCTTTTGAGGGTCGATGTAATCGACTAGTCTCCACACCACCAAATTTCAGGTCCTGTGCCTTTAGTAGAAAGGATTATCATCATCATCATCATCATCATCATCATCATTATTATTATTATTATTATTATTATTACATTGGATATCCACTAAACTGTTTCCCCTAAAAGCTGTTGGCCTTATACCAAAATTTGAAAAAATGGCCAGTTGTCAGAATCGTTAGCGTGTCGAACAAAATGCTTAAAGGTATTTCGTCTGTCTTTATGTTCTGAGTTCAAATTCCGCCGAGGTCGACTTTGCCTTTCATCCCTTCGGGGTCGATTAAATAAGTACCAGTTACGCACTGGGGTCGATGTTATCGACTTAATCCGTTTGTCTGTCCTTGTTTGTCCTCTCTGTGTTTAGCCCCTTGTGGGTAATAAAGAAATAGGTATTTCGTCTGTCTTTATGTTCTGAGTTCAAATTCCGCCGAAGTCGACTTTGCCTTTCATCCTTTCGGGGTCGATTAAATAAGTACCAGTTACGCACTGGGGTCGATGTAATCGACTTAATCCGTTTGTCTGTCCTTGTTTGTCCTCTCTGTGTTTAGCCCCTTGTGGGTAGTAAAGAAATAGGTATTTCGTCTGTCTTTATGTTCTGAGTTCAAATTCCGCCGAGGTCGACTTTGCCTTTCATCCCTTCGGGGTCGATTAAATAAGTACCAGTTACGCACTGGGGTCGATATAATCGACTTAATCTGTTTGTCTGTTCTTGTTTGTCATCTCTGTGTTTAGCCCCTTGTGGGTAGTAAAGAAATAGGTATTTCGTCTGCCGCTACGTTCTGAGTTCAAATTCCGCCGAGGTTGACTTTGCCTTTCATCCTTTCGGGAATCGATAAATTAAGTACCAGTTATCAAAAAAAAAAAAAAGATTCATAACAACAGAAATCAACTAAAATTATTCATGGCAGTGCTCCAGTATGGGCCGCAGCCAAATGACTGAAACAAGTAAAAGAATACTTTAAAATTTATACAAACATAAATACAAACCTGAATATATTTGAAATTATAACATTCTTACGAAATCTTTATATATAGAGAGAGATTTCATTTAAAAGATAATTTATTATCATTTTTTTTTTTCGATCGGAAGTTCATGCTCGAGGCTCTTTAACGGGTATCCAAGACTGGTGGGCTGGAGGTACTTCAAACATGGCCTGCTAAGCTGTCAGGTAGAGGCGCTAAGTCGGGAAGTGGAATTAACACTGTTGTCTATGTAGGAAGTGGTAGGATTTGAACTCAGAACTCGAAGACCCAAACCAATCACGACAAGGCATGTGATTCAGATTACAATTCAACAATTACATTACTCTTTATTGGCACATTCTACTGGCCCAAAAGAATGCAAAGCAAAATGGCCTTCGACTGGAGGCTGGGGCTTGAACTAAGATCACGCAGAGTCGATATAAGCAGTGAGAGGTTTTGATCCGATCCTCTAATCACTCTGCCAATTCGCCGCCATAAGTTAGTTCTACTATGATTATTGTTTTCGATCAATGTGTCTTTCGTCCAATTTGTTTTT
>NC_043009.1:60556550-60564050 GCF_006345805.1 Octopus sinensis
ACAGGAAGTAAAGCTCTTTTCATTGAAATTTAGGAACAGCAACCGGGTGTTCGTCTGTGTATGATGCATGTATTGTTGTATGAATGTACGTGTGCAGGTGGGTAGGTTGATGGGTGGGTAGCTAGGTAAGTAGGTAGGCTGGTAGTTAAATAGGTAGGTAGGTAGGTAGGTAGGTGGGTAGCTATGCGTATAACCAAATATCCTTTCTACTCTTGTACGAGGCCTTAAATTTATTGGGAGGATTGGCTAAATAAGAGGAAAATACAGCTGGAAAATATGTGGAGACTTGAAGGTGATTGGAATGTTGATGGGAATGCAAACTGGGTTCACGAAATATTGTTGCTTTTTATACCAATGGGACAGTTGTGCAACTAACAAGCACTATGTGCAATCAGAGTGGCCCTTGCGAAAATCATACGAGCCAGGACTTTCTAGCGTGCAGAGTAAGCCACTTTTAAACCCAGAAAATGTTTTTCTTCCCCCTCTTCACATAAAGCTTGGCCCCATGGAACAATTTGTGAAGACACTTGCCAGGAAAAACTCAGATGTCAGGAATGTCTGGAATGTTAGGAATTTCAGAGATTAAAGACGGTGCCGACAAAGATCAAAGACGGTGCCGACAAAGATCAAAGAGTGTGCCGACATAGATCAAAGAGTGTGCCGACAAAGATCAAAGACGGTGCCGACAAAGATCAAAGACGGTGCCGACAGAGATCAAAGAGTGTGCCGACAAATATCAAAGACGGTGCCGACAGAGGTCAAAGAGTGTGCCGACAAAGATCAAAGACGGTGCCGACAGAGATCAAAGACGGTGCCGACAAAGATCAAAGAGTGTGCAAACAGAGATCAAAGAGTGTGCCGACAAAGATCAAAGACGGTGCCGACAGAGATCAAAGAGTGTGTCGACAAAGATCAAAAAGTGTGCCGACAAAGATCAAAGACGGTGCCGACATAGATCAAAGTGTGCCGACAAAGATCAAAGATGGTGCAGACAGAGATCAAAGAGTGTGCCGACAAAGATCAAAGAATGTGCCGACAAAGATCAAAGACGGTGCCGATATAGGTCAAAGAGTGTGCCGACAAAGATCAAAGACGGTGCCGACCGAGATCAAAGAGTGCGTCGACAAAGATCAAAGACGGTGCCGACAGAGATCAAAGAGTGTGCCGACAAAGATCAAAGAGTGTGCCGACCAAGATCAAAGACGGTCCAAACATAGATCAAAGAGTGTGCCGACAAAGATCAAAGACGGTGCCGACAGAGATCAAAGAGTGTTCCGACAAAGATCAAAGACGGTGCCGACAGAGATCAAAGAGTGTGCCGACAAAGATCAAAGACGGTGCCGACAGAGATCAAAGAGTGTGCCGACAAAGATCAAAGAGTGTGCCGACATAGATAAAAAACGGTGCCGACAGAGATCAAAGAGTGTGCCGACAAAGATCAAAGACGGTGCAGACAGAGATCAAAGAGTGTGCCGACAAAGATCAAAGACGGTGCCGACAGAGTTCAAAGAGTCTGCCGACAAAGATCAAAGAGTGTGCCGACAAAGATCAAAGAGTGTGCCGACAAAGATCAAAGACGGTGCCGACAGAGATCAAATAGTGTGCCGACAAAGATCAAAGACGGTGCCGATAGAGATCAAAGAGTATGCCGACAAAGATCAAAGAGTGTGCCGACAAAGATCAAAGAGTGTGCCGACAAAGATCAAAGACGGTGCCGACAGAGATCAAAGAGTGTTCCGACAAAGATCAAAGACGGTGCCGACAGAGATCAAAGAGTGTGCCGACAAAGATCAAAGACGGTGCCGACAGAGATCAAAGAGTGTGCCGACAAAGATCAAAGAGTGTGTGCCGACATAGATAAAAAACGGTGCCGACATAGATCAAAGAGTGTGCCGACAAAGATCAAAGACGGTGCCGACAGAGATCAAAGCCGGTGCCGACAGAGATCAAAGACGGTGCCGACAGAGATCAAAGTGTGTGCCGACAAAGATCAAACACGGTGCCGACAGAGATCAAAGAGTGTGCGGACAAAGATCAAAGAGCGTGCCGTCAAAGATCAAAAGAGTGCCGACAAAGATCAAAGAGTTGTGCCGACAAAGATCAAAGAGCGTGCCGTCAAAGATCAAAGAGTGTGCCGACAGAGATCAAAGACGGTGCCGACAAAGATCAAAGAGTGTGCCGAGAAAGATCAAAGACGGTGCCGACAAAGATCAAAGACGGTGCCGACAGAGATCAAAGAGTGTGCCGATAAAGAACAAAGACGGTGCCGACAAAGATCAAAGAGTGTGCCGACAAAGATCAAAGACGGTGCCGACAGAGATCAAAGAGTTGTGCCGTCAAAGATCAAAGAGTGTGCCGACAAAGATCAAAGACGGTGCCGACAGAGATCAAAGAGTGTGCCGACAAAGATCAAAGACGGTGCCGACAGAGATCAAAGTGTGTGCCGACAAAGATCAAAGACGGGGCCGACAGAGATCAAAAACGGTGCCGACAAAGATCAAAGAGTGTGCCGACAGAGATCAAAGAGTGTGCCGACAAAGATCAAAGACGGTGCCGACAGAGATCAAAGTGTGTGCCGACAAAGATCAAAGACGGGGCCGACAGAGATCAAAAACGGTGCCGACAAAGATCAAAGAGTGTGCCGACAGAGATCAAAGAGTGTGCCGACAAAGATCAAAGACGGTGTCGACAGATATCAAAGAGTGTGTCGACAAAGATCAAAAAGTATGCCGACAAAGATCAAAGCCGGTGCCGACAGAGATCAAAGACCATGCCGACAAAGATCAAAGACGGTGCCGACATAGTTCAAAGTGTGTGCCGACAAAGATCAAAGACGTTGCCGACAAAGATCAAATAGTGTGCCGACAAATATCAAAGCCGGTGCCGACAGAGATCAAAGACCATGCCGACAAAGATCAAAGACGGTGCCGACATAGATCAAAGAGTGTGCCGACAAAGATCAAAGAATGTGCCGACAAAGATCAAAGACGTTGCCGATATAGATCAAAGAGTGTGCCGACAAAGATCAAAGACGTTGCCGACAAAGATCAAAGAGTGTGCCGACAAAGATCAAAGAGTGTGCCGACAAAGATAAAAGAGTGTGCCGACAAAGATCAAATACGGTGCCAACAAAGATCAAAGACGGTGCCGACAGAGATGAAAGAGTGTGCCGACAAAGATCAAAGACGGTGCCGACAGAGATCAAAGCCGGTGCCGACAGAGATCAAAGACGGTGCTGGCAGAGATCAAAGAATGTGCCAACAAAGATCAAACACGGTGCCGACAGAGATCAAAAAGTGTGCCGACAAAGATCAAAAAGTGTGCCGACAAATATCAAAGACGGTGCCGACAGATATCAAAGACGGTGCCGACATAGATCAAAGAGTGTGCCGACAAAGACCAAAGACGGTGCCGATATAGATCAAAGAGTGTGCCGACAAAGATCAAAGACGTTGCCGACAGAGATCAAAGAGTGTGCCGACAAAGATCAAAGATTGTGCCGACAAAGATAAAAGAGTGTGCCGACAAAGATCAAATACGGTGCCAATAAAGATCAAAGACGGTGTCGATAGAGATCAAAGGCGGTGCCGACAGAGGTGAAAGAGTGTGCCGACAAAGATCAAAGACGGTGCCGACAGAGATCAAAGCCGGTGCCGACAGAGATCAAAAACGGTGCCGGCAGAGATCAAAGTGTGTGCCGACAAAGATCAAACACGGTGCCGACAGAGATCAAAAAGTGTGCCGACAAAGATCAAAGACGGTGCCGACAGATATCAAAGACGGTGCCGACATAGATCAAAGAGTGTGCCGACAAAGACCAAAGACGGTGCCGACAAAGATCAAAGACGGTGCCGACAGAGATCAAAGAGTGTGTCGACAAAGATCAAAGAGTATGCCAAGAAAGATCAAAGACGGTGCCGACAAAGATCAAAGACGGTGCCGACAGAGATCAAAGAGTGTGCCGACAAAGATCAAAGACGGTGCCGACAAAGATCAAAGACGGTGCCGACAAAGATCAAAGAGTGTGCCGACAAAGATCAAAGACGGTGCCGACAGAGATCAAAGCCGGTGCCGACAGAGATCAAAGACGGTGCCGACAGAGATCAAAGTGTGTGCCGACAAAGATCAAACACGGTGCCGACAGAGATCAAAGACGGTGCCGATTAAGATCAAAGACGGTGCCGACAGATATCAAAGACGGTGCCGACATAGATCAAAGAATGTGCCGACAAAGACCAAAGACGGTGCCGACAAAGATCAAAGACGTTGCCGACAGAGATCAAAGAGTGTGCCGACAAAGATCAAAGAGTGTGCCGAGAAAGATCAAAGACGGTGCCGACAAAGATCAAAGACGGTGCTGACAGAGATCAAAGAGTGTGCCGACAAAGATCAAAGATGGTGCCGACAATGATCAAAGACGGTGCCGCCAAAGATCAAAGACGGTGCCGACAGATATCAAAGACGGTGCCAATAGATTTATAGATTACCTATGAGAATAGATAGACGTAAGCATGTTGCAAAATTTCCACTTATTTCTTGAGAGTCAAGACTATTGAAAAGGTTTGCAAGACGCAACGAAAATTTTAGGAAAATAAAAATTAAAATAAGTGGAAATTTTACCGGTGAGTGTGTTACATTATAAGGCACAAAAAGAAAATGACTCTCCCCAGACATAACAAAATATGCTTCAACACACGAACTCATATAAAGAATCTTGCAAACCAAATCCAAAAAGTTAAAACAGCAGGTATCATTAACATCGGACTTCAGATTCGTAATCAGCATCATAAATTAACACAGAAAAGTCAATCAGCAGTCTGATGATTAAAAAAAAAGTTTCATTTCGTTGACCAGTGTAATTGTAAGAGCATAGGTAATTGTAGCAGCTCGGCACCTGAAGAAGCAGATACGTACTGTCCGATGGCGTCGTGGACCGATGGCGTCGTGGATCGATGGTGTCGTGGACTGATGGACGGCTCAGGATCTCAGATCTCCAGGCGGAGAATTGAGAGTGAGTGATGAGCATGTGCTCAATCTTGCCAGAAATGAGCAGGGAGAAATAAGGCTGTGGGCTAAGCAGAAACGTTAGCACGCCGGGCGCGAAATGCTTAGCAGTATTTCGTCTGCCGCTACGTTCTGAGTTCAAATTCCGCCGAGGTCGATAAATTAAGTACCAGTTACGAACTGGGGGGTCGATGTAATCGACTTAATCCGTTTGTCTGTCCTTGTTTGTCCCCTCTGTGTTTAGCCCTTTATGGCTAGTAAAGAAATAGGTATTTCGCCTGCCGCTACGTTCTGAGTGGTGGTGGTGGTGGTGGTGGTGGTGGTAGTGGTGGTGGTGATGGTGGTGGTGGTGGTGGTGGTGGTGCTGGTTGTGGTGATGGTGGTGGTGGTGTGGTGGTGGTAGTAGTAGTAGTAGTAGTAGTAGTAGTAGTAGTAGTGTGGTGGTGGTTGTGGTGGTGGTGGTGGTGGTGGTGGTAGTAGTAGTAGTAGTAGTAGTAGTGTTTTCTACGGAGGGCTTGAATTATCATTGATAGTTATTTCGTAGTTAGCTGGTGGGGTGGGAATTTGACAGAGGTCGTCATACCATCCAATCAAGTTTTATTTTTAGTAAACAAATATTTGAAAGGTATTATAACATGTTAAATGTAAACTTGTCTTTAATTGCACGTTATGTGCTAATATATACAAATGATAGGGCGGCGAGCTGGCAGAATCGTTAGCACGCCGGGTGAAATGCTTTGTGGTATTTCGTCTGCCGCTACGTTCTGAGTTCAAATTCCGCCGAGGTCGACTTTGCCTTTCATCCCTTCGGGGTCGATTAAATAAGTACCAGTTACGCACTGGGGTCGATGTAATCGACTTAATCCGTTTGTCTGTCCTTGTTTGTCCTCTCTGTGTTTAGCCCCTTGTGGGTAATAAAGAAATGGGTATTTCGTCTGCCGCTACGTTCTGAGTTCAAATTCCGCCGAGGTCGACTTTGCCTTTCATCCCTTCGGGGTCGATAAATTAAGTACCAGTTACGCACTGGGGTCGATGTAATCGACTTAATCCGTTTGTCTGTCCTTGTTTGTCCTCTCTGTGTTTAGCCCCTTGTGGGTAGTAAAGAAATAGGTATTTCGTCTGTCTTTATGTTCTGAGTTCAAATTCCGCCGAGGTTGACTTTGCCTTTCATCCTTTCAGGAATCGATAAATTAAGTACCAGTTATCAAAAAAAAAAATGACAGTGCTCCAGTATGGGCCGCAGCCAAATAACTGAAACAAGTAAAAGAATACATAAAATTTATACAAACATAAAAACAAACCTGAATATATTTGAAATTATAACATTCTTACGAAATCCCTAAAAAAATGGAGCGAAAATTGAAAATAACATGACTGAACGAATGGAAGAACTGCAACTAAGTGACGCATGTAGAGCATGTGCTACCCGGGTCTCTTGACTGAGCAGCCTATATAAAGTGGCGAGCTGGCAGAAACGTTAGCGCGCCGGGCGATATGCTTAGCCGTATTTCGTCTGTCGTTACGTTCCGAGTTCAAATTCCGCCGAGGTCGACTTTGCCTTTCATCCTTTCGGGGTCGATAAATAAAGTACCAGATTCGCACCGGGATCGATGCAATCGACTTAATCCCTTTGTCTGTCATTGTTTGTCCCCTCTATGTTTAGCCCCCTGTGGGCAATAAAGAAATATATATTGGGTTTGCTGTATAGGCCTATATTAGGCATGCTGGTCATGATCAGTGCACACACGTTCTCAGCTATTCCACACATGTCAAGTGTTTGCAGAATCCACGAATGCAGCAACATGTAAACCTTTTCTAAAACCTATCCAAGACATTCACAAGTGTTTTTTGTTTTTTTTTGCGGGGGTGGGGTACCGTTTGCAGTTCATTACGACCTAGTCCATCACAAAGTGGTCGTTTGTGCCCTTGGATCCTTTTTCGGCGAGGATGCCCGTTAATATTTTCCATAATATTTTCCGTTTGTCTGTCCTTGTTTGTCCTCTCTGTGTTTAGCCCCTTGTGGGTAATAAAGAAATAGATATTTCGTCCGTCGCTACGCTCTGAGTTCAAATTCGCCCAGGTCGATTTTGCCTTTCATCCTTTCGGGGTCGATAAATTAAGTACCAATTGGGGTCGGTAATTCCCAACATCATTGCCCTTTGGTCGATCTTTCATCAACCCATTCCGGAAATGCACTACTCTGTAGGCAATTGTATAATTGCAACCCAATTCGTTTTTGTGTTGACCTAAACCAATTGAGCCAGAAGCCGTGAATTGCGTCTGATCTTACTGCTTTCAAGTTTGACCATTTAGATACCTGTGTAAATACATCTTCCATTGTTGGTCGTATATGGACCTGTCATGGAGCTTCGGACCTCACGAAATGCTTCCACTTAGTACCGTGGTTGTAGCACCTCTTGCCCCCGGAAGTTATTCCAAAATTGGCGGGTTTCCTCTGTTCAAGAGGTATGTATCTTCTGTATCACCACCTGAGCT
>NC_043009.1:60566550-60571550 GCF_006345805.1 Octopus sinensis
TTCTGTGCCATATACTTGGGGTCTTTTTTTTTTTTTGGTGTTGTACTAGTGAATGTCTAATACATAAAAATAAAAAATAAACAAATAAAAAAAAAGAAAAAAAAAGTTATTATTATTATTATTATTATTATTATTATTATTATTATTATTATTATTATTATTATTATTATTCAAGAGTCTTATTTTTATCACGTGCTTTCACTACACTACCGAGCGCAGCTCTGTGTGCCTTGGGTATATGCTGTGGTTTGTTGTGATGCTCTCATTTTTACTGTGTTGAAAGTGTTTTACGTAGGATGTTGCGGTGCCTAGTAGTGATATTTTCTGTATGTTATATATACTTGTTAGTGCTGGTTATTATCCTTATGTGAGAGGGCAGTGCATGCCATCAAAGTGAAACTGGAGTAAAATATACGAAGCCCAGTATACCCACCATGACTACCCGTCTGATAAGAGTACACCAGGCACATGCATCACAACCATATATGCGCGACATGGTGATCTCATATTAAGATAAACTGCACATGACCTTGCAGATGGGGCCCAGTTAAAATTTTCTTCTGGTCGATTAACCCATCCCGCTCAAAAGGTCCCTGAATAAGGGTTGTTTAAGGATGTTGAACGAACCACCCATGTTTCCAAAGATGAATTATCCAAACCTCCAAGAATTCCTTTCAACACACGGCTATGATGCTCCCCCTCTACTTCTGCTCATGATCAGAGATGCACATATCGTCAGCCACTAGGGGACATGCTCAAACAACTGACAAGCAAATCTGTTGTATTGAGCAGAATATTTGCTGTAGCCCATTTTTTATACCAAGACAAAACAATGTACATGATAACACTTCCAATCAGTTAAGATCAGAAGCCATGAGAGCCACTGCCTGGTACTATTATTATTATTATTTTATTGCTTATAGCAGCTATTAGAAGACTATATTACGTCACTATTTATACACTCATTGGTGTGCATGTGATGACAGAAATATGCATACATGCCTACCTAACTGGTATTGTCTGAATTTCAATGAAAGAGCCCGGTTTCTTGGCTAGAAACAGGTTGTTTGTCAATTACTTAGATATAGAAAAAGGTGTAGGCGTGTATGTGTGTGTGTGCGTGTGTGTGTGCGTGTGTATGTGTATGTGTGCGAAATATCAAGTGACCTGATAAGCCATTTAAGAACACACAAAAACCATTAGATTCACTTCTTATTTAATTTGTGTCAAAATATTTTCGCCGCTTTGAAACCGCAATCTGTTTGCAGACGAAGTTTTGTCAGTGAATAGGTCGCGATTTCAAAGCGACGAAAATGTTTTGACAAATTAAATTAAAATTTTGAAGTGATACTGACGGTTTTTGTGTGTTCTTAAATAACTTATAAACACCTTCCACGCTGCAATTGTTATTGTATATACATATGTATAAATATATCATCATAATCAATTTAAGCCCCTGTTCAAATGCTAGATTATTTGACAAGGTCACATGAACTACAGGTCAACACTGAGCTCCTGTGTCAGCTTTGGCATGGTTTCTACGGCTGGATGCCTTTCCTAATGCCAGTTACTTCACTGTATGTACTCCGCGTTTCGAAGGTAAGGACAAGACGCGACTTCGTTGAAACAATCCTTCCCGAAAAGCAAATTAAATAAAATTTGGGATTTTTTTGGCGGAGGGTGAAAGTGGTAACAAGAACAGGACAGTGATATATATATAAACGGCGGTGCATCAGCATGGCCGCAGCTCTGAGCTGAAACTAGAGAAAAAAATATATATATATATCGGGTTCACATGCACAGGACTTGACAAGGGCACACTATGAGAGCCCCTTTGGTCATGACTGACCATGGGATTGCACCTAGAAAGTTACCCTTCCAGGCACAAGTCCGGGTAAGGTTGTTTATGGAAGACCAGCAGTCGCCCATGCATACAGGCCTCCCCTCTCCACGCCACAAGTGTTATCCAAGGGAAAGGCAAAGGGGCCGACACAGCTTGGCACCTGTGATGTTGCAACTCATTTCTACAGCTGAGTGAACTGGAGCAACGTGAAATAAAGTGTCTTGCTCAAGAACACAACACGTAGCCCGGTCCGGGATTGGAACTCACAACCTCGCGATCGTAAGCTCGACACTCAAACCACTGAGCAATGCGCCTTCACAGGGCAGACTACCACTAGGCTAAGTGCACATGCATATATATGCATACACACACACGTGTGTGAGTGTGTGTGTGTGTGCGTGCGTGCATGCATGTATACACATACGCATGCGCATATGGTGAATTGAGCGAAGCGGTCCAGCATCGGCTAGATTCGATCGCAGTATCCTAGATCTTTGCATTGTTAGTTCAAATTACGTTTCCGGGTCGATAAATAAACTGCTGTCCGCCCGACTGTCTCCACTTCAGAAAGAAATCGACTGCGTGAGAACCACATCAATGCCCAAGGCTCGCAAATTACCGTGACAGAAAATTCTGTGATTCCACGGGGTAACGCGTATGTGTGAGCATATATGTGCGCGCGCGCGTGTATGTGTGTGTGTGTGGAGTGTGTGTGCGTGCGCGCGTATCTACATACATATATATATAAACATATATGTGTCTCAAATTAAAAACTATTTTCCAATGAAAAGATTATTTTCTTCTTATTATTACTGGTCTGTAACTATATTAAGGCACCGCCTTCATGCCAGCATGGGCGTATACTTTGTGTGTGTGTGTGTGGTGTGTGTGTGTGTGTGTGTGTGTGTGTGTGTGTGTGTCGGTGTGTGTGTGTGTGGTGTGTGTGTGTGTCTGTGTGTCTGTGTGTGTGTGTGTGTGTGTGTGTGTGTGTGTGTGTGTGCATGAATTATATATATATATAGAAATATACAAATATCGTCACCTAGAAACCTACATATATACGTTTACATTATTATGTACATGCGTGCATACCCACACACATATATGCATGTATGTATAGTCATTCATATATTAATACATTGCTAGGTGGATCCGTGAAAAATTCACGGAAAATATAAGAAATGTACGCAACAGTAAATTGTGTGCTGGTGCCATGCGAAATGTTTCTATATTGTGACAGTTAAAGGCGGCGAGCTAGCAGAATCGTTAGCACGCCGGCCAAAATGCTTTGCAGTATTTTGTCAGTCTTTACGTCCTGAGTTCAAATTCTGCCAAGGCCGAGGTCGACTTTGCCTTTCATCCTTTCGGGGTCGATAAATTAAGTACCAGTTACGCGCTGGGATCGATCTAATCGACTTAATCCCTTTGTCTGTCCTTGCTTGTCCCCTCTATATTTGACCTCTTGTGGGCAATAAAGAAATAAGAATCGTTAGCACGCCGGGCAAAATGCTTTGTGGTATTTCGTCCGCCGTTACGTTCTGAGTTCAAATTCTGCCAAGGCCGAGGTCGACTTTGTCTTTCATCCTTTCGGGGTCGATAAATTAAGTACCAGTTACGCGCTGGGATCGATCTAATCGACTTAATCCCTTTGTCCGTCCTTGCTTGTCCCCTCTATGTTTAGCTTCTTGTGGGCAATAAAGAAATAAGAATCGTTAGCACGCCGGGCGAAATGCTTTGTGGTATTTCGTCCTATTTCTTTACTACCCACAAGGGGCTAAACACAGAGAAGACAAACAAGGACAGACATAGGTATTAAGTCGATTACATCGACCCCAATGCGTAACTGGTACTTAATTTATCGACCCCGAAAGAATGAAAGGCAAAGTCGACCTCGGCGGAATTTGAACTCACAACGTAACGCAGACGAAATACGGCTAAGCATTTCGCCCGGCGTGCTAACGTTTCTGCCAGCTCGCCGCCTTGCTTTGTGGTATTTCGATATTTCACGTAAAACGACGGGACTTCTAATCAGCGTGAAAATAACGCAAACTCTTCTGTAGTGAGGTAAGCAAGCTACTTACCACACATCCACTGTATATATTCTTTTACCCTTTTATTTGTTTCCGTTATTTGACTGTGAACATGCTGGAGCGCCACCTTAAGGGTTTTAGTCGAAGAAATTGATCCCAGGACTTATTCTGTACTGTAAGCCTAGAACTTACTCAATCGGTGTCTTTTGCCGAACTGCTAAGTTACGGGGATATAAACACACCAGCATCAGTTGTCAAGTAGTGGTGGGGGTGGACAAACACAGACACAGACACACACACACACACACACACACACACACACACACACGCACACACACGCACACACACACACACACAACACACACACACACACACACACTATTATGGAGAAAGCTACTTTTTAATTAGGTATATAACAATTGCAATTATTAAAGGGCTGATCGTCTGGAAATTTTTTTGTAAATTCATGTTCTAAGAAATTTCCTATAATTTCGATTTCTAAAGTTTATTGAATTTTTTAACTCCAATTTCTCGCAAATTTAAATATTCATTGCATTCACTGCGGACCATTCCATTCTCATTTGCAAAGTCTCTCAATTTCTCTTTTAAGTTTTCATTCACTATTTGGAAAACCGACAGTTTATTCAATTAATGTATACGTAATGCAAAAATATTACTTATTAAATGAAATATTCCTGAAAAAATTCAGTTATCGAGGTAATCAAGATAGCATATTTTGCTTGCCTCGATAACTGAAGAGATGCCGGTGCAGGTTTCCGTCCCGACATCCGAAACTCGGAGTTTTATTACGGCAACGAATAATTGTCGCATATTATATTACACACACACACACACAACATACTTTTGTGTGTGTGTATATATATATATATATATATATATATATATATATATATATATATATATATATATATATATATATATATATCATCAGTGGTGACTCCAGTACTCGGGCTGTTCGGGTTTAGCTTGGGTACAAATTTAATAAAGTAGACGCGTATTTGCAAGCTGATTTAATTTCTGCCAACACTGACTTCAAGTATGTAATTGCAGCCCATAACTCGGGCCCCTACTATTGAAGGTGAGCAGTCAATTGTGATCTCTGTGGA
>NC_043009.1:60578498-60588498 GCF_006345805.1 Octopus sinensis
ACACTGTAAAGACACGCCCTGTGTCTCCTTGGAGACACGAGGCTGGTTATAAAACCCTGCGCTGGCACGTGACCTCACAGCCAGAAACTTTTATTAGCTCTTGTATTTATAGTTAGTACATTATAATTGCATATTTGTATGTTCATCAGAGGTTAGCTCACGTTGCACTGAAATCCCTCTAGCACTAACTGTTTCTCTCTCTTTCTTGACCTTTCTCTCTGCCCCCTTATACCATTCCCGACTTTATTCATTCACAGCGATTACTTCCCCATCCACCCAGTCATGGGTAGCCTGCAATCAATGAGGTCCGCGGGACTTTCTGAATTACATGCTTAATGAAAAATTACCCTAAATCTTTCCAGGGGTACAGCATACCTATTGATGAGCTATGTCTCATGCAGCAACGCTTCTCAAAAAAGTTACCTAATCCTGATTTAACCAAGTCATTCCTTTTTTGTTCTCCCCTTCTCAATTTCGCCGGGCATTATGTGACACATTTCGTCATAAATCCTTAATCTGGAATGTCATATTTTCCCATTCTTCACAATAACCATACACCTAGAAATTGTCTTAGATTTTATTTATATTCTTGCCTCACATGACAATTTTCTCCCTTGCCATAAAAACAAATAAAACCAGTCAACTGAGATATTGCATTGATGCAGGACTCTAACCGAACACTTGTGAATCTCTGACCTGTACGATGTTGATCGTGATTGCATATGTATGGTTGGATGTCCAGATATAAACGTCAAAGAATGCATCACAGAAAATGGCTGAAATTAAACATCTAACAACAGATACCTACGATATAGTTGCAGTCGGAAAAGCACAAGAGACTTAAGAAAACAATAAATACTGGATTGTTCGGAGTAACATTTTTGCATGTATATAAATTTCAAATTAAGTTTGATATTACTATCTTTCCAACCCCGTCATCCTTACACTACTAATGAACTGTGACCGTTAATGTCTTAATCATAAAGAAATGCTTTCATTATATACTTCTCTATCTTTCTTGTGTATAGTTTATAATAATTCTTTCTAATATAAGGTATTGTTTAATAAACTGTAAACCATGTTTTACTGATGAGATTCAACTATATCGAAATAGCAGCTATCTACGAATGTTGAACTCTCTGTGCTCAAAAGAAAATTTTGAAGAATGAAACATTTAATCAAATAAATGTATAAAGATATTTAGGTGCAGGAGTGGCTGTGTGGTAAGTAGCTTGCTTACTTTAGTACAGAGTGGACGTGTTTTTTTTTCGCGGTGGAAGTCACGTCGGTGTGTGCCAGCGTCGAGAAATAGTGAAGCACGACTACTAGGTAAGGCAACTGTTTTTTTTGGGGTGGGGGGGACCTCAGTTTATGGGAAAGAATGCTTGAATAAAAGAACTTGCGGAAGACGGTTTGCACAATTAATAAGTGGAGATTTCAACCTTGAAGATGAAAATCGAACAGGACGTCCAGTTGAGTTTGATGATAAGCTCCTTGAGGCATTACTTCAAGAAAATCCTGCATTATCAGCTGAAGAATTGGCAATAAAGCTTAGTTCAAACCATACAACTGTTCATCGTCATCTTCAACAACTTGGAAAAGTTCCTAAACTCGGAAAATGGGTGACTCATGAATTGTCTGCAAGTAACCGCAAATCCCAAGTTGACATCTGCTCTTCTCTCCATTCTCGCGAATTCCTTTCACCCTTTTTAGATAGACTTGTGAAGGGTGATGAAAAAGGGATCTTCTATCAAAATGCTAAATGCCGTAAACAGTGGCTTGGTAAAAGGGGAAAAGCTCAACCACAACCGGGAAGGGAACTTCATGGGGAAAAGGTTCTTCTCTCTATCTGGTGAGATTGCAAAGGAGTAATTCACTTTGAATTGTTACCACCTAATACAACAATCAATGCTCAAGTCTACTGTCAGCAATTAGAGCGTTTGAACCAAGATTTGAAGAAAAAAAAAAGACCCGCTTTAGTGAATCGAAAAAGGAGTGATGTTTCATCAGGACAATGCGCGACCCCACACTGCAAAGATCACATCACAGAAGATCGAAGAACTTGGTTGGAAAAAAATTCCTCATAAACCATATTTACAGAATCATCATTAGGCGGACACAACTTTCGCAAGCCAGGAGGAGGTCGAAACTGACATTTCAGAGTTCTTCGCTTTGAAATCAAAAGAGTTTTACATTGATGAGATTAAAAAGCTTGTAAATAGATGGAAGGAAGTCATAGATAATCAGGGAAAGAACATTGGTGATTAAATTTCAATCAAATATAGCATTTGATCACTTGGTTTTTTTTATTCAAAATTTGGACAGAACTTATGGGATGACCTGATACATAATATAATTTTTACACTTTTCAAAGTCATCTCGAGGGCCGGATGAAACCCTGCAGCGGGCCGTAAGTTTGACACACCTGAACTAGATCCTTCTCTTCTGAAAAATATTGGCCATGTGCCAAAATATGAGAGAATATTTTCCATTAGTTTGATAAATCAATGCAGCTGTGATTTGCATTACAGTTTTCAACATTTATCGTTATAATATATACGATATGAGACATCGATTTTAATCTTTAAAAAATAATGATCATACACGCGAAAGAGATTAATGTTATGTAAATACACCTGAGGAGAGAATGTCATCGAGATGAAGACAAAGAAGACAGGTTTCAACATGTTTGATGAGTTTTACAAACACATACACACAAACATACACACATACATACATACATACAAGCACACACTCGCTCTCTTTCACACATGCACAACAGGTACGTTTTGAATTCAAATTCCGCCGAGGTCGATTTTGCCTTTCATCCTTTCGGGGTCGATAAATTAAGTACCAGTTACGTACTGAGGTCGATGTAACCGACTTAATCCCTTTGTCTCTGTCCTTGTTTGTCCCCTCTGTGTTTAGTCCCTTGTGGGTTGTAAAGAAATAGGATTTCTAAAGGAAAGTGAGGTGTATAAGAGGATGTATAGAAAGAGTAAAAGAGAGAGAGAGAGAGAGAGAGAAGGAGAAGACAGAGAGAGGGAGTAAAGAGAGTGAGATGGTAGTAGTCGTGCATGAGTGTAAGGATTATGGGGAGGAAATGTCAAACGTCTAAGAGAGAGTGAGAGAGAGGCAAAGAGTTGGGGAAGTAAAAGAGGAAGAGGATGAGGATGAGGAGGGGGAGGCTGATGTCAGAAGTCAAGAGGTCAGAAATGAAAACTGGAAACAATAGGAAAAGCACTTAGAGGACCAAGGAGTGTGTGTGTGTGTGTGTGTGTGTTGTGTGTGGAATTCGTGCATTTTTGTGTACTGGTGTGTGTATATATATGCATCCGGTTGTGTATGCGCATATATATGATCCATGCGCGTGTATTTATGAATATGTGTGTTCTTATTCTGTTTTGTGTATGTATGTATGTATGCATGCATGCATGTATGTATGTATGTATGTGTGTATGTATGTATGTATGTATGTATGTATGTGTGTATGTATGTATGTTTGTTTGTATGTATGCATGTATGTGTGTGTATGTGTGTATACATGTGTATGTCCACGCATCCGCATGTGCATGTCTGTGCATTTGCCTATGCCCATGTGTATGTGTGTGTGTATGTCCATGTGTGTGCGTGTGTCCATGTGTGTGCGTGTGTCCGTGTGTCCGTGTGTCCATGTGTGTGTGTGTGTGTATGTGACAGCGAAGACAAAGCGAAAAAAAATGTCCGTTTGTCGAGGTGACACTTTCTAAGAATGAGACCGCGCTGTCACGTGCTTAACATGACTTCCACTTAAGACGGAGACACCCCGTTAATGGTTACCGGCGCGACATACACCTGCCATCCAACCCTAGCATGTTTGCCTCCCCCCTCCCCCCCCCCCTCCTCCTCGTCCTCCCTCCCTCCTCCTTTTTCTCCTTCTCCCTTCATCTCTATTTTTCATCTTTTTTCTTTCTCCCTTTACTTTTTTTCCTTTACTTCCTCCTCTTACACCTACTCCTCCTCCGGCCTCTTTTTCTTCTTCCTACTTCAAACTTCCTACTTTACCACTACCACCACCACCACCACTTACTACTACTACTACTACTATACTACTACTACTACCACTACCACCACCACCATTTACTACTACTACTACTACTACTACTACTACTACTACCACTACCACCACCACCACTTACTACTACTACTACTACTACTACTACTGACCACAAAAACACCATCACTGCTACCACTCACCCCACCCCCTTTCTCGCATCATCACAATTACTCTCCACCGTCGCCGCCACTTTTTCCATCCTAACCATCTCCACCACCTTCACCTTCACCGCTACCATCACTGCCACAAACATCACTCACTGTTGACAACACCACCACCACCACCACCACACCACAACCACCACTTCACGCTGACCACTACAGCACCACTTACCACCATCATCACAACACTTACGCACTATTATCACAGATAAACCGTCATCACCGTTGCTACTATGGCACCGACACCACCACCACCACCATACCAAACCACCACCACCACCACGCACCGACCTTCGTACACCGCCATCCTCGCCATCACACATATCGAGCATCTCCCTCTTCTCATCTCTCTACAACTGAACATCCCCACCCCCATCGCCAACTGGGGGGGGGAGTGAGCGAAGAGTTTTGTTTTGAGAAACAATACGTATTCACACACATACACACACACACACACACATATATATACACGTATATTATTATATATATACATACATATTCATACATTCACACACCCACACACACACACACACACACACACACACGTCAATATATATTTATATACATAAATACGTACAAACACACATACGCACACAGTCACACACACTCATTAATGCTACATACACTTGTTTAGTATCTGGTTGCCCGACACTTTGCAATGTAAGTTAGTTGCACCGCTCCGCCTTGCAGCCTGTTATGTTACTTCTTGCAATATTCATATCAGAGCGGACTGTGCGTTTGGATTATTCATACACACCACCAGCTTTGACATGTATTTACCACTGCGGACCAATTTAGGTTTACAACTGATGTGGAACGCAACACTTTGAGACGGTAAGTTAAGACTTCCTCGATATTTCAGTGTTTAAAACATGAAAGACTTTATTATATACACGCACACACATGCATACAATGTATTTGCTCTGTTTTTTTGCGGAATCAATATATGGCATAACTACACAATTATGCCCCAATCGAATTTCTTTTCTCACGACTGCCCGTAAAATGGATATTTTGTAATGAAACTTTCTACAGATACACTTCAGATGGGGTAGGTCCCGATTATATCGGAATTTGTGCTGTAAAAATTATTTCCGAGGTGAGAAGAAGGTGTTTTGGAAAGTTCACATGAGTCGGCTATATTTCCTCTTAACATTCGACAAAATGGGTGATATTTTATATGAAATTTCCTGCAAATACTTTTCAGTCGTACCTACACAAATGCACCACCCCCAACACCGACTGTTTCTTTATGACTTCGAGAAACATGGATATTTTTTATAATGAAATTTTCTACAAATATGCTTCAAATGGTGTAGATTTTGATTACATCGGAATTTGTGGGAAAAAAAAGTTTTTCCGAGTGTGGGGAAAGTTTCGGAAAATTCTCATAACTTTCCAAAAGATCGATATTTTTTAATGAAATTTTCTATAAATACCTTTCAGATGGTTTATATTATGGTTATATCGGAAATTAGGCGGCGAGCTGGCAGAAACGTTAGCACGCCGGGCGAAATGCGTAGCCGTATTTCGTCTGCCATTACGTTCTGAGTTCAAATTCCGCCGTGGTCGACTTTACCTTTCATCCTTTCGGTGTTGATAAATTAAGTACCAGTTACGCACTGGGGTAGATGTAATCGACTTAATCCGTTTGTCTGTCCTTGTTTGTCCCCTCTGTGTTTAGCCCCTTGTGGGAAGTGAAGAAACAGGTATTTCGTCTGCCATTACGTTCTGAGTTCAAATTCCGCCGAGGTCGACTTTGCCTTTCATCCTTTCGGGGTCGATAAATTAAGTACCAGTTACGTACTGGGATCGATATAATCGACTTAATCCGTTTGTCTGTCCTTGTTTGTCCCCTCTGTGTTTAGCCCCTTGTGGGTAGTGAAGAAACAGGTATTTCGTCTGCCGTTACGTTCTGAGTTCAAATTCCGCCGAGGTCTACTTTACCTTTCATCCTTTCGGGGTCGATAAACTAAGTACCAGTTACGCACTGGGGTCGATATAATCGACTTAATCCGTTTGTCTGTCCTTGTTTGTCCTCTCTGTGTTTAGTCCCTTGTTGGTAGTAAAGAAATATATATTATAATTATATCGGAAGTTAATATGAAAAAAGCAGAAGAAATTGATTCGTTCACAGACACACTGACACACATCACAAAATGTAACTTGAAATTTTGGAGGAAATTTTCATGAGTTTCAGAATGAATGTGTGCGAACGCATCAGCTTTTTCTTTCTTTTCCTATTTATCTCCGAATTAAATTACAACATAATGGCGGTGCCCCAGCATGGCCACAGCTCGTGAGCTGAAACTAGATAGAATACAAAAAATAATCGTAATCTGCACTAACTGAAAACTGTTTGTGATCGGTCATCGATCGTCTGCTTGTTGTAGTCATTAAAACTGCGGCCATTCTGGAGCATCACCATAAAGAATTTCAGTCGATCGAATCGATCCCAGTACTTGTTGCATTTTTTCTTTTCCTTTTTAAAAGCCTGGTATTTATCCTGTCGGTCGCTTTCGTCGAACCGTTAAGTTACGGAACGTGGTACTATTTAAGAAGAGTGGTTTCGGTGCGCGCACTCGCGTACTCGCGCATCCGCGCTAGCTAGTCGCGACTAGTCGATCCTTACTTTGTGTTTTACTCTCTCTTTTACTCTTTTACTTGTTTCAGTCTTTTGACTGCGGCCATGCTGGAGCACCGCCTTTAATCGAGCAACTCGACCCCGGGACTTATTTTTTTGTAAGCCCAGTACTTATTCTATCGGTCTCTTTTGCCGAAACGCTAAGTAACGGGGACATAAACACAACAGCATCGGTTGTCAAGCAATGCTAGGGGGACAAACAGACACACAAACATACACGCACATACATATATATACATATATACGATGGGCTTCTTTCAGTTTCCGTCTACCAAATCCACTCACAAGGCTTTGGTCGGCCCGAGGCTATAGTAGAAGACACTTGCCCAAGGTGCCACGCAGTGGGACTGAACCCGGAACCATGTGGTTGGTAAACAAGCTACTTACCACACAGCCACTCTTTTAATTACCTTGCGTAAAAAATTATTTATTTTGTCTTTTATTTACTTTGCTAGGTAGTTGTTGTAGGATCGATTAGTCACGACTAGCTAGCGCGAGCATGCGAGTGCGCGCACCGGGACCACTCTTCTTAAATAGTACCACGGAACGTAAATACACCAACACCGGTTGTCAAGCAGGTGGCGGGAGGCAGACAAACACACACACACACACACATATAAGACAGGCTTCATTCAGTTTCCTTCAACAAAATCCACTCACAAGGCTTTGGTCGGCCCGAAGCTATAGTAGAAGCCACCTGCTCAAGATGTCACGTCGGGGGATGTGGCTGTGTGGTAAGAAGCTTGCTTCCCAACTACATGGTTCTGGGTTCAGTCCCACAGCGTGGCACCTTGGCAAGTGCCTTCTACTATAGCCCCAGGCCAACCAAAGCTCATTGTATATATATATATAAACATACATACATATGTGTGTGCGTTTTTGGCGTCCGTATTTGTCCCCCCAGAATCGCATGATAACCGATGCTGGTATGTTTACGTCCACATAACTTACTGGTTCGGCAGAATAAGGCCGATAGAATAAGTCCTGGTGTCGATTTGTTCGATAAAAGGCGGTGCTCCAGTATGGCCGCAGTCAAACGACTGAGACAAATAAAAGAAAAGGATACATACATATACATATAGTCGTGTTAAAGTGTCGGAGGGTGCTAGGGAGTACCGGCATTGCTAGAAATAACAGCCAAAACAACTCTTAGCTGCGCGAGGGCACTTCTCAACAGACTGACAAGGGAGACAAACTCCCGCCCTAAGACAAGCGACATGGCTAAGGGTTGTTTTGACTCTCATGTCTAGCAATGCCGGTGTTCACTAGCGCCTTCTCGTCACATCCGTGACGACTGTATTTGCGGCCTTTCAGTTGTAAATTACAAATAGCAACCTTAAAAAAAAAAATATATATATATTAATAAATTAATAAAACATGCATATATACATACATATATGTACGTACATACCTCTACATGTATATATACATGCATAAATGGGTGCAGGACACCAAAAAAAAACGTCGAACACAATGAGAAACGAAAACTTAAACACAAAACCAAGGAAATAGACATATATGCATAAAAAATGTCCATTTCCTTGGTTTTATGTTTATGTTTTCGTTTCTCATTGTGTTCGACGTTTTTTTTTTTGGTGTCCTGCACCCATATATGCATGTATATATACATGTAGAGGTGTGTACGTACATATATGTATGTATATATGGATATGTTTTATTAATTTATTATATATATATATGTATATATATGTATATATATATATATATGTATGTATATATATATACATACATACATACATACATACATACATACATACATACATACATACATATACATACATACATACATACATATATACATACATACATACATATATGTACATATATATAAAATGTGTACTTACATATAAGAGAACAAAGTGTACGTACGCCGCTATGTATATATATATATATATATAAAATACAAAATGGGACAAGAACGCAAAACATCCGGTCCCTTTCTGTATCACCTAGTTGTCCGGATGTTTTGTATCTTGAGAAATCAAATATTCTTCCTTCATGCCAAGTTTGAAGAAAATATCTCTTTTGCATCTTACTTTTTTGGTCTCTTAAATATACTGCATTTTGTGGCGTTATTTCAAGCCAGCCGGCTTTTTTTTTGCGCAAACTGCACGTGCATTTTTCTTGCGTACGCGTAGTATCGATCGCAACAGCTGATGTACTTGCGCGTACAAATGCACGTTCTCACGGCTTTATCGATCGCATTCTCAGCTGGAATCGATTTTTGTAATTTTTTCAAGACTTATACACGCCCTGATACCGTCGGTATCTACATATCAAATTCGAGCGCATCGGCGGAGGATCGAGGTCCTGGGTGGGGGGGGGGGTAAGATCCTAGAAGACACACACACAGACAGACAGAACGGATTTTATATACAAAATATATACGTTCGTTCCTTCTCGAACCATTCCTGGCCCATAAGGACCGGTTTCCCATTACCTTCTGTCGGAGCCGAGTGGAGCTTAGGTGTTTCGCTCATAAACACACACGTTGCAAGGTCTGAGATTCGAACCTACGATCCCTCGAGTGCGAGTCCGCTGCTCTAACAACTAGGCCATGTGACTCCACACACACACACACACACACACACACACACACACACATATATATATACATACATATATATACATATATATATATACATATATTGTTGTTGTTGTTATTGTTGTTGGCATCCTTTTTGTCCCGGGAGACAATGGAGTTGCGCATAAAATAGTCTAATCCGGCTTTTACATTTCATGTCCTGATACATTTCCTGCTGTGGCTGTGTAGTCCTATCCTGGACAAACACTCCCTCTGGCAGGTACCGCAAATGTAGCGAAGACTGTTCATGGCTGGTTGTAGTGTCATAGTTTCTTGTTGACGTCTTTTCTTGTCTTTCCATTTCTCCTCTCTCTCTCTCTCTCTGTCACTCCTTTGTATTCCATCTTTTACGGTACGTCGCCAATCTCCACGGTTGCAGGCAATTGCTTCCCAACTGCTAATATTGGTGTTGCAGGCCTTCATGTCCCTTTTGCAAACATCCTTGTAACGTAAGAACGGTCTACCCACAGACCTAGTACCCCTAGCAAGCTCTC
>NC_043009.1:60593498-60598498 GCF_006345805.1 Octopus sinensis
TGTGCATGTGAGTGTTTTATCTTTTACTTGCTTCAGTCACTGGACTGCAGCCATACTGGAGCACTGGCTTGATGGTGTTTTAATCGAACAAATCGATCCCAGTATTAATTTGTCTTGAATTTTTTTTGTTGTTTTAAAGTTAGGTATTCAACCTATCGATCTTTTTTCGCCGAACAGCTAATGTTACGGGACGTAAACAAACATATATCGGCTGCCAAGTAGTGGGACGAATAAACACATACACACACACACACACACGCACACACATGCATTCATACCTACGACTGGCTTCCACACCGTTTCCGTCTACCATATTCATTTACAAGGTGTGATCAGTCCTGGACTACGATAAAGCACGCTTGCCCAAGCTGCTGCATTATGGGACTGAACCCGAGACCAGAGGGTTGCAAAGCGAGCTTCTTAACCACACAGCCATGTATATAGTTATTCTTTCCTTTACTCGTTCCAGTCATATGACTGCGGCCATGCTGGAGTACCGTCTTTTTTAGTCGAACAGATCAACCCCAGGACTTATTTTTTGTAAGCCTGGTACTTACTCTATCGGTCTCTTTTGCCGAACATCGGTTGTCAAGCGATCGTGGGATGACAACACAGACATACAAATACATACTTACATATTATATATATATATATATATATATATATATATATATATATATATATATATATAATATATATATAGTCAACGAAGAGCCCTCGACTACAACAAGACGACCAAAGTTTTTTTTTTCCAAGGTCTGGGGTCTCCCGCCCCTAAGCCCTAGACCATCACCTAATCACCCTTATCCGTCTTCTTGCTTAACAACAACAACAACACAACAACAACAGCACATGTCAAGCGGAATAGCTTGCTCGTGAAATTAACGTGCATGTGGCTGAGCACTCCACAGACACGTATACCCTTTACGTAGTTCTCGGGGAGATTCAGCATGACACAAAGTGTGACAAGGCTGCGCTTTTGAAATACAGGTACAACAGAAACAGGAAGAAAGAGTGAGAGAAAGTTGTGGTGAAAGAGTGCAGCAGGGTCTACATTTTTATAGGTGGAACTTTGGAGTTCATTAGTTGAATTATCTATTTCTTTACTGCCCACAAGGGGCTAAACGCAAAGGCGACAAACAAGGACAGACAAACGGGTTAAGTCGATTGCATCGACCCCAGTGCGTAACTGGTACTTAATTTATCGACCCCGAAAGGATGAAAGGCAAAGTCGACCTCGGCGGAATTTGAACTCAGAACGTAACGGCAGATAAAATACGGCTACGCATTTCGCCCGGCGTGCCAACGTTTCTGTCAGCTCGCCGCCTTAAGAGTTCATTAGTTGAATTATCGAATTGATTTGGCGTTTATCGAATCAAAAATCAATTTAATTCATGATGCAGCATGGGTCTTTCTTGAATTTCATTTCTTTGAGGATCTTGTAAGCATCGTAGATAGTGAAGGCTGTTGACTCAGCTTTCTAAATCAAATCTTTCAACTGCAGATAGTTGGAACAGATTTGAGTGAAGTTAGTCCTGATCTCAGACTTTTGCACAGTTTCTTTCACCTTCTGCGCCAAAATGCCTTCCTACTCAAAACTCTCTACAACATTTGCAACTTCTGCAAAGTTCTTGGTATAGTAATTGCAGGCATCCAAACAGGCAGAGGGGGTGAGATACGACTGTTTTGAATTGGATTAGTGAGCTTATGCAAAGAAATATCAGCCTCAAGAAACGATTCGGTCCCCATTGCACCCCAAGATTTATCGTTTTCAGTAAATGCAAAAGATTTGATAGATGGCTGTTCAATTTTAGTTGTCCTTTGAAGACTATATAATCAACGGGCTTCTTTCAGTTTTCGTCTACCAAATTCACTCACAGGTGAATTTGATAGTTCGAGGCTACAGTAAAAGACACTTGGAATCTGTTCAATTTGATTCACAGATATTTAATTATTTTTTTTAACTAAACAGTTTGAAACTTCGTATTCTGATGGAATGTCTTGCGCAGAACACAGTTTACTTTGAACATTTTTGACAACATTTCCTCTTTTAGAAGTTATTGCATGTTAAAGTTGTTGTATTTGGGTAATTTCAACCAATCAACGACGTGTATTCGGTTGAAGAAAGCTACTGCAGTTTGCGATAGGGATCGAAGAGGAACAAGTTCTAGGTCATCTCTGCTAAATGTCACCACTCTATTCTATTTTATTTATTTACTAGCAGTATCACCCGGCGTTGCTCGGGTTTGTTTCGACCCTTTAGAATTGGAATTTTTGAAAAGTAAAAATTTTGCATTGTGTAGCTTGTTATTCAACTTGCGCCGCAAGGTCTCGGAGGAGATAGTGTTAGTTGAAGGCTACCAAACCTGCCATACACAGACAACTTCAGCTTTATATAGAGAGGTTTATTGGTTCTATCGTCGGAGTAACCAGTAAACATCGAAGAATCAACACCAAAAAGGAAGAAATATTATTTAAATATATTTATTCGTCTGTCCGCGAACCGGGAACCATGTGGTTGGAAAGCAAACTTCTTTTCTGCAGAGCTGCGCCTCCGCTTATCTCTCTCTATATAAAACTGAAGTTGTCTGCGTATGGCACGTTTGGTAGCCTTCAACTAACACTATCTCCCCCGAGACCCTGCGGCACAAGTTGACCAAAAGTGAGAGAATGATAGAAGAATGCTTGCTCTTCATTCCGTAGAAGATAAAATTCAAATCGGACAATGTTAACACCAAAAATTATTTACATCAAAAAGGTGCTTTTTTTTCTATGAAAATCCCTATTTTTTACGATTTTTTGACTGCTGTGTCGCCATTTTTCGGTGTATTTCAACCAGAAAAATGTTCACTTAAAGAGAATAAATAACAAGCCACATAATGCAAAATTTTTACTTTTCAAAAATTTCAATTCTAAAGGGTCGAAACAAACCCGAGCAACGCCGGGCGATACTGCTAGTTTGTGTTAAAAGTGATATTTTCTATTAGTTTTATTTTTCTCACAAACTGAAAGCTTCTTTCCTTCCGTGGGCGCGCGCGCGTGTGTATGTATGTCAAGATGATGACGTTAATTCATTTATTTATTTATTTTATTTTATTTTATTTAATGCAAGTTATTGAAAGCGAGTAGTGAATCTGTCCCAGAAAAATGTCAACACAGACAGACCTGTTGCTGGCTGCTTGCTGACTGCCAATATCAGACAGCATTGTGTTTTATACCATTTCATAGATGTTAGTTGATAGTGTGGTTTTCCTGTTGTAAATATTTTTCCTACAAGCACACACAAAACACACACACACACACACACACACACACACACACACACACACACGTACGGACTTTGCAAACTTTGTAAACACGCACACGCGGCCAACACCAGAACGGGCAGAATTTGTTGCACCGATCGAGATGATGGATGTATTTGTCTTTTATTCTTTACATGTTTCAGTCAATGGACTGCGGCCATGCTACGGCACTGCCTTGAACGGTTTAGTCCAGTGGTTTTCAACCAGGGTTCCGCGAAACCTTGAGGTTCCGCCAGTACAGTCCAGGGGTTCCGCAAGAAGTTACAAAAACGCTAAAATCGACAGTAATTTTTAATTCTCCTGTGCAGATATGTGTGCATAAGACAATTAAATTATTGCACAGGGGTTCCTCGAGCCAGTGAAATGCTTTCTTGGGGTTCCGCTCCAGCAAAAAGGTTGAAAAGCACTGGTTTAGTCGAACAAATCGATTCTAATACTTGTGTGTGTATGTGTGTGTGTGTGTGATTTTTTTTAAAGTTTGGTGCTTATTCTATTGGTGTCAACTGAAGTTTTTACAAGTTATGGGGGAGGGCGTAAACTAGCCAACACCGGTTGCCAAGTGTTAGTGGGAAACAAATGCAACTCAAATATGTATATATGCGACGGCAGCGTGGCGACGGTCGTGTCGGTTTGGAGAACTCGGCAGAGGGAAGACTCGCCGCTCCTCCGCTTTCTTCTTTTTTCCTTCGCGCTTGTTCGTCGCTACCGCACCGCTGTAGTATCAGTTACGACCGATATCGATGAAAAAAAATAGCGGTGCCCCAGCATGGCCGCGGTCAAATGAATGGGACAAGTAAAAGAATAAAAGAATATATAAGGGATCTTTTCGGTTTGAACGGCAGTTTTTTTCTAGTGGTGTCATATGAAATTGTCACCCATAATTATGACCCCAGTATCGATCTATTGCATTTCAATCTATTCTAGGGTTAGGGGTGGGGGGAAAGGGTATTTTTTTTTTCACAAATGTAAATAAACCCGGTCTGTTTCTTAAACGAGGGATATATTCATACGGCACAGAATGTTGTTTACCTCAATGGACGTCAGTGATTGGTTGAAATTGCAGAAATTGAAGAAAAACAACAGCAAATATCTTACAAACCATAGAATTTTCTCAATAAAGCCAAGAGAAAAAGATGTTTTATAAACACATTCTACCAGTATACGAAGTTTAAAATTTTTTAGTTACCTAGTAATTATGTTAAAAACTGCCAGACCATCGCAGCATTACTCAAGAAACAGGAAGAAAGAGTGAGAGAAAGTTGTGGAGAATGAATACAACAGGGCCCCTGTCGGAGCCTCGTGGATCTTTTAGGTGTTTTCGCTCAATAAACACACACAACACCCGGTCTGGGAATCGAAACCGCGATCCTCCGACCGCGAGTGCGCTGCTCTAACCACCGGGCCATTGCGCCTCCACGCTAAATAATACAGTGGACAGTATAAAGACGTCTCGGATTCTGGTGGTTGTATAGTTTATCCATTGTGTGTATATATATATATATACACACACACATATATACGACAGGCTTCTTTCAGTTTCCGTCTACTAAATCCACTCACAAGGTTTTGGTCGGCCCCAGGCTATAGTAGAAGACACTTGCCCATGGTGTCACGCAGTGGCACTGAACCCGGAACCATGTGGTTGGTAAGCAAGCTACTTACCACACAGCCACTCCTGCGCCTATATAAAATATT
>NC_043009.1:60600998-60620998 GCF_006345805.1 Octopus sinensis
GGTGGATTCCTGTGAAAAATGGCACACATGTGTGCATAGATTGGAATGCAGTTTGTATATTTTTTCTTAGCCCCCATACTTACCGAGAAAATCGGGTAGTAAAGAAATAGGTATTTCGTCCGGTCTTTTTGTTCTGAGTTCAAATTTCACCGAGTTCGACTTTGCCTTTCATCCCTTCCGGGGTCGAATATTGGAGTCAGCATAACCTATTTCTTTACTACCCACAAGGGGCTAAACACAGAGGCGACAAACAAGGACAGGCAAACTGATTAAGTCGGTTATATCGACCCCAGTGCATAACTGGTACTTAATTTATCGACCCCGAAAGGATGAAAGGCAAAGTCGACCTCGGTGGGATTTGAACTCAGAACGTAACGGCAGACGAAATACGGCTACGCATTTAGCCCGACGTGCTAACGTTTCTGCCAGCTCACCACCCTATGGAGTCAACATAACCGACATAACCCTTCCCTTGAATTTACTGTGAGTGAATGTGCCACCGAGCATTTTGTCCGGCGCGCCAACTACTTTGCCAGCTCACCGCTTTAGACTTCAAAAAAGGTAATAATAGGTACTGGGGTCGATTAATTTCACTGAAGATTCTTCATGGCGGTACGTCCAGATGGCCGCAGTCCAATGACTGAAACAAATAAAAAAATTCCCTTGAATTTACTGGCCTTGTGCCAAAATTTGAAATTAATATTTGTGGTTTGTTTATGTTATGTTCTAGATGTTGCCGGCAATAATCTATTCATCTGTTTGGAGCCAGATTTCTAGGCGATTCTTGTAGGCTTCGAGCACCTATGTCTCCCGCTTCTATTATTTTTGGTGCGGTAATAAGATGTTTACTATAATGTTAATTAGAACTTTTTGCATTGCGTGTATGTGTATAAGCGGTCGTATGTGTGTGTGTGTAAGAGAGAGTTAGCATGTGTATATGTGTACGTGTGTGTATGTGTGTGTGTGTGTGTGTGTGTGTGTGTGTGTGTGTGTGTGTGTGTGTGTGTTCAAAAAAGTAATAATAGGTACTGGGGTCGATTAATTTGACTGAAGATTCTTCATGGCGGTACGTCCAGGTGGTCGCAGTCCAATGACTGAAGCAAGTAAAAAAAATAAAAGGTAACAATTATAGTCTCTCAATGCTCTGATAACACAGTGTTTAGTATAATAATGCTGTGACGATCATTAAAACATTATTACAAAAAAATACTGCTTATTAGAATTAGTCACACCTAAGCGAATATTGTTCATTACAATTACAGTCTGTCTCTGCTTGCATGAATAATGCTTATCACAGCAACATTGCTATCTCTCTGCCCTTCCTAATAATATTCATTTAGAACAAAACTGTCCTGTATGCCTTGACATAAAATGTTTTTCATTGTAAATATTTTTAAAAGTTCTATAATGTGTTAAATATTACCACTCTCTTTTACGGCACGAAGTAAATATTTTTAATAATTGTACTAACAGTTTAAACACGACCACTCCCTACCACAGCATTTGAATTATGGTAAGCAAATAAATCTACATGATAATTTTTACATGCATAAAATTGAATTTACTGAGGTTATGTTACTGCAGGTTATGTTACTGCAAAAATGAAACCTGATAAATTATTCTGTCATAACGGGCAGCAAAAATTGCTTTTTAAATGCTGAAGCTTTTAAGGCACATGATCTGCGAGAAACACTAGAAACTGTTCTGAAATCCCTGAATGAGGAAAGCGGTCCTTCTTGGAAAAAAATTTGGAAAAGGTTTAATGTTTTAGATGCAGTCAACATAATAAACTTTCAAACATTCAAAGGAATCAGATACAAAATGTGGTAAAGTGGGTTCCTCCCACTGGTGTGACGTGTGACTACCATTGTACTGTGGTTGCTGTTCTACTTTAGTAGGAGTGGCTGTGTGGCAAGTAGCTTGCTTACCAACCACATGGTTCCGGGTTCAGTCCCCCTGCGTGGCACCTTGGGCAAGTGTCTTCTACTATAGCCTCGGGCCGACCAAAACCTTGTGAGTGGATTTGGTAGACGGAAACTGAAAGAAGCCTGTCGTATATATGTATATATATATATGTGTGTGTCTGTGTTTGTGTGTCTGTGTTTGTCCCCCTAGCATTGCTTGACAACCGATGCTGGTGTGTTTATGTCCCCGTCACTTAGCGGTTCGGCAAAAGAGACCGATAGAATAAGTACTGGGCTTACAAAGAATAAGTCCCGGGGTCGAGTTGTTCGATTAAAGGCGGTGCTCCAGCATGGCCGCAGTCAACTGACTGAAACAAGTAAGAGAGTAAGAGAGAGTAATAGTTACTAGTCATCGTTGTATCTCTTCGTACCGGAACAGTAATACACTAACTTCTGTCTTACTACCGTTGATAGCTCCACAAGACACCTACTACAACAGTTGACTCAACTCTTCGACTCTCGACCCCATCTTGACGACCGGCTACTGGTGTATTTATAATGGCTGAATCCTACCACTTTTTATCGGGAGAGGTATACAGTTCCACTATACAACAAAAAATTACATGACTCCACAGTGTCTTCAAATCCACGAGGTCATGAGATTTGGACAGACGAAGAAATTCAAGTTCCTTGTTTTCGTTTTTTCTTTTTATCTTTTACTTGTTTCAGTCATTAGACCTCTAAGTCTGATACTTATTCTATCGATCTCTTTAGCTGAACCGCTAATTACAGGGATGTAAACACAGCAACACCGGTTGACAAGAGGTGCAGAAAGTGGTGAACAAACACAGACACAAACACACACACACACACACACACACACACACACACATACTTATACCAAATCCTTTCACTGTACTTGGAACCATATGGTTGGGAAGCAAGCTTCTTACCACAGAGTATGTTTAGCAAAATAAATCACTCATGGTTCTAAATTTAAAAAAAAAGCTTATAAAAGGATGAAACAATTAGTGACATTGACTGGAGGTGAATAGTTTTCCTTTATGCTTTTGGTGGAGGTGAATAGTTTTCCTTTATGCTTTTGGTGGAGGTGAATAGTTTTCCTTTATGCTTTTGGTGGAGGTGAATAGTTTTCCTTTATGCTTTTGGTGGAGGTGAATAGTTTTCCTTTATGCTTTTGGTGGAGGTGAATAGTTTTCCTTTATGCTTTTGGTGGAGGTGAATAGTTTTCCTTTATGCTTTTGGTGGAGGTGAATAGTTTTCCTTTATGCTTTTGGTGGAGGGGAATAGTTTTCCTTTATGCTTTTGGTGGAGGGGAATAGTTTTCCTTTATGCTTTTGGTGGAGGTAAATAGTTTTCCTTTATGCTTTTGGTGGAACAGATAAAACTTTTTGGTCAACTTGTTTAACAAATGCTCTTTCGCCACGCCAAACTGCTACTGCAGTGGCTGCATCTGAAATTACTGCAACTTTTCTCACGTGTGACAAGACTTCTCATTACGTACAATGTTGGCAAAGAGTCTAGAGAAAAAGGTTCTGAAGAAGACCAAGTTGATTACATGGATTAAGTGCACAATGTCGCGGCTCTCAATTACATCTTACAAGATCCCAGAGGAAGTGCTATTGGGCTGGTGCATAATTATTGCGGCATTTTTTCAATAAATTTTATTTAACAAAAACAATAACAGCATGTAACAAAAACATCTTTAAATGATTATTCCGGAGCATATTCACCATCTGCTTCAATTACTGCTTCCCATTTGCTTGGCAGACGGTCAGACCGTCATTTAAAGATGTTTTTGTTGAATACAATTTGTTGACGAAAAGCCGCAATAATTAGGCACCAACCCAATAAAACTTTGAGCGGAATCGTAACCTTGCTCTCTGATAACTTCAGGCAAATTCTAACAGCCACTCCAAAGGGTAGATCTGTACATGAGTTGAGAGAACACCATGAACAATCATACTTGGAGACGAGTGGAAAACCTTAATCCTCTTACCAGCATGGGAAATGCGCTTAAGAGAGAGGCATTAGCACTCTAGTAGTTTGTAAGATGTGTGGCTACAGTTGTGCAGTGGTCAGCTACCAGTTGATATTGGGAGCAGAGATGTTGCAGTATCAAAAAATTGTGGAACAATTCATCAACAGATGTCCAGAAATGTTATAGAAAATTTAAGTTAACGTTCTACAGGATTATAGAAATCCCTGAATGGTTTTGTAAATGTGCCACGTTTGCTCCCCAAGCTATAAAATTTTGCAGGATTTAACTGCAACAGTCATACAACAGCTACAAGACCAATCTAGATTGAACGGTTCAACATGCACTCTAATTAAGGCTAATGATGATTCGTCCACATTACTCTGTAAGGAGCATAGGGCCTGTTTCCCAATGTCTCAGACGTATATTTTCCTCCCTGGACGGGACGCCGGTCCGTCGCATGATAACCCATCTTTACCAGCTGAGCAGACTGGTGTAACGTGAAAGGAAGTGTTTTGCTAAAGACTAGTCCAGGAATCGAAACCGCAATCTTACAATCATGAGTCTAACATCGTAACCTATTTCTTTACTACCCACAAGGGACTAAACACCTAAACACAGAAGGGACAAACAAGGACAGACTAACGGATTTAAGTCGATTGTATCAACCCCAGTGCGTAACTGGTACTTAATTTATCGACCCTGAAAGGATAAAAGGTAAAGTTAACCTCGGCGGAATTTGAACTCAGAACGTAACGGCAGACGAAATACCTATTTCTTTATTACCTACAAGGGTCTAAACATAGAGGAGACAAACAAGGACAGACAAAGGGATTTAAGTCGATTATATCGACCCCAGTGCGTAACTGGTACTTAATTTATCGACCCCGAAAGGATGAGAGGCAAAGTCAACCTCGGCGGAATTTGAACTCAGAACGTAACGGCAGACGAAATACCTATTTCTTTACTACCCACAAGGGGTTAAACACAGGGAGGACAAACAAGGACATACAAACGGGTTAAGTCGATTATATCGACCTCAGTGCGTAACTGGTACTTAATTTATCGACCCCGAAAGGATGAAAGGCAAAGTCGACCTCGGCGGAATTTGAACTCAGAACGCAACGGCAGACGAAATGCCTATTTCTTTATTACCCACAAGGGGCTAAACACAGAGGGAACAAACAAGGACAGACATAGGTATTAAGTCGATTACATCGACCCCAGTTCGTAACTGGTACTTAATTTATCGACCCCGAAAGGATGAAAGGCAAAGTCGACCTCGGCGGAATTTGAACTCAGAACGTAACGGCAGACGAAATACCGCTACGCATTTCACCCGGCGTGCTAACGTTTCTGCCAGCTCGTCGCCTCTGAGTCTAACATCGTAACCACTAAGCCAAGGATGTCGTAAAGTCAGCCATTTTGTTGATGCATAATTAACAGCCATTATTTCAGTTTCAAATCTTTTGCGGTCGGATTAATATTGATTGTGTTATTTCCTAACCTTCTTTACAATGTCAAGTGATAGTGACTGCAGTGTTTCTAGTCTAAGCTAAGCCTAATGCTAATGCTTTATGTGAAAGAGCTTATTTAATCTTTATTTGTTTCTGATTTCTGGAATATTAATATCAGCATGATTATGTAATAATTTTAATTGCTAAGCCCATTATTTGGTCATGGCATCTGATACTAAGAAGAGAAAAATCCTATGGACAGAAAAATATTTCGTAATTAAAACATGCAATAATATTATCTGCCTCATATGTAATGATAAAAATATTGTATGTAAGGAATATAATATTAAGCGTCACGATGCTGCCAAACGTGAGTCACAATATAAAATAATTAAACGGGAAAAGAAAATGAATTGAAGAAGAGGCTTAGTTCACAACAAAGCAATTTCAAAAAACTTGTTGGGAAAACTGGTACAAGTACAAAGGTTAGTTATTTAATAGCTGAAAAATTGGCTCAAAAGGGTAGATGACGAATTAATAAAAGAATGCTTTTAGTGAATATTGTCCCGAGAAGGTGAACTTATTCAAATGAAACAAGTCTGCCGCATCAGACAATTGGTAGAAGAATTGATGACTTAGCTGAGAGTATTGTAGGTACATTACAGACTCAATTATCTAAATGTGTTCATTACAGTTTAGTATTGGACGAAAGTACCGATCAAAGTAATACTGCACAATTGGTTATTTTCTTCAGAGAAATTTATTTCAATTTTAATACCGTTAAAGGAATGTTGGACGGGTGTCATGTGAAGGGTTCAACAACTTGCAGGGACATAATTGAGCATGTTAATTTATCATTAGAAAAGTTCAATGTCGATAGAAATAAAGTTCGATTACGACTGATGGTGCTTTTGCATTAACTGGTAAAAAAAAATGGGCTTATTACTTTATTCAAAGAAATGGTTGATCATGATATACTTAGCTATCAATGCTTGATTCATCAACAGCAATTATATGCTTAAAAATTAAATATGAAACAGTTGATGACAGATATTGTGAACGTTGTTAATTTTATTAGATCTCGGAGCTTGAACCATCGTACATTCAAAGCATACTTGATAGAAGTTGGCAGTGAATATGGAGACGTTATTTTTTTCTCAAACGTCAGATGACTCAGCCAAGCAGCAACTTTGAATAGGTTTCAATTATTGTTGCCTGAAATAAAACAGTTTATGCAAAAAAATGTCGATTTTTTGGCAAATGAAGAATGGTTGAATGACCTGTCCTTCTTGGTAGATATCACTGAAATGTTAGCTGAACTTAATTTGCATTTACGAGGAAAAAAGCAGTTATTGTCCAATGTTTGAGCGAATAAGTTTTACTAAGAAATTAGAACTTCTCATAATACAATTGAAGGGTGAAGAAATTGTACATTTTCAGAATTTATCTAAAAGACGAGAAGAATTTCCAGTGAATTTTGAAAAATTACACTAAATTATGTGAAGCTTTGTTAGATTTTACAACCAGGTTTTCTGACTTCAGAAAGATGGAAACTGAACTAAAATTGTTGAGTTATTCATTTTCATTTATTTATGTGGAAGCACCAGCCAAATACTAGCCAGAACTCATTGAACTTCAAATGTAGAGAATATTTGAAAACTTATCATAGAAAATATGTCCTTAACTTTTACAAGAAATTGCATTCTTTCAATGAATTTAATCAAACTGCCAATTTAGTTAGAAAACTATTGTGCGTGTGAGGTAGTACATACTGCTGTGAACAATTCTTTTCGTGTAAGAAAAACATCAAAACTGCTGAAAGAAATAGGCTGAGTGATGGCCATTTAACTAAGATTTTTAGAGTAAAGAATAGTACCATAAAAACAGATATTGAGAATATCATAAAAGGAAATCAATGCTAAAAATCAGATTGGTTTTATTTTGTGTAAGTGTAAATTCATTTTCACTTTCTATAGCACATTATTTTGTATTTACGTTTGTTATTAAAAAATTAGAAATATTATTATTTCTAAGTCTCTCTAAAGGAGAGACTACGGCAGCGGGACTGGATATTAATAGTTATCGCCAAGCTAATATGGCAGTCCATAAATATAGGATGAAAGCTGCCGTTGATTAGCTCCAAGAGGCCATCGCCTCTAGCTAGCTATAAATTTCTATTTTTGAAAACCAGTGGATGTATATCACTGAATTTAGGTAAATAATCCTTCGAACAGGCGGTCAGTAGCGACGCCTACTGAGCTCGGTTACTCCGCATTGATAAAGGGCAAATACCCTGAAACATATCTGCAGATGTCTGACCAGCAAGGGGAAGCGGCTGATCTCTCCTGTTCGAATGTTATAATGGACACAGGTTCGTGTGTCATATAGCTAGCTAGAGGCGATGACCTCTTGGAGCTAATCAACGGCAGCTTTCGTCCTATATTTATGGACTGCCATATTAGCTTGGCGATAACTATTGATATAAAAAAAAATCTGTTTACTATATTTTGAACTTTTTAAAAATTTATATCTTAGTACTTTTGTGGTTCGGTGAATATACTCACATTTATAATTTGGCCCATGAGGAAAAAGGTTGGACATTCTTACACTAAGCCATGCACCTCCACTAATGCTAACGATGCTGTCTGCAAACGATGCAGTCTGTAAATTATTTAACAAAATTCCTCTACTCTCTTCAGCCCTCCTCACAATACACAACTAAAAGTGGAAGTGCTTAAAATCCGGATCCGCCAAAACTCTTCAACAACACAAGAATCGTCGCCAAAATTCTTGTGCCCATGTGTTCCTAACGACCTTTATTGTTTATTGTACCATGGGAGAGGTTTTCACTCCACGCATTCCTCTCGCCCCATCATTTATGCCATTCCAGTACAAGGATCTTTTGCTGTAACTATCAACAAGCCCCATGGACAGTTTCTTGAAAAGACAAACTCATGAGTTTCTCTCATGGTCGTCTCTATCCTACATACTCAGACAATGAAGCAAGCAAACATATTTTCACCATCAAGCTATAGAGCAAGAAGCTTTGTCTTCCACCAGAAATTTTGCTTATTAAACAGGTTTTTGTTTGAATTGCTTGTTCTAGCATTGCAGTAAAAACAGTCACAAACTCTTCACGCAACATAGAAGCCAAGACCCCCCCCCCCAAAAAAAAACGAAAAAAGAAAAAAATTATACATTTTACACATATTTGCATTACGCTTGTATAATTATATGCAGAAGAAACAACATAAGTTATAACCACAAATTGTGTCATTTATTTAAACAAACAAGCAAAAAGCCCGGATAAAGTCAAGAGCCTTGGCTATCAGAATATAATTACGTTCTTACTATACACATTTTCACACTTTCATGCTCATACAGATACTCTGTCTAGTTGGCTTGCATATGATTAAAATACTACTAGAGTTTAATTAGGTGCGGATATTTACATATCAAAATATATGCAACTAGTTCTACTTAAAATTAGTTCTTTAGACATTGTGTGAAATATGGGAATGTGCATGACTATAATTATATTGTAGAACTTAATGAACTTGCCCTCGAGTTTTTATCCACATATGACTTTCTAAATATTAAAAAAAAAGTATTTATGCCAGAACGGAGAGTTGGCAGAACCGTTAGCAAAATGCTTAGCGGCGTTTCGTCCGTCTGTGCGTTCTGATTTCAAATTCCGTCGAGATCGACTTTGCTTTCAACCTTTCGGGGGTCGATAAAATAAGTACTATTTCAACGCTGGGGGTCGATGTAATCGATACACCCGCCGCCTCCTCCAAAATTGCTGGCTTTGTGCCAAAATGTGAAACCAGTATTGTGCAAAGATAAGATGGCGAGCTGGCAGAACCGTTAGCACGCCGGGTGAAATGCTTAGCGGTATTTCGTCTGTCGTTACGTTCTGAGTTCAAATTCCGCCGAGGTCGACTTTGCCTTTCATCCTTTCGGGGTCGATAAATCAAGTACCAGTTACGCACTGGGGTCGATGTAATCGACTTAATACCTATGTCTGTCCTTGTTTGTCCCCTCTGTGTTTAGCCCCTTGTGGGTAATAAAGAAATAGGTATTTCGTCTGTCGTTACGTTCTGAGTTCAAATTCCGCCGAGGTCGACTTTGCCTTTCATCCTTTCGGGGTCGATAAATTAAGTACCAGTTACACACTGGGGTCGATGTAATCGACTTAATACCTATGTCTGTCCTTGTTTGTCCCCTCTGTGTTTAGCCCCTTGTGGGTAATAAAGAAATAGGTATTTTGTCTGTCGTTACGTTCTGAGTTCAAATTCCGCCGAGGTCGACTTTGCCTTTCATCCTTTCGGGGTCGATAAATTAAGTACCAGTTACGCACTGGGGTCGATGTAATCGACTTAATACCTATGTCTGTCCTTGTTTGTCCCCTCTGTGTTTAGCCCCTTGTGGGTAATAAAGAAATAGGTATTTCGTCTGTCGTTACGTTCTGAGTTCAAATTCCGCCGAGGTCGACTTTGCCTTTCATCCTTTCGGGGTCGATAAATTAAGTACCAGTTACGCACTGGGGTCGATGTAATCGACTTAATACCTATGTCTGTCCTTGTTTGTCCCCTCTGTGTTTAGCCCCTTGTGGGTAATAAAGAAATAGGTATTTTGTCTGTCGTTACGTTCTGAGTTCAAATTCCGCCGAGGTCGACTTTGCCTTTCATCCTTTCGGGGTCGATAAATAAAGTACCAGTTTCGCACTGGGGTCGATATAATCGACTTAATCCCTTTGTCTGTCCTTGTTTGTCCCCTCTGTGTTTGGCCCCTTGTGCGTAGTAAAGAAATATATATTTTGCCAGCATGTGTTCAGAGTCAGAGTCCACCTAGAGTTGCAGTTAGCACCCATTCTGATAAGTCAAATCAGTGCAATTTAGGAAATGTTTTTATTATCTCATAAGAAAAGAAATTTATGAATCTATATAGCAAAATACGTGACATCTCATAAGAAAAGAAATTTATGAATCTATATAGCAAAATACGTGACATATTTCCCCTTTTATTTCATACATACATGCCAAGCCAAACGGAACTAGAATTTCTTGTCAAATTTGCGCACTTGTTCGTCTGAAGGAACTCTAATTAATATGATCGATATTAAAAATGTTTGCGACTGAAACTGCACAAGCTGCTGAAAGACATCTTTCACGATAAAATCAATCAAATTTTATTTATATATCCGCTGTGGATATTAGCGATTTTCTGGAATTATGCAACGTTTCCAAATAAGAAATATATGAAAATGGGTTATCGTAGTTCATAATTAGCGAGGTAAAGTGCTCTGCTAAAAAAAAAATGTGTTTAATATCTTGTCAAGGATATTGTTTTCTGTAAAGGTAATTTTATTTTTACAAATTCATTTCGATAAATTTTTTAATAATTATTTCTACCAGAAGTAACAGAGAATCACCAATAAGTGGTGGATGCAGTGACAAGCTGTTACAGCGCATGCCCCCATACTACTACTACTACTACTACTACTTGATGGATGGAAGCACTCCGTCGGTTACGACGACGAGGGTTCCGGTTGATCCAAATCAACGGAACAGCCTGCTCGTGAAATTAACGTGTAAGTGGCTGAGCACTCCACAGACACGTGTACCCTTAACGTAGTTCTCGGGGATATTCAGCGTGACACAGAGAGTGACAAGGCCGGCCCTTTGAAATACAGGTACAACAGAAACAGGAAGTAAGAGTGAGAGAAAGTGGTGGTGAAAGAGTACAGCAGGGATCACCACCATCCCCTGCCGGAGCCTCGTGGAGCTTTAGGTGTTTTCGCTCAATAAACACTCACAACGCCCGGTCTGGGAATCGAAACCGCGATCCTACGACCGCGAGTCCGCTGCCCTAACCACTGGGCCATTGCGCCCCCTACTACTACTTAACCCCACTATGTCAAATCAAAGAAAAGTCTATGCTTAATTTTAGAATATTGTAATAAAAAAAAAATTAACAGATTTTTTTGTTTTTGTTTTTGTCGAGTTGGAGGGTAACCTGATCTGTTTAATTTGCAACAGACGACAAGTTTCTCTTGCCAAAGATATATGTGACTTGTTATGAGAATTAATTTAACGATTACAGCGACAAGATTAAAGAAAAAACAAAAAAAAGAGTTGCTAAACTACACAGTCAGTAAATCAGCAGTATTGAAACGAGAAAAAAAAAAAGAGAAAATAGAAGCAAAAAAGAAGAAAAAATCCTTTTGCAGCTGAAGCTAGTTGTTATATGATTACAAATCAAATATTCATTTCGTCAAAGTCCTTTCAGAAAGCGAATTTGTAAGAAAATAAAATTCATGATTACGGTTTCAGAGTTGGATTGTCCTGAAATTGTCCGGCAATTATTTTCAGATATATCAATGTCAAACAACTTTATTTCTGACAGTATTATGAATGTCTTTGAAAACTAAGACTTGCAACTTTAGAAGAAAGGTTGAATTCTTTTCTTACAATTTTCATTGCCATTAATAAAAGCACCGACATTACCAATGAGGCTCAGTACTGTATCGTTTATTATTATTATTTTTTTTTAATGACGTTGATGAAGATATGTACATAATGGAAGAGTTTGCGGAATTTTATTGGTAGATCGTCATAAAGGAGATATATATATTCCAAGCTTTGGTTATCGCTTTACATAAATTAAACCCAAAACTGGAAACAGATTGTGAGCTTGACCACAGATGGCGTTCCGCAAATAGTAGAGAGTGATTTAGATGTAATGTCCAGATTAAAATCGGAATTACAGGCTGTAAATAACGATCACTATCTCTATCGTGTTCATTGCATTATGCATCACGAAATGTTATGTTTTAGAGCTCTCAAAGTGGACCAAATCATTGTTATCGAGTAACAATCAGTTCATTTTATATATGCACGTAGCTTCAATCACGGATAATTTGATAATTTTTCAAAGCGGTTCGATATTCCACTTGAAATACCTTATCACTGTGATATTGCTGAAGGCGGCGAGCTGGCAGAATCGTTAGCACGCCGGGCGAAATGCTTAGCGGTATTTCGTCTGCCGTTACGTTCTAAGTTCAAATTCCGCCGAGGTCGACTTTGCCTTTCATCCTTTCGGGGTCGATTAAAAAAGTAACAGTTACGCACTGGGGTCGATGTAATCGACTTAATCCGTTTGTCTGTCGTTGTTTGTCCCCTCTGTGTTTAGCCCCTTGTGGGTAGTAAAGAAATAGATATTGCTGACTAAAGAAGGACATTGGATTAAAATGTTTCTGGGAATTTTACTCTTTTACTTGTTTCAGTCATTTGACTGCGGCCATGCTGGAGCACCGCCTTTAATCGAGTAACTCGACCCCGGGACTTATTCTTTTGTAAGCCCAGTACTTATTCTATCGGTCTCTTTTGCCGAACCGCTAAGTGACGGGGACGTAAACACACACCAACATCGGTTGTCAAGCAATGCTAGGGGGACAAACACAGACACACAAACACACACACACATACATATATATATATACATATATACGACAGGCTTCTTTCAGTTTCCGTCTACCAAATCCACTCACAAGGCATTGGTCGGCTCGGGGCTATAGCAGAAGACACTTGCCCAAGATGCCACGCAGTGGGATTGAACCCAGAACCATGTGGTTGGTTAGCAAGCTACTTACCAACAGCCACTCCTGCGCCTATGTAAATATTTCTTGTAAATATTTTGTAAATGTTTCTTGAAAATGAAAGAAAAAAACGTGCCTTAATTTGACGATACCGAATGATATCGTCAAATTAAGCTTTTATGGTTGATATTGCGATTAATTTGAATGATCCGGATTAAAAAATACAAGGAAGCACTTTCTTCCGGCATTGAAACATTTGAAATCAAGTTTGAACTTTCGGTCAATCAAGTATCGATTTCAAGTTTTGGCACAAAACCAGCAATCTGGCAGAAGGCTAAGTCCATTCGATCACGGTACTTATTTTATCGACCCCGAAAGGATGAAAGGCAAAGTTGACTTCGACAACATTTGCACTGAGAACGTAAAGACGGACAAAATGCCGCGAAGCATTTTGTCCGGCATGCTGTTTCAGCAAGCTCACTGCCTCCGAACAAATAAAATATCGAAAAGGAATTTATTTCACTTTGAGTCTTTGAAATCGCGTGACTCTTCTTCCAATTACGAAATAATACAGGAGTGGTCGTGTGGTAAGTAGCTTGCTTACCAACCACATGGTTCTGGGTTCAGTCCTACTGCGTGGCATCTTGGGCAAGTGTCTTCTGCTATAGCCTCGGGCCGACCAAAGCCTTGTGAGTGGATTTGGTAGACGGAAACTGAAAGAAGCCTGTCGTATATATGTATATATATATATATATATTTGTATGTGTGTGTATATGTTTGTGTGCCTGTGTTTGTCCCTCTAGCATTGCTTGACAACCGATGATGGTGTGTTTACGTCTCCGTCACTTAGCGGTTCGGCAAAAGAGACCGATAGAATAAGTACTGGGCTTACAAAGAATAAGTCCCGGGGTCGATTTGCTCGACTAAAGGCGGTGCTCCAGCATGGCCGCAGTCAAATGACTGAAACAAGTAAAAGAGTAATAAAAATAGAACTATTTAAAATCTGACCTAAGAAGAAACTTTCAAAACAAACAGAAAAAAACAAAGGGTGGGAATTGTTAGATATACAAGAAATTAATATAAAAATTCTCAATTTTCCTGGATCCATTTTCTGTTTACGTAAAATTGTGCCCAAAGAACTAACTTGGAATTAAAAACATGAAATGTGAGTTAGCTCTCGAGTATAAATTTTCAAATGTAAACATGAAAGAATTTTATCAGTATTTGGGAGATTAATATCCTGAATTCAAACTATTTGCTGCTAGAATAATGTCCATGTTGCTAAAATCCATATGTATAAGTGCATTCTCTGGAATACTAAAAAATATTCAAGATTAGCTAATGACCATTTAAAGACAGTAATGGAAGTTTCAATCAACGAGTCATTATCTCCAAACTTTGATATTCTGGTAGAAAACAAGCCACGTTTCAGGAGGTTATAGCATAAATTGAAATAAAGAACTTTGTTTCATTTATTCGTGTCTGTTTAAGAAAGCGCGTGGCGTAGTGTTTAAGGTTTTGCGCTCACTATCGGCGGATGGTGGGTTTGTTTTCCTAGAGAGGGTGGTCTCATTTTGCTTTGCTCCAATCCATTCAGTTGTAAATGAGTAAACCTACTACAGTCCGGCGTCCCATTCAAGGCAGATGACATCTCGGTTACTCATACTTCACGGAAACCGGGTAACCATCCCAATAAATCCCTAGAATTCCAGACACTGCTTTACATTTTTACTTTGTGTACATAAAAATAATTCTGGAAAATGATTTTATCAAATTATTTTTATACGGCTATCATCTTTCAATTATCTGATCTTGTTACTGTGTCTCCTTGGTTGTCTACCCGTAGTTCCGGAGATCACTAGGAGTGAGGCACCCCTGATCTTTTATTAAAGCATGACCCTAGAACCCACTGCTCCGATAATCGGCGATGATCTCGTCAGCGAATCCTCTGCGACGATCGATGGTCGACAATCTGTTTCTTTATTGCCCACAAGGGGCTAAACACAGAGGGGACAAACAAGGACAGACAAACGGATTAAGTCGATTATATCGACCCCAGTGAGTAACTGGTACTTAATTTATCGACCCCGAAAGGATGAAAGGCAAAGTCGACCACAGCGGAATTTGAACTCAGAATGTAGCGGACAAATAGAAATACCATCCTACGCAATAATGAGACATTGGCCCAAGGAATTCGGCGCCAAAACTTGCACTGATTTTTAAAAAGTTATCAGTAGATTATTTTGCATAAAAAAATAAATAATTAGTTAAATATACAACAGATTTATTTGTTTTGTGCGTTATTTTAATAAGACATAATTTCTTTACTACCCACAAGGGGCTAAACACAGAGGGGACAAACAAGGACAGACAAAGGGATTCAGTCGATTATATCGACCCCAGTGCGTAACTGGTACTTAATTTATCGACCCCGAAAGGATGAAAGGCAAAGTCGACCACAGCGGAATTTGAAATCAGAATGTAGCGGACAAATAGAAATACCATCCTACGCAATAATGAGACATTGGCCCAAGGAATTCGGCGCCAAAACTTGCACTGATTTTTAAAAAGTTATCAGTAGATTATTTTGCATAAAAAAATAAATAATTAGTTAAATATACAACAGATTTATTTGTTTTGTGCGTTATTTTAATAAGACATAATTTCTTTACTACCCACAAGGGGCTAAACACAGAGGGGACAAACAAGGACAGACAAAGGGATTCAGTCGATTATATCGACCCAGTGCGTAACTGGTACTTAATTTATCGACCCCGAAAGGATGAAAGGCAAAGTCAACCTCGGCGGAAGTTATTTTAATAAGACATATCTATTTGTTTATTATTTTTTTATACGAAATTTATAAATATGAAGTCCGAATATAAGTTTGACTGTGGTTAGGGATATTCGGCTAACGATTGAAAGGTCGTGAGTTCGATACCGGTGCATTCTGTCCTTGAGCAAGATGGTTTATTTCACGTTGGTTCAGTCCACTCAACCGACAAAAAGAGTTGTACTAGTACGCCAAAGGGGCCAGTCTTGTCACATTGTGTCTCGCTGAATCCCCCTGAGAATTACGTTAAGGGTCAGGTGTATATGCAGTGTTCAGCCACTCGCACGTTAATTTTCACGAGCAGGCTCTTTCCGTTGATCCGATCAGCTGGAATCCTCGTCGTCATAACCGACGGAGTGCCAGATGGTAGCCATCGCAGTACTGGTGGTTGCAAAACGCCTTAGACACGCGCAGGGTCCTAATGTTGAGTGATAAACTGTTCTGCTTGCACTCGTTCACTATCCGAGCGTTGTGACTCGTGGGATTTTGTCCAAAATCTGTTGTCAGATGTGGGGTGGATACGGTTAACAATCAAGTCTATAGAGAGGATTGGCTCGTGGCCTTCTTTTTGCAAAAGTGCTGGAAACTTTCCTGTGTTTTGACTGGTGAAAGTGATTGAATAATGGACACGGCTGTGAATAGGTGCAGACATGGCTCTATGGTTAAACAGCTCGCTTTGCAAGCATGTGGTTACTGGTTCAACCGTACCTTAGGTATGTGCGATACCTAAAGTGAGTGTCTCTTACGATAAGCCCGGGCCCACTCATGACTAATGCCTTGTGAGGGAATGTGATGGACTTAAATGGTGTGAATGTCCGTCGTATGTATAAATATAGGTGTGTGTGTGTGTGCGTGTATTTGCGTGTTGTTTGGCAACTGGTGTTGGTTTGTTTAACTTGACATTCGGCAAAATAAACCGATTGAGTCAGTATCAGACTTAACCAAAATAATTACTGGTAACGATTTGTTCGATTTAACCTTTCAAGATGGTGCCCCAACATGGTCGTAATCCAATGACTGAAAGAAATAAAATATATAAGGCGGCGAGCTGGCAGAAACGTTAGCACGCCGGCGAAATGCTTAGCGGCATTTCGTCTGCCGTTACGTTCTGAGTTCAAATTCCGCCGAGGTCGACTTTGCCTTTCATCCTTTCGGGGTCGATTAAATAAGTACCAGTTATGCACTGGAGTCGATATAATCGACTTAATCCCTTTGTCTGTCCTTGTTTGTCCCGTCTATGTTTAACCCCTTGTGGGCAATAAAGAAATAAGAAATAAAATATATAAACGATACATCCTTTTATACGTCATACAAATGTATCATCCTTAGGTGCATTCATTGGAAAACTCATAGATACAGATTTGGACCTTCCGAATGGCATTGTGCTAAAATTCTTCGTTGCAGAAAATGACTTATGGAATTTGGTTGTTAAAGAAGACTTTCCATTCCGGAAAAGTTCAGCGTATAAAATACAATCGCTTTTCAGATGCATTTACCTATGCTAATAACTTTTCTCGATAACAAGCATTATCACCTGAATCACGTGTATCGAGCAGACTATCGGATGTCGTTATACACCGCTGATCACGATGCGCTTCCATTTCTTTCTTAATTGCGCTATTCTTTTGCATCTTAGTCCAAATTCTTTTACTGCATCGAGTTCCCGTCGTCGTGAAGGCCTTCCTACTGGCTTTTTTCGAATCTCTGGGATACCACTTGACAACTGCACGGGTCCACATGTTGTTTGTGAAACTTGCGACAAGTCCGATCCAACGGACCTTGTGCTTTCGGTACTCTCCGATCCCTTGTTCCCTTCATTTCGTTTTCGAATCATCTCGTTTCGGGTAATGCTCACACAACAGTATTTCTAACATGAATCTTCCTATGACCCTTTGTGTGGGAGCCAATCGATGTCCTTCCCTCTTCGTAGTAGCCCGCGTCTCACTGCAAGTAGGGCAGTGATTTTGAAGAGACCGGTACATATGGTCTTACCTAGCTTTGCAATAAGCACATTTTTTTTTTATCAAAAGAAACGCCTTCCAGCCTGTCCTTATTCTCATCATGATTTTATCGTCTTTTGTCTCGGTACATATTCGCTTGTACTCCTTTGTCTTCTCGGTTTTATCGCTTCCCATCTCTATTCGGCCTTGAGCTACGTCTTCAGATCGCATATATTTTGTTTCCATGCGGTTTATTTAAGGCCTACAGATGAACTATGAATGTCCGGCTCCGTCTGGGACTTCGGCGATGAGTACGATGTCATCTGAGAATCGGAGGGCTGTTAGTAACTCGCCATTGATTTCAAGCTACCTCGCCAATCAATGTCTCTGATGACTATTTCTAGACATGCGGAGACCTTTGTATATTTGATGCCCTAACAAGTGGCGATAATAGTGCTATGTCAGTGGTGCATCCAGCTTTCGCATCTCTAAGCAGTTTAATGCGTTGCACTTCGACTCTAGGCATTTTCAGAGATTTAAGTATTGAGTTCATCTTGGTGCTATCAAAGGCTTTTCGTAATCAGCGCGAAAATGATATACTACTGTCCTTCGGGTTATATTATTTGTTAGTTTCAATGTATTTCCTTCCTTTTTCAGCAACTTCCCACATTCTTTCATTTCTTTGGTTCCATTTTACATTTCCTTTCATGTAATTCCAGCGCGTCGGGCTCCTGCTGGCGCCTTCTCCATTTTCAACAATGGGGAAAAAACAACAATTGAAAGATAACAACAATCTGTAGTTTCAACAATAACAACAATATTGGGTACACAATGAATATTCAACAAAGGATTCACAAATAACACGACAAAACCAACTCCGATACAAATAACTCAAACCACCTACTCCGTACTGATTTCTTTATTAGGCACTACGACCTAGGACAGACTAGACACCACAGTGGCGACAAAAAACAGAAACCGAATGAAAATTTTATGTAATGAAGATGAAACGGCTGGATGGGAACCACTTCTCATGCAGTACCATTTGAATAGTTTAATCTTTACAATCGTTCAACTTGCTTTGTATTTTTCATTACTGTTGTAAATGTTATATAATGAAGATGAAACGGCTGGATGGGAACCACTTCTCATGCAGTACCATTTGAATAGTTTAATCTCTTTACAATCGTTCAATTTGCTTTGTATTTTTCATTACTGTTGTAAATGTTATGTAATGAAAATGAAAAGGCTGCATGAGACCCACTTCTCATGCAGTACCATTTGAAGTTTAATCTTTACAATCGTTCAACTTGCTTTGTATTTTTCCTTACCGTTCTTCCTTGTCTCTCTTTTTAACAATAGAATGATTTAACTTACTTTTTCTTTTTTAGTATTTCATGAAGGGTTTGATATCTTTCAGTTTCACCACCGGTGGTAATTCATCGAATTCCACCGCTACTCCGGGGGTGTGAAGATCCCTCCACACATATTATTCAGCTTGTTGTATTTCTCTCTGTCGATCAAAATGGCCTTTACATTCTCCGAATACATGTCTGTCGGCAGTTTTACCTTTATAATAGACTTAAATTTTGTGATTTTCCGTTCTATCTCCTTGTTTTTCGCGTATGACACAAAACGCCATCGATTTTTGGACTTTCTTACTAGCTTTCCCTTTTCCTCCTCCACTGCTGGTACCATTTCTCTTCCCACTCTGAATAATTCCTCCATTTCACCTTCGTATAATTGTTCTGAATCCTCCTCCTCCTCTACTGGTACAATCCTTCTGCAACTTCTCTACGCACTCCTTTCCAATTTCTTTTTCGACCACCATTTTATCTTTCACCATTTTATCTTCCTTCCGTCTGACTTCCTTCATAACCTCTTCCTCTGACGTTTCTCCTTTATTTATTTTTTTTTTTTGCCTTTCTGGCGGAGAGCTTACTCTATCGCTTCTCTTTCATTTTTTTACCAGCGTTAATCCTTCATCCGTTCTTGTCTCCTTTACCTCGACTTGTACCTCTTGGTCTGCACTTTCTTGCTTCTCCATCTCTTCCGTCTGTGGTTCTTTCTAGAGGCACCTCGCTTTCATGTGGCCTTTTTCTTCACATTCATAGCATATGGGCGGCCTACCTTCTACCACCACTCGCAGTCTTACGTCCTCAGGAAGAACTATTTCTTCCGAGATTCGATTGAGGTCATCTATACTCGCTTGAATGGCCAATTCTAAGCCATATCCCCAAGACTCTTTTTGTTCTGGTGGCCTTGAG
>NC_043009.1:60630998-60638498 GCF_006345805.1 Octopus sinensis
ATGTTTTTCTCTTGGCTTTCTTGAGAAAATTCTGTAGTTTGTAAGCTATTTGTTGTTTAATTTCTTGCATTTCAGCAATTTCAACCAATCAATGACGTCTATTGAGGTGAATACAATTTCTGCCGTATTTTGTCAACAACATTTTCTGGCGTTATTCTGAGTTCAAATTCCGCCGAGGTCGACTTTGCCTTTCATCTTTTCGGGGTCGATAAATTAAGTACCAGTTACTTACTGGGGTCGATATAATCGACTTAATCCCTTTGTCTGTCCTTGTTTGTCCTCTCTGTGTTTAGCCCCCTGTGGGTAGTAAAGAAATGGGTATTTCGGCTGTCTTTACGTTCTAAGTTCAAATTCCGCCAAGGTCGACTTTGCTTTTCAATCTTTCGGAGTCGATAAATTAAATACCAGTTGCGTACTGGGGTCGATCTAATCGGCTGGCGTTCTCCTATAAAATTTCGGGCCTTGTGCCTAGAGTAGAAAAGAATATATAATAGACAGATATAAACACCTCTTTACCACAATATGCAATAGACAGATGTGAACACCTCTCTCTTGAACACAATATTTTCGTAAGCAGGACGTGATACACTAGGACTAGATTCAATCCTGCCCACAAAGCTTATGAATATAAAGAAGGAAAGTTTGTCTGTCGTGGGCTACATATATATTATTTATATAAACACACACACGCACACACCACACACACACACACCACACACGCAGACCTTCGCGCACGCACATATCCACACTTACACACACATACCTCCTTTGCACGCTCCTGTCTTTGAAAGAACTTTTCTTCACCCATTTCCTTCCGGTCATTCAAAATATGACCGCGTGTGTATCGTTGGCGATTTTTTTCCTCTGTCTTCCCTTCTCTGGATTTTTCCTCTCCTATGTTTCCGACGAAGAGCTCCGCTCGAAACGTTAAACACTCCTTCTTTCCTGAGCGTCCAATAATACTATATTTGTTCCACGTCCTCGCGTTGTTGTGTTTTTTTGTGCTTTCTTGTTTGGATTAACTATATATATATATATATATATATATATATATATATATATATATATATATATAATATGTTAATAAATAAAACATGCATATATATATAAACATATATGTACGTACCTACCTCTACATGTATATATACACGCATATATGAGTACAGGACACCAAAAAGACGTCGAACACAACGAGAAACGAAAACATAGACACAAACCCAAGGAACTGGACATTTTTTTAAAACAACAAAAAAATAGAGTACAGGACAATTAACACAAAGAAAAAAACCCTTCTTCAGTCGCCATGGTTTCATCTACTCTACGTTTTCGAAGGTGAGAGAGAGAGAGAGAGAGAGAGAGAGAGAGAGAGAGTCAATTAAAAAAAAAGCAGAGAGAAAAAGAAAACCCGTGGACGTGTAGCACAAGCAATGTATTAATGAAAGACGGAAGATGGAAGATATGAGAATTTTTATTGATCACGACGATTGTTTCTCACATCCGGCATCGATCCCTCACAAGTGGGATACTTAACAATTGGTACAGGAACATCCGACGGTACAGATGTGTCTCTTTGGGGTGATAAATAGATATAACTCGTTAAAATAGCAGTTCCACAATGTATCTTCTCATTTCGTATAAATTAAAGCAGCAAATTAAAGGATATGGCTTCATAGGCACAGGAATGGCTGTGTGGTAAGTAGCTTGCTAACCAACCACATGGTTCCGGGTTCAGTCCCACTGTGTGGCATCTTGGGCAAGTGTCTTCTGCTATAGCCTCGGGCTGACCAAAGCCTTGTGAGGGGAACTGAAAGAAGCCTGTCGTATATATGTATATATATATATTTATGTGTATGCGTGTATATGTTTGTGTGTCTGTGTTTGTCCCTCTAGCATTGCTGTGTTTACGTCCCCGTCACTTAGCGGTTCAGCAAAAGAGACCGATAGAATAAGTACTGGGCTTACAAAGAATAAGTTCCGGGGTCGATTTGCTCGACTAAAGGCGGTGCTCCAGCATGGCCGCAGTCAAATAACTGAAACAAGTAAAAGAGTAAAGAGTATTTGTATAGAAGATCAAAAATAAAATAACAGATGCAAAAAAAAAAAGCGAACACGCAATGCAGCGAGAAATGTATTAAAAGTAACCGTTAACAGGTATCTCTTATTATAAAAGGCAGATTTTATCTGCCTCCCAAATCGTTTGTTTATTATACAAATCTACAATATAGAATTTCTTCAATTAGAATTTACCTATCATTTTTACGAGTAGAATACATCGGGTCGTGGCAGGTACAGTTTTTCTAATTTCAACCCCAATTAAGCAAAAATTCGAGAAAACTCTATATTTTTAGATTTTCCTCTTTCATTTTAACTGCTTCACTCATACCATTACCACCACACTTTCTGCTACTTTCTCTTTGCAACTCTGCAATCATGCTATCACCCTAATTTCTCCTACTTTCTCTTTGCAAGTGTACCTTAAACCACTACTCAAAAAAAAATACACAGCAAACAGAAACAAACAAATACATAACGATTTACTCCTCACACAATTTCTTCAATTAGAGTTTACCTTTGATTTTTCCAAGTACTTCCATTCGGTCATGCCATACAAAATTTCTTTCAATTTGAGCCCCAATTAAGAAAAAATTCGAGAAAACTCAATATTTTAACATTTCACTCTTTCACTTCAAAGCCTTTACTCTGCCTATTACTCCCACTTCCTCTTTACACACATAGACACGCAAATATATACGACAGTGTCAATTGTTGAAAGAAATTGTAAGCTAACGTGTGTGTGTGTGTGTGTGTGTGTGTGTGCGCGTGTGTGTGTGTGTGTGTGTGTGTGTGACAGGGATGAGCCATTCAGACTGGTCATCCCTTTTGGCTAGAAGAAGATCCCTTATGGTCTTATTTGCTACACCACTGGTTTTCAGTTCAAGAAGGACTATTCATTATAATACATCAGTTCCACACATTTACCCTGCTTCCATTTCGGACAACTGCACAAACATTTGCCATTTGACACTTGTATGTAAACAAATTCCTTTCTTAAAAATTCAAATTCATTTTCTTTTTCAATTTACGTTTCTATACACTTTACGCAAATATTTGATTAAACAACTAAAACACTTCACATTTCGAACATGTACGTAAACTACTTCCATTCTTGCAAATCTAACTTTATTTTCTTGCTTTTAACTCAAAAACTACTTCCATTCTGCAAATCTAACTTTATTTTCTTGCTTTTAACTCAAATGTCAATACATTTTACACACTCTGTCGCTATTCTTGCATAAAAATTTCTTTCAGCTGCTAATATTTATTTCTTTTCCTTCCACGGTTTACATTTTTCCACATTTCATTCACATTACAATTTCTATCTTTAAGTAACTTTCACCCTTTCTTTTTCACATAAAATGCCACCGAAAAAGAGAAGTCGCCTCGGCCGCCATACTGCAGCAGTAGCGGCGCAAAAGGCGATTATCGCAAACGAGTCTTCCGACAAAAGGCTTTCAGACTTTCACAGAGCGCAGACATCAGAACTGTCGATGGTGTATTATGTGATACTTTCCGCGAAGCCTGTTTTCGGCGTCGACTTTTGGAGGATGATTCACAATGGGGCGCCACTATGGCGGAGGGTGTTTCATTAAAATCTCCTCAAAAAATCAGATCGCTTTTCGCTATTCTATTACTATGGTGTGACTGGGCTAATCCCGCCTCTTTATGGCTTACCTACAAAGATGATATGTCTGAAGATTTCCTGCGTCACGCTCAATCGCTACATCCATCAATGGAGGTCGGGTACACTGACCTCATTTACAACAGGGCGCTGCTTGAAATCGAAGATACTGTACTCGATATGGGCGGTAGTGCCTTGTCGGTCTATGGCCTACCTTCAACAAACCGGGAAGGCACAAACACTCTATCTTCACATTTGCTGCGTGAGACATGTTTTAATGTTGACGAGCTTGCCGAGTACATAGCCGACAATGAGCCAAAGCTCCTTCCAGAACAGAAGTTCGCTTACAACTTCGTTGTTAATTCAGTCCAGGCCAAAGCTGGGGGGATTTTTTTCCTGGATGCTCCTGGGGGCACTGGGAAAACTTTTGTCAACAAATTAATATTGGCTGAGATTAGGCGAACACAAGGTATTGCCCTAGCTGTGGCATCATCTGGAATTGCGGCTACTTTGTTGCCAGGCGACAGGACAGCTCACTCTACTTTCAAGCTCCCACTCGACTTAGCGAAGACTGAGACACCAACTTGCAACATCAGTAACAGCTCCGATCAGGCAGAAGTCTTCAGACGATGCAAGCTTATCGTTTGGGATGAATGCACGATGGCCCACAGAGGTGCTCTTGAGGCACTAGATAGATCTCTCAGAGACATCAAACACTCTTCAGCTCCCATGGGAGGCATAACACTTCTTCTTTCAGGGGACTTCCGACAAACACTTCCCGTTATTCCCAAAGGGACTAGAGCTGATGCAGTAAGTGCGTGTCTTAAGTCATCCACATTGTGGCCACTGGTGAAGACTCTCAAACTTCACACCAATATGCGTGCTCATATGCGACGTGATATCACATCAGCAGCATTTTCTCACACCCTCCTTGCACTTGGCGAAAGCAAAATACCAGGAGATGAAAATGGTAATATTGCTATCAATTCCATTTGTACCATTGTTAACACGCCTTCTGATCTCAGAGATGCAGTGTTCCCAGATCTACAAGCTAATTATCAGAATATGGATTGGATTGGCCAAAGGGCTATTCTGGCCCCGAGGAATAAAACTGTTCACCATATTAATGATGAAATGCTAAAACTCATTCCTGGGGATGTCTATGTATATAAGTCTATCGATACAACTCCTGACCCAGAGGACGTCATCAATTATCCGATAGAGGTACTCAATTCCTTTGAGCCTCCCGGACTACGTACGTACGTACGTAGGTATGTATGTATGTATGTATGTAAAGTATAGAAGCCATCTTATCATGGCTAACCACATAGGGGAGGGTGTGTTACTGTAGCTTTAAAGCCCCAAGAGATCGTCGTCTCTAGCTGGCTTTAGACACCATATCAGTGCCCTTGAAGTATTTGCAAAGGGAGGCCATCCCTTCCTCGCAAGCCTGAGTGATACACTCGGACTAGTTTCGGGATTTTTGTCCCTTGTCAACGGGCGGTAACCACCAGGTTGCGATGAAAGTGAAGGCCTCCTTGCAAAATATATGAGAGTTTTTCTAGTGGCGTCTGCCACTGATTTCGAAAAACTAACAGTAAGCATAATTAAATCTCAGAATGAGATTGAAACAGTAATCGCTCGATAATGTAAAGTATAGAAGCCATCTTATCATGGCTAACCACATTGGGGAGGGGGTGTTACTGTAGCTTTATAGCCCCAAGAGATCGTCGTCTCTAGCTGGCTTTAGACACCATGTCAGTGCGCTTGAAGTATTTGCAAAGGGAGGCCATCCCACCCCCTCCCCTATGTGGTTAGCCATGATAAGAAGGCCTCTATACTTTACATTATCGAGCGATTACTGTTTCAATCTCATTCTGAGATTTAATTATGCTTACTAAAGCCAGCTAGAGACGACGATCTCTTGGGGCTATAAAGCTACAGTAACACCCCCTCCCCAATGTGGTTAGCCATGATAAGATGGCTTCTATACTTTATGTATACATACATATATATATATATATATATATATTATATATATATATATATATATATATATATATGTATGTATGTATGTATGTATATATATATATACATATATATATATGTATATATATATATATAATATATATATATATATATATACTATATATATATAGTATGTATGTATGTATGTATATATGTATGTATGTATATATAGTTAATCCAAACAAGAAAACACAAAAAAACACAACAATGCGAGGACGTGGAACAAATATAGTATTATTGAACGCTCAGGAAAGAAGGAAAGAAGGAGGGCTTAACGTTTCGAGCGGAGCTCTTCGTCGGAAACATCAGAGAAGGGAAGACAGAGGAAAAAAATCGCCAACGGTACACACGAGGTCACATTTTGAAAGACACGCATAGTTATGTATATATACATACATACATATTTACTCTGTGCTGTACTTTCTGTAACTCAATAAAAGTACATTGACTCACGCATCAGTGATTTATCGACCCTTGCATTTTTTTTACCTCTTTCTATTTTAAGGTTGATTCGAATAAGTTGGTCATATTACCTGGCATAACCTCTCCACTTGTTATATATGCGAGCAATGTAGGTCACACTCGACAATTAGACATAGAGCTCAGGCATTATCTGTAAGAGTGACAACTTCCCTTTCAATAATTTAAGCTGGAAAGACGGGATGTAACGGTAACAGTAGCAGCCTGAAAGTTAGGATAGCCAGTATTTTGTTTTGACTACAGTTTCTGGGCACTGTTGTACTGTTTGTTTTGAAAGTCAAGGTGCGCGAACATGAGAAAATGTAGATAAGATACGAACACACGCACACACACACACACCACACACACACACACACACACATACGTAGTACATACGTAACTACATATTCATTTATGGATACACACACATATCCACACACACATATCCACACACACACATCGCTGCAAAAGAACAAAAAGAAGCAGGTTAAGTCCACAATCAAAATAACAATAATAATAATAATAATAATAATAATAATAATAATAATAATAAAAACAACAACAATAATGATAAATAATAATAATAATAATAATAACAACAACAATAATAAATAATAATAATAAAAACAACAACAATAATAATAAATAACAATAATAATAATAATAATAATAATAATAATAATAATAATAATAATAATAATAACAATAATAATAATAATATTAATATTTTTCAGTTCTATATTTAAGAGATGAGGAATTGTGTACATTATTTATGTTACTTACATTCGACGGATTTTTGTCCTCATCTTGTTTGTTGTTAACACAACCTTTCGGCTGATATACCCTCCAGCCTTCATCAGGTGTCTTGGGGAAATTTCGAACCTGGGTTCTCAATCCTAAGGTATTCTGCGATGCTAATTATTATTATTATTATTATTATTATTATTATTATTATTATTATTATTATTATTATTATTATTATTCAGGTCACATATTATTATTCAGGTTAACAACAAACAAGATGAGGTCAAATATCCGTCGAATGTAAATATTGTAAATAATGTAAATAATATTTTTCTCTGGGACTTTGCGTGTACATACCGACAAAACTATAAAAGCTCATAAACCGGATATTATTATAAAAGGTCAGACAGAAAAGGTGTGTTTATTAATTGACATGAGTATTCCTTGCGTTCATAAGTATTCCTTGCGATTAAATAAGTACCAGTTACGCACTGGGGTCGATATAATCGACTTAATCCGTTCGTCTGCCCTTGTTTGTCCTCTCTGTGTTTAGCCCCTGTGGGTAGTAAAGAAATAGGTATTTCGTCTGT
>NC_043009.1:60643498-60703498 GCF_006345805.1 Octopus sinensis
ACGTCTTAATGACCATCAGCACGGCTTCCGCAGAGCTAGCTTTGCTGGAAACCTACACTCACTAGGAGGCCTCTTGCTTATAGAAATAGAAAAGTACAGTGTAAACATTGTTATCTCCCTAGATATCACAAAAGTCTTCGACCGTGTCTGACACACGAATCTCCTATCAAAACCTGAATACTTCGAACCATTTCTCATCATTTTGATCAGTGGTTGTTTCTCTTTTGTTTATTTGTTTGTTTGTTTTTAATCAGGTCACGTCCTCGCAGCAGTTCAAAGAACTCTTTCTGTTTCATTCTCAAGCGAAATCGGCGTTCGGTTTCCAAGGTTCGGTTCTGTTCCCTTATCCCTTTCCTTCTTATACATCAACTAGCAGTATCGCCCGGCGTTGCTCGGGTTTGCTTCGACCCTTTAGAATTGGAATTTTTGAAAAGTAAACATTTTGCATTATGTAGCTTGTTATTCTCTTTAAGTGAACATACACTGAAAAATGGTGACACAACAGTCAAAAAATCGTAAAAAATAGGGATTTTCATAGAAAAAAAGCATCTTTTTTATGTAAATAATTTTTGGTGTTAACATGGTCCGATTTGAATTTTTTCTTCTAAGGAATGAAGAGCAAGCCTTCTTCTATCATACTCTCAATTTTGGTCAACTTGCGCCGCAGGATCTCGGAGGAGATAAGTGTTAGTTGAAGGCTGCCAAACCTTCCATACACAGACAAATTCAGCTTTATATAGAGAGAGATAATATACTTGCCCCCACGACCTATAACGTTCACTCACCCTTATGTAAATTATAGACCTTTTATTCGTCCCTAATCTCCTCCAACCATGAATCATCTACTCGAAGCCTGCACCACGCATAAAACCTGTACAGATTTCATGAATGGAGACTTTCAGAGCACCCTTCTCTCTCCTTGGAGAGCATGTCCATCTTGTCCCCTTTAACAGCAAAATATCTCTATCGCCACTCGGATTGAGAAATGGGTGGCACTACAACCTCCTAAACATAAACAACACTCGTTCAGACCCCTCGGGATCACTGCAAATGTTGTGCCTCATTGGCAAAAGCACATCGTTTACAAAGATTAGAACTTCTCTTCAAAGACAGAAGATATTTCATCTCCCAACAGTTGCTGACACTTCAAAGCTCGAGCGGGGCCCACAACGTAATACTTCTCACATAATTGATACGGTGCTCTCTTCTTCCTCTTTTCTACTGGTCTCTGTTACTCGGAATTGGCTGATCTTGGATATCCTCCACTCAGACGATTCTGTCACAGAATCATATGTCCACATTTCGTCACCTTCATATCCTCCTCCAGGCCCAACTCAAACCCCCCCCCCACTCGCCACCAGTCTCACCCGCCACCAGCCCAGAACATCGACCCTCTGGAATTCCCAACCCGCTGATGTCTTTAGTGCAGGTGCAGACTTGCAACAATTTAAACGTGAAATTAACGGCATCAAACACAATAGTCCCTGAGAGACTTCAAAAGTGATGGACACTACCTTTCTATGAAGGCGGCGAGCTGGCAGAAACGTTAGCACGCCGGGCGAAATGTTTAGCGGTATTTCGTCTGCCCCGTTACGTTCTGAGTTCAAATTCCGCCGAGGTCCACTTTGCTTTCCATCCTTTCGGAGACGATTAAATAAGTACCAGTTACGCACTGGGGTCGATATAATCGACTTAATCCGTTTGTCTGTCCTTGTTTGTCTCCTCTATGTTTAGCCCCTTGTGGGTAATAAAGAAGTAGGTATTTCGTCTTCCGTTTCAAATTCCGCCGAGGTCGACTTTGCTTTCCATCCTTTCGGAGTCGATTAAATAAGTACCAGTTACGCACTGGGGTCGATATAATCGACTTAATCCTTTTGTCTGTCCTTGTGTGTCCTCTCTGTGTTTAGCCCCTTGTGGGTAGTAAAGAAAAGGGACACTACCTTTCCTTCATATTAGGAAGGGAGAGAGAGACAGACAGATAGAGACAGAAGCAAAAAGACAGACAGACAGACAGACAGAGAAAGAGAGTAAACGGTAGGCACACATATTAAAATAGAATATATATCTAGGCTGGAGAGAATTATGTTTTCTGAGATAAACGCTAGTTAAATATACATATATAACGTGGCTTAATGGTTAGGGTGTTCGGCCGACGATCGTCATGAGTTCGATACCCGGCCTCGCATTGTGTTCTTGAGCAAGACACTTTATTTCACGTTGCTCCAGTCCACTCACCTCGCAAAAATTAGTTGGACCTGCATTTCAAGGGACCAGCCTTGTTACATCCTGCGGCGCGCTGAATCTTCCCAAGAACTACGTTAGGGGTACGCATGTCCGTGGTGTGCTCAGTCACTGGCACGTTAATATCAGGAAAAGGCTGTTTCGTTGGTTGGATCAACTGGAACGCTCGTCTTCGTAACTGACGGAGTACCAACAAAGCGAATACCAACAAGCGAATATGTATATATATTTATTCGTGGTAACCTGCCAAGCAAATGTAAACCCATAAACAGGCAGCTTACTTTTAACAGCAATTACATAACACCAGACAGAATGGCGTCAACATAAATGCAACGTCATCAACTAGTGTATCTACTTCATTAACATAAAGTGCCTACGTCATCACTTTCCTAAACCAATCAGTAATCCAAATTGAATGCTACATCAACGAGCGTGGCTGTTAATACGTGGTATCGTGGACGATCCTACCAACTGCAATTGTTGACACTGGTTGTCCATCTTGCAGTTTATAGGGGGCAGCACCAAGTCGTAGAGTATGTACCAGAGATATGACGAAAGTATCCCTTTTCATATTGTTTCTACCAACTGGCATGCAGTGGTAGTTATAGCAGGCGATGGACATCAGACCAACTATTAAATATCAGGACAAGACTATGGTGGACAATAGACCTGCCAGCAAAGACGACACACAATCATTCATTTATACACAGCTTTTAGCTGCAGCCTAGACACCACCTTACACAACGGAAAGCATCATAATTACAATATTCTAAAAATAGAAAAGCTGCGACAGGACTTAGACATGAACTCTCGTGTGCTCCTCAAATTACATTTTACCAATATCTCAGAACGCAACGGTTTTATAACCAACAATTTTTTTTTCAATGATACCAAAATCTCCTAACAGTATGCAGGGTTACTTCCCCACACCGTTTAGAAGCACTACATACACACATACACATAAATATATATTAGGTTGTCAAGAAGGTTCTTGCGGAATGTCTAATTTGATTTTAAATGATGTATTTTCAAATTAATTTTCGTTAAATTAGTTTGACTTTATATATCATTTTAAAGCCCGCTTTTCGCTCTATCTCATCGTATTACTCTTTTTCTTTTTGAATAATTAGGCCATTTTTTTTCTGGAACGTTGAATACAACATGGACAAAAAGCATATTCGCACAATTTTCTCATTCCAGTTCAAGCTAAGCCGAAAAGCTGCTGAAACAGCTTGCGATATCAACGAGGCGTTTGGCCCAGGAACCACTAATGAACATACAGCACAATGGTGGTTCAAGAAATTTCGTAGCGTTGACGAAAGTCTTGAAGATAAGCGTAGTGGTGGCTATCGGACGTTGACAACGAGCCTTGGTGGAAGCCAATCCACGCACAACTGTTCGAGAGCTTGCTTCTGAATTAGACGTAACGTATACGACAATTTCCAACCACATGAGATAGATTGGAAAAACAAAAATACTTGAGAAATGGGTGCCACACGAATTGAACGACAAAAAAATAAACGCCGTTTCGAAGTGTCGTCTTCCCTTCTTTTACGCAACAAGATCGACCCGTTTCTCGGCTGGATTTTGACTTGCAATGAAAAGTGGATTTTTTACGACAACCGGCGACGCTCAGCTCAGTGGTTGGACTCTGACGAAGCTCCACAGCACTTCCCGAAGCCAAAGTTGCACCAAAAGAAGGTCATTGTGACTGTTTGGTGGTCTGCAGCCAGTCTCATTCATCACAGCTTTTCGGATCCAGGCGAAACCATTACAGCGGAGAAATACTGTCAGCAAATGGAAGAAATGCATAAGAAACTCCGACAACAGTCAGTATTGGTCAACAGAAAAGGACCAATTCTTCCCCTTGACAACGCTCGGCCACATGTCGCACATCTGACACTGCAGAAGTTGAACGAATTGGGCTACGAAACTCTGCCTCATCCGCCATATTCACCAGACCTCTCGCATACCGACTACCACTTTTTCAAGCATCTTGACAACTTCCTGCGTGAGAAATGCTTCAAAAACCAAAGCGATGCTAAACACGCCTTCAACAACTTCATCGCCACCAAACTTGTTTCGCGTTGGCAAAAGTGTGTTGATTCGGATGGTGTTTATTTCGATTAATAAAGTTTTGTTTGAGCCGAGATATGTGCATCTGAATTTAGAGGTTAAAAACCGCTAGAACTTTCTTGGCAACCTAATATAATTCAATTCTGGAACGGAGAAAGCCGAAGCTATGAATAATAATATGAAAATATTGAATTAAAAAAATTTTGGCGTTGAAAAAGTTGAAGGTTTGCACGTGGAACGTCAATAATACACACACACACAGACACAGACACACACACACACACACCACACACACACACACACACACACACACACACACACACACACACACACACATACACACACAGTTGCTGTAATCTTAAACGTTTATTAGACAGTATGCCTTGAAAACGGAAATAATTCTCTGATCCACAAATTGTTGTCGAGAAGTTCTGTTTTGGTGGAATGAAAACTACTTCAAATTTAACAAGAATATAATTTTGGACTTAACCGAGATTTGATAGATACCCAAAGAATGTATCACAAAAGCAAAACAACTGCTTTGGGTCCGAAATTATTCTTCTCACAGTGAAGTTTGACTGCAGGGCAGACATATTCGACGATGCATTCAGTGAACAAATTCCGTGTAACCCAAGCAGAAAAGATTCGGAGACGCCTTTCGTTGCTCTCTGACAATCTTAGTGATAAATAATCAGTGACTTAAATTACAAACCTCATGTGGGGTTTACTCCTAACAACAATGTGAAACAATCTCTTGGTGTTTTATACCCCAGCGCATTTTCGTTTCCTTTGAGATATGAATTTTAGAGAGTTAACGTTTCCGAAAACAGCATAACTTTATCAACATTAGAAACTTGATCCGATGAATATTCACCTCTTTTTTTCTTCTTCTTCGTTTTAGTATTATTATTATTATTTCTAATACTCTTCATTTGCTAGACATTCCGATACGGCCTGAATGTCAGCACTTGCTGATTCTCTTGTTATTAGAATGAATTAGTAATGAAACAGTTTACTTGAATTATACGGAGCAAAAATACGGAGCAACAAATATTTTGAGTTGAGTTCCTCGGTTTCGTTTTCCAATTGATTTCATAAATTTAACGCCTTTTGCTGGATAGTGTAGCTAGATAAACTGGCGAGTGACACTGTAGCACATCGCCAATACAAACACTTAAGATTTTCTCTATATTTTCCATGATTTTATTGCATATACGTGCTTCTTTAGAATGAGCTTCCTTGAATTTTACACGACACCTGTATTTGGTTAAGATGCACTTCGTGCATCTACGGTCGAAAACTAAGATTTTATTGTGCCTGGATTTTGAATATCAACAAAGTATTCTTTCCACTTCTCCAGAATGCTCGTCTATTTATTCCTCGATCTGTAGAGCTCGAGAAGATACATGACCGTGTGTTGTAGGACATGTTGTGGAGGGTTTTACCGAAGTTTGGAATTAACGGGCAACTTCTGGAAGCTGTGAAGTCCCTGTACGAATGCCTACCTGTTTGGGTTCGAGTAAATGGTACTAAGCCGGAACTTTCCAACGTGGGTATTGGACTTCGGCAGGGATGTGTATTGTCACCCCACCTTTTCATAATTTTTATGAACTGGATAGACAAGCGCAGCTATTGTGGAAGTGATATCCCCACAATCGGTGGGGTTATGATCGGTTAGCTGATGCAGACGACAAGACGACGCTCTGACAACACGCAGACGTCATGCGGGATCAAATAATAACATGCAGGCGATATGTTACATGATTCATCAGAAGGTGATCTCACACATGCACCGAATGGGTCTGGTCACAAGGCAGGAATGATAATTAGTGCTGTGAAAACTGAGACATTGATCTTCTTTAGGTATCTTATTTGCTAGTAAAGCAATGAGATGGTATCTGTATATAAAGGTTGAAATTTAAGCGGGAAGTTCTGGCTCCGACCAAGAAGGATACTTTTTCTTTCATGATATTGGGTGTTAAACTGCTGCGAAGATACAAAAGAGAGGAAAAGAAAACGAAATGTGTGTGTGTGTGTGTGCATATCGCATATATACATACACAAATACACACACACATGCAGACAGGCAGACAGATAGACAGACAGGTAGATAGATAGATAGATAGATAGATAGATAGATAGATAGATAGATAGATAGATAGATAGATAGATAGATAGAAGGCGGCGAGCTGGCAGAAACGTTAGCACACCGGACGAAATGCTTAGCGGTATTGTGTCTGTCGTTGCGTTCTGAGTTCAAATTCCGCCGAGGTCGACTTTGCCTTTCATCCTTTCGGGGTCAATAAATTAAGTACCAGTTACGCACTGGAGTCGATGTAATCGACTTAATCCGTTTGTCTGTCCTTGTTTGTCCCCTCTATGTTTAGCCCCTTGTGGGCAATAATGAAACAGATAGATAGATAGATAGATAGATAGATAGATAGATAGATAGATAGATAGATAGATAGATAGATAGATAGATAGATAGATATCAAGCTTCTGTACGCACATACATTCATAAAATAAGACGGATATATCGCTGCAAACATGTCAAATGCATTTTACATGCATTTTACTGCTTTCACTAGGCACCAAAACCCTAAAAACAACTTTAAAGGTTTGCCCGTATTCTCCACTCTGTTACTGACGAAGTTTGAACAGTAACTCTTAGGATTTTTACTTACCTGTCCAGGTTGAACCAAAGCGAAAGACTACTCGAATTCTTCTCTGTCTCATCGGTGACGTCACAATATCAATTCTTAAGGCTTATACCTTTCTGTAAAAATAAATAAATAAATACGCCCTTTTAAAGCCTAGCCAGGTTCATGGGCCCGGTTTCCCGGTTTCTATGGCGTATATGTTCCCCAGCTGGACGGAAACGCCAGTCCATTACAGCGTTACTCATTTTTGCCAGCTGAGTGGATTGGAGCAACGTGAAATGAAGTGTTTTGCTCAAGAACACAACGCGTCGCCCGGTCCAGGAATCGAAACCACAATCTTACGATCATGGTGCTGACACCCTAACCACCAACTGTAAGGTTTTAATATTTTGCCTAGGCATTGCAATACTAATAAACTGGTGTAGAACTCAATGTCCAAATGCTTCAGAACGAAGCGTTAGTCGAGAAGACAGCGGTAATAAGAAAATAAAGGGCGGGTGCGCTGGGAGAATCGTTAATAAAACCGGGCGAAATGCTTTGCGGTATTTCGTCCGCCGCTGCGTTCTGAGTTCAAATTCCGCCGAGGTAGACTTTGCCTTTCATCCTTTCGGGGTCGATAAATTAAGTACCAGTTACGCACTGGGGTAGATGTAATCGACTTAATCCGTTTGTCTGTCCTTGTTTGTCCACTCTATGTTTAGCCCCTTGTGGGTAGTGAAGAAACAGGTATTTCGTCTGCCGTTACGTTCTGAGTTCAAATTCCGCCGAGGTCGACTTTGCCTTTCATATATTCGGGGTCGATAAATTAAGTACCAGTTACGCACTGGGGTCGATGTAATCGACTTAATACCTATGTCTGTCCTTGTTTGTCCCCTCTGTGTTTAGCCCCTTGTGGGTAATAAAGAAATAGGTATTTTGTCTGCCGTCACGTTCTGAGTTCAAATTTCGCCGAGGTCGACTTTGCCTTTCATCCATTCGGGGTCGATAAATTCAGTACCAGTTAAGCACTGGGATCGATATAATCGACTTAATCCGTTTGTCTGTCCTTGTTTGTTCTCTCTATGTTTAGCCCCTTGTGGGTAATAAAGAAATAGGTAGTAAGAAAATAAGGGATGACAAAGGAATAAGTGATTATCTTATCAACATCATTACCTTACAACTGTTTCTGCCATAGCTGTAAGCTAATGAAGTTCATAAGATAATCGTAAGATAGGCGTCGGAGTGGCTGTGTGAAAAAAAAAATTTTTTTAACTATATATATTGTTTCATGATTCACTTATCATCCGAAACTGTTTTTTAATCGATTAACAGCTACTTCACCTTTTTATGTTTGTTTGTCTATTTTCGTCCCCTCTTTGTATTGCCGTCATGGCAAATTTGAAATAAAGTAGCTTGCTTACGAACCTCATGGTTCCGGGTTCAGTCCTACTGTGTGGCACCTGGGGCAAGTGTCTTCTACTATAGCCTCGGGCCGACCAAAGCCTTGTGAGTAGATTTGGTAGACGGAAACTGAAAGAAGCCCGTCGTATATATATATGTGTGTGTGTGTGTGTATGTGTGTGTGTGTGTCTTTCATCCTTCTATTTTTTTTTTGTGGTGGGCGTGTCGAGTATTGGAGCTTATCTATCCCTCACCCATATTGATATCCGAAGCCTATGATAAAAAAAAAAGAAAGAAACCCAATATGTTTATTGTTTTCTTTTAACTTAATACTATTTCGACGACGAAGACAATAATCGTGACCATAATCATGATGATAATGATGATGATGATGACAGTTATGGTATTTTCATTGTTGCTAAAGTTTTATTCCTTGTTGTTTTTTTTTTATTATTATTATTATTATTCTCAATGACAGCCATTGGGATCTTTTTACTTTGACCGGCAGATTTTTAAAATATTTTCTTTGTAACTAAACACTTTTAAACTTCGTATACTAGTAGAATGTGTTACATAAAACCTCGTTTCTCTTGGCTTTCTTGAGAAATTTATGTAGTTTGTAAGTTATTTCTTGCTTAATTTCTTGCATTTCGGCAATTTCAACCAATCAATGACGTCTATTGAGGTGAATACAATTATTGCCGTAGTTTGTCAACAACAATTTCCTGCGGTCTCTACTCAGTTTGTCACTGTTATTTATGAGAAAAAAGATACCCTTCCCCCCAGAAGCCAAGAGAAAAAGATGTTTTATGTAACACATTCTACCAGTATACGAAGTTTAAAAGTGTTTAGTTACCAAGTGTTTGGAAGACGGAAACTGAAAGAAGCCCGTCGTATATATATGTGTGTGTGTATGTGTGCATGTGTGTGTGTATGTGTGCATGTGTGTGTGTGTGTATGCGTGTGTGTATTTGTGTGTCTGTGTTTGTCCCCCCCCCCAACATCGCTTGACAACCGATGCTGGCGTGTTTACGTCCCCGTAACTTAGCAGTTCGGCAAAAGAGGCCGATAGAATAAGTACTAGGCTTACAAAGAATAAGTCCTGGGGTCGATTTGCTCGACTAAAGGCTGTGCTCCAGCATGACCACAGTCAAATGACTGAAACAAGTAAAAGAGTAAAAGAGTTTATTCCTCTCTCATCTCATTTCCCCCTTTTTATGAGGAATGGCTATGAACTTTCACTTTTCTGGATCTCCAGCTTTTTTTTCTTATATCTACAGATTTTTATATTCATTTCTGTAACTTGTATTATAAATGACTAGCAGTATCGCCCGGCTTTGCTCGGGTTTGTAAGGGAAATAACTACATAAGCATTTTTAGAGTTATAGCCAAAAAATAGCAAAAAAATGCATTAAAAATGGAAAAAAAATTATGGTAATTTTTTTTAAATCGTTGACTCATCGTAGACATTTTTAGAGAGTTACTTCCCTTATATAATAGCGAAAAAATGCATTAAATGGAAAAAAATGATGGTAATTTTTTTTTAAATCGTTGACTCATCGTAGACATTTTTAGAGAGTTACTTCCCTTATATAATAGCGAAAAATGCATTAAAATGGAAAAAAATGATGGTAATTTTTTTTTTATCGTTGACTCATCGTAGACATTTTTAGAGAGTTACTTCCCTTATATAATAGCGAAAAAATGCATTAAAATGGAAAAAAAATTATGGTAAATTTTTTTTTTAAATCGTAGATTCATCGTAGACGCGCGCTAATACCCAGAAGGGCTCGATATGAATCACGACTATAAGATACCCGGTTTTGGTTAAACTGCACCGCAAAATGTGGGAGTAGTTAGGAATCTAAATCGTAGGAGACAGACAGCACACAACCTCTCTTTTATATATAAAGATTTGAAATATTTTGCAACTGTCTGTCCTTTTTGTTATCGTATACTTTCATTAGCTTGATCGTTACATTACTCACAGCCAGCCAACTCTTATTTGCATCGTTTCCGTTCGACGTTGGATTTTGGGCACTTGGTCCGGCCTGAACACTTATTGTCTATATCTATTGTATACCATTTTTTGTCTTACCTATCATACATAAATACATACATACATACATACATACATACATACATACATACATACATACATACATACTTACGTAAGTACGTACGTACATACATACATACATACACACATACGTACATACATACATACGTACATACATACATACATACATACATACATACATACATACATACATACATACATACATACATACATACATGCATACATACATACATACATACATACATGCATACATACATACATACATACGTAAGTACATACATACATACATACATGTACATACGTACATAGATACATACATGCACGCATACATGCATACATGCACGCGCGCGCACGCACACACATACACACACACATACATACACACATACACACACATATACATACACACATACACACACATATAGATGCGCGCACACATACACGCATACACATTCACGCATACACACACATACATACACACATACACACACACATACATACACACACACATACACACACACATACATACACATACACACACACATACACACATACACACACACATACACACATACATACATACATACATACATACATACATACATACATACATACATACATACATACATACATACATACATACATACACGTCGTAACCTCCGACAACGGTAGATGCAGTAATTCGTTTTAAGTTGTTTATTATATGGAATCCTGATGATGTTGATGTTGTTGCCGATGTGAAAGGAGAACAGTGGACGAAGTTGATGTCGACTCCAATTTTTTTATTTACTGTTACTTTATAAATAGCCACACACGACGGCGGGGGTTGGGTGTATAATATAAGTGGAAAAGCATGCTAGGTTGAAGAGAGTTAATTTCTACTTGTATAAGTGTGTGCATGTTCTCGTCATTGTCGGAGTCGGCCAAAGATAGTGATAGAGTGATGTCGTAGAGAATGGAAATGAGTTAGCGAGAGAAAGTGAGAGTGGTGGGACGAGACAACTGCTTCGTTGATGAGTTACCATAGTTGTCCCTCTGTGACCTTTCATTCAGGGACGGCATTTCGTTCAGCCGGTCAGCCAACTCCCCTTGTTAGTCGGTTCTCGCTAATTTTTTTTTATTCGGCACACAGGCCATGACACAGAGGGGACAGCACAAAGACAAAACAAAAACCAATTAGGAGGCTGGGGTTATACATTAGTTAAAAAATCGAATATATTATAAAATTCTAGTATTTATAACTCAACAGGCTAGCTAGAACAATAAAGAGAAGTATCACCGAAAACAATGAGCAGTTGATGTAGGCCGCCCTTATCTAATTTCAATTTTTGGTGGCATAGAAGAGATCAAGAGTTAAACTGAAAATACATAAATTGTCTTGACAAAACCATATGTTGAATGTGGCTGCTGTCAACCATTGTTTTTCGGTGAGAAAAATGCTGTTGCAATGTTAAGGGAAATTGGTAGATTCAGGTTCGAATCTACTTTATGTCTAAATGAAGTCACTTCATATATATATATGAAGTGTGTATGTATATATGTATATATATATATATATATGGATCTTTTCAATATATATATATATATATATATATATATATATATACATACATACATACACACGTCCAGACCTCTCATACGCACTACATACTCTCTCATACACACACACACCCTTATGTTGGGGCGTTGGTCATTTGACCCTGTTATCTCCCCTATTTTCGCTCTTGCGTCTCACGTTTGATCTTTGACTTCTGGCCGGAATCAGATCGCCATGTTGATTCGCTAGCCTCTGCACGCATTTTTTTCTCTCTTGTTTCTCTCCGTGTTTCTTTTCTGTGTATCTTTCTGTTGAAGAGCGTAGGCTCGAAACGTAAAAGACTTGTTTTATTTATATTCCTGAGCGCCATACTAATACAATTGTTTGTTTGTATTCCACCTGCCTTCGTCTTTTGTTTATTTTTATAAAGCTTCCCGTTATATATATATATATATTATATATATATAATATATATATATATATATATATACATACATACATACACACGTCCAGACCTCTCATACGCACTACATACTCTCTCATACACACACACACCCTTATGTTGGGGCGTGGTCATTTGACCCTGTTATCTCCCCTATTTTCGCTCTTGCGTCTCACGTTTGATCTTTGACTTCTGGCCGGAATCAGATCGCCATGTTGATTCGCTAGCCTCTGCACGCATTTTTTTCTCTCCTTGTTTCTCTCCGTGTTTCTTTTCTGTGTATCTTTCTGTTGAAGAGCGTAGGCTCGAAACGTAAAAGACTTGTTTTATTTATATTCCTGAGCGCCATACTAATACAATTGTTTGTTTGTATTCCACCTGCCTTCGTCTTTTGTTTATTTTTATAAAGCTTCCCGTTATATATATATATATATATATATATATATATAGGAATATATGTGAGAAAGGTTGAGTTCTATTTCATCTTTAATTTTGGTGGGTTCCGAAGGTCGATTTATAATATAAAGATTCTTCATATTACATTGGTAGTTTACTGTTGTAAGTATTTTTCGAATATGAAAATGTTACAAGTATAAGGTGTGTTATGAGTATTTATAGAACACGTATCCTATAGAAACTCAACAAACAATTAAAGATGGAGAAGAGAAGATGTTAAAAGTTTTTTAAAAAATTTAATCCATGCATACGATCGTTTCGAACAGTAATGTTAAATTACGCATTACTGTTCTCCTCAGTGCGAATAAAGAAATACATCAAAAAGAGTACATCAGCAGAATGTTATGTTGTTACAGAAGACTAGATGGAATGAGTATCGCATCATATATTCGGATATACATAATATCCTTATGTATATTCAAAGCTAAAGAAGTTTAAAAAGCAAAAGGCTGGAATGCTATGATTTTTCCCCGATGAGAAAAAACTTCGAACATGCTAAAATAGTGTCACACTATCTTAAAAGATAAAAAAACACATGCTGACATTATCTTAGCATGCATTTTATCTTTAATAAGGATATTATGTATATCCGAATATTTTATGTGACACTCACTCCATCTAGTTTTCTGTAACAATATAACATTCTTCTGGTGTATTCTTTTTGATTTATTTCTTTTTTCACACTGAGGAGACCAGTAATATGTAATTAATTTAATTATAACTATAATTAAATTAATTTCTAATTTTTACCATGTTATTCGAAACGATCGTATGCATGGATGAACTTTTTTTTAACTTTTAACACCCTCTCTTCTCCATCTTTAATTGTTTGTTGAGTTTCTGTAGGATACGTGTTCTATAAATGCTTATTAGCAAACATAAGACCATTTCCAACACCCACTTAAGGAGCCTTAAAGATTTCCTGCATTCACTTAGGAACGATGATAGTCTTATCATACCCGCCGACAAGACTGGGAACTGGTATAGGCTAGACTACCAAACCTACAAATCGCTCATCATGAGGGAACTTAGCAAAAAGTATAAAACTACTTCTACGGATAACCTTAAGGAAATTAACTACAAAATCAAGGAAGTTATGAGCAAATTAGACCTCCTGGACAGAACAGAACCTATTAAACCACAAGTACCCAAAATTACTATTAAAGACCATAAGAAAGACTTCCCAGATAGTGTAGGAGTACGATTAATCTGTCCGACTAAATCGGATATCGGCAGACTTAGCAAGACTATCCTGGACAAGGTGATCCCACACATCAAACCCCACATCCCACTCCAACTATGGATTAACACCAACGATGTACTAGAATGGTTTAACACTATCACCAATAGGCCCGACTACTCATTCATCCAATTCGACATAGCTAGCTACTACGCCAGTATATCCCCCATCTTACTTAACAAATCCCTTATTTTTGCCCGCAACCTTTCACTCATAGACAGAGAAAAAATTGACATAATTCTATTAGCTAGAAAAACCATAATAGAATTCGACGGTAGGCTCTGGACCAGATCCGATACCCCCGACAATTTCGATGTGGCTATGGGCTCGAGCGATTCAGCTCAAGTGACTGACTTGGTCGGGGCCTACCTGCTCAAGAAGCTTTTCTCCGAGGTACCGGATCTTCAGGGGGGTCTATACAAAGACGACGCTCTCTTCATATACCCCACCAACAATAGGAGCAAACTAGAAAGAATTGGAAAAAAATCAGGCTTTTTTTCAAATCCTTCAATCTTAAACTAGAATTTATGACCAATACTAAAATAGTAAACTTCTTAGATGTTACGTTAGATTTGAATAAGCACCTTCACTACCCGTATAGGAAACCCGAAGAAACTACCAAATACATCCATACCTCTTCCAACCATCCACCCTGTATAATTAGCACCACGGTCCAAGCCATCTCAGACAGACTGACAAAACTATCCTCTAATAGAGAAATTTTCAATAATCATGCACAACACTACAACCAGGCTCTCTATAGTGCCGGGTATAACCAGAGAATATCATATGTAGACCACCCGGGAGCGTCCGTCGGCCATAAGACTCCCAATTATAATCGAACTCAACACTCAACTCACACTAGCGATAATTCTAATTAAACTCCAAACAACGTATAGGAAATAGGCGAACTAATAGAATAGCACACAATAGTAACCCTCCCGACAGAGCAATATAGATCCTATTAGGAGAAATAGAAGGGATAATAGTAGATTACGCAAATATATATGGTTCAACATACCTTTCAACTTAGCAGTTAGGGGTAAGTTATGTAAGAGAATATTCTCTATAATTTCCAACAACTTCCCACCCACCCACAAGTATAGAAGTATCTTCTCCAACAAAACTATTAGGATTTCCTACTCTACTGCCCAACATGAGCTGCCTCATAGCTAAACATAACTATATTAATATTAGAACAGCTAGATCAAGAGCAAACCATAGCGACCAACAGAACCCCCCTCATCTAGACAGTAGACAATATAACCAGACTGGCAGCCATACTACCCAAACAGTTAGTAAACACCCGCCAACACAACAGAGGAAATACTACACCCATCAACAACCAGGAGGATACCAACGCCCCCACTAGTATTGCAACACCTCCGCCTGGGATTAGCAGCACACGACCGAATAATGCAATGCAATGCAACTGCAGATGTGCATCAGAGTGCCCGCTGCAGGGCGCATGTAGGGCGAAAAACGTAATATACTCATGTGAGGTGAGTACTCAGTTTAACACACTCACCTATATGGTTGCTCAACCTCCTGGAAATCCAGATACTACAACCACCGGTCCTCGCTGAGACACAGACATAAGGCTAACAGCACCTCCCTCTCTAAAAGAATTTGGGAATTAAAAGACAAATGCATAGGCTTCAAACTCAGATGGTCCATCATCGGATCAGCTGCACCTTATTTAAATAATAGAGCAGGATGCCAACTATGCTGTGTAGAACTCCTGAACATCTTGAAATTCAAAGACAAACACAATCTTATTAACAAAAGGTCAGAGTTCAAACCATCCTGTATACATAAACTTATTAATACTTTCAAATACTACAATGCTTAGGTCTTATACCAACTCCCACACGCAATTTCCTCCCACCCGGTGCAACCTGTCGGCTCCAGCACATCCCGCTTTCCTATATGTGCGTGTGTATGTGTGTGTGTGCGTATGTATGTGCACATACGTGTACGTATGTGTACATATACATATATATGTACATGTGCGTGCGTGTGTGTGTGTGTGGGTGTGTGTATGTGCATATACGGTTCCCTACATTTTCCTCCTATATATACAAATTTTGTCTCCCATATATGACTTCTTTTCCCTAAATATTTCTTCTCCTACACCCATATCCTCCCTATGTGGTCTCTTTAATTCCCTATATCTATACCCTTTCACATTTCTAACTCAGATGTTGAACGCACACCGCCAAACTCCACTTCCCACCCTTCCAATTTTCAGTTCCCCCCGCCCGCCCCTACGTTTAACACACACCTCTAACTTTCAACCACCTTCATCTCATGTTAAACTTTACAAAATTATATTTTTATCTTATTTTATTTTATTTTTATTTTTACTTTTATTTTTACTTTTATCCTACTTCCATTTATTTTTATTTTTAATTTTATTTTTACTTTTATTCTACTTCCATTTATTCTCATTTTCATTTTCATCCCTTACCTTAACTCTTATAATTTTTATAATTCTTATACTTCATTTCTAACTATTACATTGTATTTCTTATTTTATACTGTATTTTTATTTCTAATCTTTACCCTTACCCTCATTCTTACCCCTAACTTATCGCTTTACACCTCTATATATGTTTATTTACTTACCTATGGATCCACTTTTTGAATATACGAGCGTCCGCGTACGTGTGTATACGCATACATACATATGCACGCGCATATATGTACATGCATACTTCGATATCTTATAGCTATACCCATGTGCGCGTGTGTCTCTGTGTGTGTATATGAGTGTATATGTGCACGCACATACGGACACAGCCGTGTGTGCGTGCACGTATTGACATGAGTACGGGATTCTTTACATACGTTCTTATACACTTCCTTTAATATCTTATACCTAGACCTAGAGGCGTGGGCATATACGTGTGTGTATGTAGTGATGGGCGCGCGTATATACATGTGAGCGTGTACGCGCGTAATGTCCGTGTATATATGCGGATATTCTGTTGTATGTATGTGTGTGTACGCGCGTGCGTGTAGGTGCGTGTGTGTTTGTGTACGTGTTTACACGCGAGTGCGTGTGTATGCTTATAGGCTTGGAGGCGTATATGTGCGCGTGTATGTGGGTGTATGTATCCATGTTGATATGTATGTACTAGAAGTCCATTTATTTCAAGGAACCAGATTAAATGCTCATCAGCTCTGATTTATAACGCATTAAGTCCCCAGACGAAACTGTTGATTTACTGACAATTCTACAACTAAATTTTATCAATCTCCTGACCACCATGCTTGGTCCGTAACCTCTATACATCCCTTATCTTTACATTCTTTTACACCTTTATCATGCTTTTATCAGGTTTTTTTACTTTCATTTCTATTTCTATTTTTACTTTATAACCTTATGCCTTTACATTTATTTATATTTCTTTATATTTCTTTATACCCCCTTTACATCTCCTTACAACTCTTTATATCATTATCCTCTACATTTTTATATTATTCTATACTTACACTTTTTATACATTTTTTATCCCTCGTCCCGAACTCTCGCCCCTCCATCTTCACCTCTATATATGTATTTATTTATTTACATTACCTCAACATCCAAATTTCCTCATTCTACATTGAGAGAAGAAAGAGATGGACGCTTCAATTCTATGCTGCTGCCGCATTATGTCGTACGTGAATGAGAGGATTTGCATCCCCAACCAAGAATTTTTGATGTGTAACACATGTCCTTGTGGAAGTGTTTGTGCGCGGCTGAAGAAGGCCACAGACATACATTATGCATTGTTATAAATCTGTCTAATAAAGGCCCGAAACATATGTACCGCTGAGTCCTTCGCATCATGTTTTTATTTTATTTTGATCAATTTACTCCACCACCTACACCACCAAACGGTATACACAGGTGCTTATAATTATCAGGTACTCACCCCGAATTTATATATATATATATATATATATATATATATAATATATATATATATATATTTATATATATATATATATATGTGTGTGTATATGTATGTATGTATATATAATATATATGTGTATATATATGTATATATATATATGTATATATATGTATATATTATATATATGTATATATATATATATGTATATATATATGCATATATATGTGTGTGTGTGTATATATATATGTAGTATATATATATTATATGATATATAGATATATATATATATATATATATATATATATATATATATATATATATTATATATATATACATAATATATATCAACAATTGAGGGTAAAATTAATTAATCAATTTCACCAAGTGTTCAGTATGTAAAAGGACCATTTAAGGCGAATTCAAAATATTACATTATATAATTAGGGCTTAGTAAAATAAATTACTTTGCCACATACTGAACTTAGTAGAAATAGCAGCCCAAAAAATTTTTTTAGCCATTTCTACTACTTAAAGAAAAATTTCTCTCAGATAATGTTTACTTCGTGAGCTGTCTGGAGTAATCATTATCTGAGAGAAATTTTTCTTAAGTAGTAGAAATGGCTAAAAAAATTTTTTTGGCTGCTATTTCTACTAAGTTCAGTATGTGGCAAAGTAATTTATTTTACTAAGCCTAATTATATAATGTAATATATATATATATATATATATATATATATATATATATATATATATATAATATATTATATATGTAGTATGTATATAATAAAATATTAGGGAAAAATCCAAACTTACAGGGAAAATCAGATTTAGGATTGAATCCAATTTTATAGTAAAATATATTATATTAAATTAGAGATAAAACCACTATTAGGCAAATCATACAATGAAAAACTTAAGCCAATACATAAGATTAATTAATTTATATTATTTTAAATATATATCAAAATTATTAAAAATAGATATATGTATATATATATGTATATATATATATATATGTATATATATATATATATGTATGTATGTATGTATGTATGTATGTATGTATGTATGTATGTATGTATGTATGTATGTATGTATGTATGTATATGGTGCATCAGTTTCTTTGAGGTCATTTGTATGAATTTTAAAAAAAAAAGTCGTATAACTTATCAAAGAAAAGTTGTATTTGAAAAGAAATTAGTAGAGATAATCTTGAGAAGCCTTTTATCACAGCTATTCAACGAATCCATTGTAGCATCAACAGCTGCTTCAATACGGGTCTGGAAGCCCTGACATGCCCGAATCATTTGGTTATGGAGGACTTGAGAGACTATGATGTATGGTGTTGATTGACCTCTTTCTCTCGACCACGCCTCATGCATAAAAGTCCAGTGGATTGAGATCTGGTGAGCTACGAGGCTTTGTATCTGGAAGAACATGACCATAGGAATTGACACGCATCCATGCTTTGGTTGTGGGACAATGCAGAGTTTAACTAGAAGGCGTACGGTCTTCCGTTGCATACTCTCTTTATCCAAACCTCACAATTTTCTCCAGCACTTCGTTGACAGCAATATAAAAAAAAAGTTAGAAATTAGAACTCTTGAAAGAGGTGCCTTCAAAAAATTGATGCATCCTATATATGTGCGTGTGTGTGTGTGTATACATAGACATACACAAGCACACACACACACACTCCCACTCCCACATACGTATTTAAACAATGGTCTTGTATTTACAAAACCCGAATGTTCGACTACTTGTGTGGGAATACACAAAAGGGAGCGAAGGACTCCGCGTGGGTGGCATAGCATTAAAGCTGACCATATAACGCCCAAATACTCTACGTTTTAGTTGAAACTATCCTCCCAAACTAATCCTACTATGTCATTCTCTAGAATAAACAATTACATCATCGAAATCTCAAAGCTGTGTGAAAATGCTTGACTAATTCAAAACAATTTGAATTTTAAAAAAAAGCATTATCTTTGAATGAGTAATGTCAATGCTAAAGAGTTGAATTAAGAAAGGGAAATGAAAACATCGTCAAGAAGCAAGTCATTCTGAAATGGTTGTTGACTGGCGTTGTTTCCCTGCACTTTCCGTTGAGTTGCAAATGAGCAGGCCTTTTATCTTCCACTTGTTTCAGTCATTGGACTGCGGCCATGCTGGAGCACCACCTTGAAATGTTCATTCGAACAAATCGACCCCAGTACTTACTTTTTTTTTGTTCAAGCCTGGTACTTATTCTAATGGTCACTTTTGTCGAACCGCTAAGTAACAGGGACATAAACAAACCAACACGTGTTGCCAAGCAGAGGTCGAGGACAAACATAACATAAATACAAAGCCAGACTCCTAGATACACACACACACTATAACTGGACAAGCTATACTTGGGCCCTCAACATTACACACTATCCCAAAAAATAGCCTATATGGCACAGCCCACATCCCACGCAGGACACTATCAATTCAATGATACAACCCAAACAAAACAATCCACAAACACAAGGCACACTCTATTCAGTAAATATCCAATAAAATAAACAACCACCACAACATGTACTCTACAGGTTCTATACCCAACGAAAGATCACTTTGAAGGGTGCAGTTCGATTTTTACAGTGTTTTTTTTTTCAAATCTATAATGAAAGTGATAAAGGAGCATGTTCGGCATATTTTGCTTAATGAGTTCAATAAAGGCAACAACGCAACGGAAAGTGCAAGGAATACTAATGCAGTGTATGGGGATCGGATAATAAGCGTAGGCCAGTGTCAATGGTGGTTCCAGAAATTCCGAGCTGGAAACTACAGTCTAGAAGACAAACCTCGTCCTGGAAGATCTGTAGAGCTCGACTAGGACGTCCTGCAAACCCTGATGGAACAGAACCCCATCGTAACTGTTGGGGAGCTAGCAGTGAAACTTGAATTTGGTCATTCAACCATTCATCGACACCTGAATGCCATCGGAAAAGTGAGCAAATTGGGTCAATAGGTTCCTCGCAAACATTCTGAGTGTAATCGCGCGCAGAGAGTGAATGTGTGCTCTTCTTTGCTGTCACTTCACATGAATAAACCTTTTTTTTTTTTTGGACTGAATAGTGACTGGTGATGAGAAACGGGTTCTCTATAAAAATGTCAAGCGCCGAAAACAGTGGGTAGGAAAAGGAGAAACACCGGTTCCCCAGGTTAAAGAAGGTATTCATTCACGTAAGGTGTTGTTATCTTTTTGGTAGGATATGAAAGGTTTAGTCCGCTTTGAACTTTTTAAACCCAAACCAAACGATAACAAAGATCTACTGCGAGCAGCTTGAACGGCTTAAGTCAGCGCTGGAAGAAAAACAACCATCTTTGGTTTCAAGACGAAAGGTGTTCTTCCATCAGGATAATGCTCGGTCACATAGAGCGAGGATGACATTCCAAAGGCTGGAGCAGTTTGAATGGGAAACGATGCCCAACCCACCATATTCGCTAGACATTGTCCCATTTGATTGTCATTTATTCTGTAGTCTTCAAAATCATTTGGGCGGAAAAAATATGAATTCTGTAGACGAGGTCAGAAGAGGACTGGAGGAGTATTTTTCGTCACAGACAAGTGGATTTTGGAAAAGGGGCCTTACAAGTCTACCAGGTAGATGGAAGAGTATTGTATAAAATGAAGGAGAGTATATTTTAGATTAAAAAAGAACTTTATATTAATTTTGAAAAATGAAGGTATAAAAAAAACGCATTATTTATGGGATGATCCAATATATATATGTATATATATATATATATATATATAATATATATATATATATATATATATATAATATATATACATGTGTGTGTGTGTTGTGTACATCTGAATTATATATATATATATAGTAATATATATATATTGATATATATATATATATAGATAGATAGATAGATAGATACATACATACATACATACATACATACATACATACATACATACATACATACATACATACATATATATATCTATATATATATATATATATATATATATATTATATATATATATATATATATATATACGGAGACATGTGTGCGTCTGTACAAGTATGTACATAACTTGAGTAGTAGTAAATTTTTTATGCGTAGACAGAAGCTACCAACAACAGTGTGTAATAACAGAATATGCTATGAAGAATTCACAAGTGTATGGCCATCGAGGTTGTTCTTTTACCTCCCCATCGCCAATTGTTATCAAAATGCGTGCGCGCAACGAAACTGTGCTAATATATATATATATATATATATATATATATATATATATATATATATATATATATATATATATAATATATATATATATATACATGGCCACACACTCGTGAATTCTTTATGGCATATTCTGTAATTACACACTGTTGTTGGGAGCTTACTTATTTACGCATAAAAATATTTTCTACTACTCAAATTATGTACATACTTGTACAGACGCACACATGTCTCCGTCACAACTACCTCGAACACACAAGTGCAAACAAGGGAGTCAGAGAAAGGCAGAATGCCACTTAAATCTGAACACTACTATAGAAATATTCTTTTAAAAAAACTTTTCTTCTAATTTTTCTAAATTTAATCATTTAATCGTTACAGTTGAAAAGGTCTCAAAATGACCGAAACCGGTACTGAAATGTTCACTATAAAATTATTTTAGCATTTTCTATTTTTTACTTGTTTTTTCATATATATATATATATATATTATATATATATATATATATATATATATATATATATATATATATATATATTATATTTAGGAAAAATGGAAGTTGAAAATGCACTGAGAATGGTTGAGACATTTTTTAAAGTATTTCAACTATTCCCAGTGCATTTTCAAACTTCTATTTTTTCTACATTTCTACAAGTGTGGGATAAAATAATTGTGTGTGTGTGTGCGTTTATTTAATACATACATCCATCCATGCATGTGTGTGCGTGTGTGCGTCTGTGTGTGTGTGTGCGTGTGGTGTGTGTGTGTGTGTGAAAATTTTATAATTATGAGCATAATTATAATTAGGGTTCAGCAAAATTTGCTTCACCACATACCGAAATTTAGAAATAGCAGTTAAACTACTATTCTACTACCATAAAATATTTCCCAGACAACAATACTCTACAACTCACGCAAGTAAAAAGAAAAAAATAACGAATCCACCAGGCTTTTATTAACTACATACGCGTTTCGGGGTTAAAGAGATGTAAAAATATGTAAATCATATTTCTATTCACTTATTCCCTTCCTCAGTGCAATATTTCAAGTTTTAAAGTTGAGAGCACTGATAATTAAAAAATTTTTGTATAAGTTTACCGATAATGGTTCTTTTAATATACCGAACTACTTGGTAAAATTGTTAATTATTAATTGATTAATTAATTTTACTCTTTATTATTATTGATATATATATACTAGCAGTATCGCCCGGCGTTGCTCGGGTTTGTAAGGGAAATAACTATATAAGCATTTTTAGAGAGTTACTTTCCTTATAGATGCCAATTCGGGCTTTCTTAGCCATTTCTGTTTTGGTGTCTTCAAGCCATGAAGTCGTTGTTCTAAAAGAACACTGGTCTCCTTGACAACGCTTTACGACGTTGATTTCCTTACACTCCCTTCCCCACAGCTTCACGAGGGAGGGAAGAAGGGGGAGAAGCAAGCAGGTGCAGGTGTGACCATGGACGCCAACTCCGCCGCCATCGATACACGAAAAATTATGCATTAAAATGGAATAAAAAATTATGTTAAATTATTTTTAAAATCGTAGACTCATCGTAGACGCGCGCTAATACTCAGACGGGCTCGATATGAATCACGACTATAAGATACCCGAATTTGGTTAAACTGCACTGCAAAATGTGGGAATAGTTAGGAATCTAAATCGAAGGGGACAGACACTCACACAACTACAGTTTTATATATATAGATATATATCTTATTATTTACTTTCTCAGTCATTAGACTGCGGCCATGCTAGGGCACCGCCTTGAAGAATTTTTAGTCGAATGGATCAACTTCAGTAGTTATTCATTCTATCGGTTTCTTTTGCCGAACTTCAAAGTTACGAGAACGTAAACACACCGGTTGTCATGCGGTAATGGGGGGGGGAAGCACAGACACAAAAACACAAACACACACAAATACACACACACACATATACGCATAAATATATAAATGTATATAAGTATAAATTGTCTGTGGTGGTGTACAAAGATATTATTTATTAAGAAAAAGGGAGGCAGTCAGAATTTTGGATAATCTGGCAATGCCGCTTTCGTTCGTTCACAAACTCGTCAAAACAAAATCAAGAATTTTGTCTTGAATTCGTAAACGAACTAAAGCGCTAATAACGAATTATCCAAAATTCTGACTCCTTCGTTTCTCTCTCTCTCTTTCTCTCTCTTTCTCTCTCTTTCTCTCTATCTCTCTCTCTCTCTCTCTATCTCTATCTCTATCTATCTATCTATCTATCTCTCTCTATCTATCTATCTATCTATCTATCTCTGTCTCTCTCTCTCTCTATCTGTCTATCTATCTCTGTCTCTCTCTCTCTCTCTCTATCTATCTATCTCTCTATCTATCTCTATCTGTCTCTCTCCTCTCTCTCTCTCTCCTCTCTCTCTCTCTACATATATATATATATATATATATATATAATATATATATATATATATAATATATATATATATATAATATATATGCGTCTGTGCGTGTGTCTGGTAAGAAGCTTGCTTATCAACCACATGGTTCTAGTATCTTCTGCTATAATCTCAGGCTGACCAAAGCCTTTTGAGTGGATTTGGTAGACGGAAACTGAAAGAAGCCCGTCGTATATACATATATATATATACAGAATTAAGAGACAGAACCTCCATCAAAGTAATTCAATTAATAGTGAAAGATATCTATAATTAAATATAAATTTTTAAATATTGATATTGTACTAAAAATTACCATACTAAATAATACACATTAAATCGACTACGCACGTTTCGTGACGATAAATTCAAACCGACAATATCAAAATCGATAATCTCAAAAATTAATATTAATTCGATCCAACTATACATAGCCACTCTTCAGGTCTAAACAACATAAAATAAATTTACAACATAAATGAAAATATTATAATTAAACTATACATTTAGAAATAATCGATAAAATATAGCAGTATGTATATATATATATATATATATATATATATATATATACAATTTCTCAGATCCTTAAACAGTCACTCCCGCTGGCAGTGGTATGTCTTAGGGAAGGAAAAATTTATAAAAAGAATTTTTTTTCTCTGCGAACAGATCTGATTTTGATTAGTCAAAAAATTGATGACGTTTTACCTCAGTAGTCAAGCTTGTCGCCATGCTTGATTGGTTTCTCTACAAGATACAGTTATGGGTCAGGTCTAATTCTGATTCGTTAAAAATTTGATGACGTTTTTCTTCCGTGGTCAAACTAACCAGGATACAATTATGGGTCAGATCTGACTTTGATTCGCTAAAAAATTGATGACGTTTTTCTTCCGTGGTCAAACTAGCCACCTAACAGGATACAATTATGGGTTAGATCTAATTTTGATTCGCTAAAAAATTGATGACGTTTTTCTTCCGTGGTCAAACTAGCCACCTAACAGGATACAATTATGGGTTAGATCTAATTTTGATTCGCTAAAAAATTGATGACGTTTTTCTTCCGTGGTCAAACTTGTCGTTCTGCTTGGCTGGTTTCCTAAACAGGATACAGTTGGGGGTCTTTTCCTTATAATCGTTGAAGCTTGACTTTGATTGGTTTGGAATTATATGACGTCAGTGAACAGTGCCAGAGACACAGCTACTACTGACTTAACTGATATAAACCCAACAATCACAAGTTGACCAAAATTACGGCAACGAAGAATCACTACAGTTGCTCCCATCGGAACACAAGGTAAAATCTATAATGATCTCCTGCACTACACTTGACAAAACAGTACGGAACGACTTACACCTTATAATATATTTTTCGCCTTTTCAAGAACATGGATTCTATTGAATGTATATAGCATAGACTCTATTGAATGTATGAAACAATTATGAACTATTCCATTATACTCTTTATTATAAAAAAATTATTTTTAATAAGGTTCGTTACTTCAAGAACCGAAACATGTAAAAATTAAAATTTATCTAATATAGTGGAATTTTCAAACTTCTTTTTTTACAAATATATACCCACTCGTATACGATCTAATCTTATTATAATATATATATATATATATATATTATATATATATATTATATATAATATATATATATATATATATATATATATATATATATATATAATAAATTTACTTGGAAATGGATGCGTGGCGTTCAATTAAATAATATATATATACATATATATGTGTATATATATATATATATATATATATATAATATATATATAATATATATATATGTATGTATGTATGTATGTATGTATGTATGTATGTATATGCATACATTTCTGAGTACAGGACGTTCGTTACCAACAGTAAAAACATGAAGTACGAAAACAATTGAGTTAAATGCGCAAAGAATGAGAGAAAATGGGAAACAGGACAAGTAACACAAAAAACGACCCTTCATGAGTTGTCAGCTGTCTATCTACTCTTCATTTCGAGCATTCAATGAGAATATGAGTCTTCGAAGACAGTTGCTCCATAAATTCCAAAATATAATTTTGGATTTTATGGAGGGTCAAAGTTGTGAACAAAAACAGGACAGTGGAATCATGCAAGGAAACTGAACGAAAACTGACATGGAGAGTCGTTAGACTAGAAGGAGGGGGAGATAGTGAACGCTGTGAGAAATATTTTCTTTGAAACGAGAAAAAATAGAAGAGAGAGATAGAAGACTCCAGTCCTTAGAATGTCCGTGCAGGAAGAGGAAAATGGTCATGTGAGGGAAAGAAAGAGGGACGATGGTCACGTGTGAGCAACGAGAGGGAGAGAGAGAGACACACAGAAAGAGAGAGAGAGAAAACGGTGAAGGGGAGAAAAAGGAAACCGAACATAAACAAACATGGAGTGTCGTTAGACCAGAACGAAAAGAAAATAGTGAACGCTGGGAGAAATATTTTCATTAAAAAGAGAACAGATAGAGATAGATATCCAGTCCTTAGTACATCGTGCAGGAAAAGAAAGATGGTCACGTGTGAGAAAGAATAAACAGATAAATATATATATGCATATACAACGAGCTTCCTTCAGCTATCAAATCCACTCGCAAGGATGACGTCGGCCCAAGGATACAGTAGAAGACACTTGCCCAAGGTGCTACGCAATGGGACTGAACCAGGAACTATGTTGTTGGGAAACAAGCTTCTTACCACAGTGCCACGCCTGCGCTTCTGTATATGTATGTATATTTCTATAGTGTTTGTATTTCTGTAAACAGATGTAGACACGCATGCATATTTGCTGACAAAACTGTATTCTACAATAATTGTCAGCGTGGTAGGTAAGGGTGTGAGCCATTTTGTTTTGTATTATTATCGTAAATTAAACCGGATGCCTTTAGATCCAGAACAAACGACTTGTTTTTAACTTCCTTCATTAGAATTCCCGCGTAAGCAACACCATTTCCCCCGGCAGTTCTTGTATGAAACCAATTCTTCCTTACTCCACCCTTTTCGCCTCACCGCAGTGTGTACGTCTCTCTGTGTCTACATGCGTATCACTGTGTCTGTGTTAATGTGTGTATCGCTTGTATGGCGCGACTGTGTGGTGACAACTTCAACAACGAACTCATTAAACCAAAGGAGAAAGTCTCTATGCGGTTACTCACACCCTATCGTTAAAAAAAAAGAAAGGCAGAAAGGAAGGAAGGAAGAAACAAACAAACAAACAAACAAAGAATGAAAGATAGAAAGAAAGAAGGAAAGAAAGAAAGAAAGAAAGAAAGAAAGAAAGAGAAAGGGAGGAAGAAAGGAAGAAAGAAGGAAGGGAGGAAAGAAAGAAAGAAAGGGAGAGAGAGAAAGGAGTGGAGGAGAAAGAAAGAAAGAAGAAAGAAAGAAGGAAAGAAAGAAAGAAAGAAAGAAAGAAAGAAAGGAAGAAAGAAAGAAAGAGAAAGGGAGGGAGAAAGAAGAAAGAAAGAAAGAAAGAATGAAAGAAAGAAAGGAAGGAAGGAAGGTCATAACGGGTAATGAAGTGTTGGGTAGCATTCAAGGACTAGAAAACAATCTGTGATGGTCATATTTGGAACGTCTTTGACGATAAATCTACTCGGGAATAAACTGGAAGGCAAGAACAGTTATTAAATGAGTCTCGCGAGGTGGGGTGGTTGCTAGGGCGTGTGTGGCTGGCCATTGTCCGCGCAACGCCATGGCGGTCATGTCCGCAGGGCCCGGATGAACACGCCATTTGCCCTGGAAGGCACTACCCCATCCCACCCAATTTCTGCTGCTTAACACGCCCCCCCCCTTGTTTTTTCTTTGTTTCCTTGTCATCAAGTTGTGATTCAACCTTCATGTAAATAAAACTTAACAGCGACAACAAATTATTATGACTTCAACAGATGTAACAGAAATAGGAACGAGGCCACAAATAGGAACGAGGCAACAGAAATAGGAACGAGGTGGGAGCGCAAGACTACGTGATGTCTTGTTTATGGTGCACACCATTATTGTGAGCACCACTACCACTACTACCAACACAGTAACAAAAACAACAACTGCTGTGGAGGCGCAATGGCCCAGTCGTTAGAGCAGCGGACTCGCGGGCGTAAGAACGCGGTTTCGATTCCCAGACCGGGCATTGTGAGTGTTTATTGAGCAAACACACCTAAGCTCCACGTGGTGGTGAATCCCGCTGTACTCTTTCACTACAACTTTCGCTCATTCTTTCTTCCTACTTCTGCCACAAAGCAGAGGAACCATGGTGTAACCCACTATGGTGTGGTAAACTTTCAGAACCTAGTCTTGATTGCGAATCCTCTGTGCCCCAGGATGGTTCAGATCTCCACCCTTTAAAAAATTCCACCGTTTACGGAATGAGGATAACAACGTAACTTTCGCGCCCGTGCAACCGCCAGTCTATCGCATGTGGTGGTTTCTTCTTGAGACAGCATTCACCCGTGGTGGGTTGAGCTGGCTTCATTCATCCTCGGTGCTGAATCTCTCACAAAAGCCGACCAGGCCTGGCGATTTGAGGCTAACGACCGCGTGATCTCCAACCACTCCCTATTCTGGCAGGATATGGGGGCCTAGATTAGGTCCCAGATCAGCCTTGACTGTCATCAGCCAGGTTTTTCGTTGTCCACCACATCGCTTTCGCCAACCCTGAAGGGGAGCTGGGGCAATTGCTTCGTAGATGAATTCTCCTGGTTGACGACGGAGGGCATGACCCAGCCAACGCAGACGTCTCGTTAGGATGACTTGTCGGAGGGAGATGATTTTGCACTTGTATCGCATCGAATTGTTGGAGACAAAGTGATGCCATCGGATACGAAGGATACGGCGTAGACAGAGGTGATCGAAGGATTCTAGTCGCTTAATATCTTCCAACCTTATCGGCCATGACTCGCTGCCGTAAAGGAGAATCGTTCGCACTAGTACTTGGTAGATCCGTACTTTGGTGGTGCGTCGGATCTCAGATCTTGACCAGAGTCGTGCATTGAGTCGGTTGAAGGCTTGGCGAGCGAGGTCGATTCGTATTTTAATATCAGCCTCACCTTGACCTGTGGCTGTAATGATGGCGCCAAGGTATTTAAAATTCTCAACCTCTTCAAGAATATCACCATTGAGGACAATGGGTGTTTTGTCTGGTGGGGTGAAGTCGGCTGTGAGAATTTTGGTCTTCGAGGCATTGATTTTCATACCAATTTTCCACATTATTAATAACATAATAATAACAAACTACTAATGATTAAAGTAATCCACAAATTTGATAATTTGATTGTGGTGTGGAAGCACTCCGTCGGTTACGACGATGAGGGTTCCGGTTGATCCGAATCAACGGAACAGCCTGCTCGTGAAATTAACGTGTAAGTGGCTGAGCACTCCACAGACACGTGTACCCATAACGTAGTTCTCGGGGATATTCAGCGTGACACAGAGAGTGACAAGGCCGGCCCTTTGAAATACAGGTACAACAGAAACAAGAGAAAGTTGTGGTGAAAGAGTACAGCAGGGATCACCACCATCCCCTGCCGGAGCCTCGTGGAGCTTTAGGTGTTTTCGCTCAATAAACACTCACAACGCCCGGTCTGGGAATCAAAACCGCGATCCTATGACCGCGAGTCCGCTGCCCTAACCACTGGGCCATTGCGCTCCACTATTTGATTGTAAGACTGAATGTTCTAAACCTTCTCGTTGACTCTCCATGCATTTAAATCAACGACCAATAGAAACACACGGCAAGACTTCCGCCCGTTCCCACCCCACAAAATACCATTTTTTTACATTTTTTCGACCCACCTCCTCTTTTTGGCTACGGGGAATATGAATCTGCAAAATGATTGGCAAAAATCGGCAATTACCACCTCCACCACCATTTCCTTCCTTTTTTTCACTTTTTTCAGAATTTTTTTTTTTCAAAATATGCGGGAAAATGCGGAGATTATGATTCTGGAAAAAATTTCCAAAAAATTTTTAAAAATTTTTTTTTTAAGAATTTGCTTTTTTTTTTCCCTAAATATGCAGAAAAATACGGACATTACGATTCTGACAAAAATTTCAAAACATTTCTGTAGTTACGTTTAGGGTGAGAGTTTTAAAGTTAGGGTTAGGGTTTTAGGATTAGGGCTTTAGGGATAGAGTTATGGTTTTAGGATTAGGGTTAAGGTTTTAGGGTTAGGGTTTGAGGGTTAGGGTTAGTGTTGGGGAAAAAGTCAAAATTTAAGAATTTGGGAGGGGGAAAGGGGGCAATTTCACAATGGACAATCTTCCTGAACCTCCGTATCTGAAAACGGGGTTTTGGGCAAAAAATTTTATTAAATAAACAAATTTGGGAGAAAATGGTTATTACATGGTTCCATCTTCTAAAAACCAAAAACTCATATCCTTTATATACACACGCTGATATATGACCTAAGTTGGACTCCTTATTCGCATAATCACCGAACCTGGAACTTAACTATGGTCTATCCATAGCACTTACTCAGCATTACCTGACACCTTTGGGTTTCACTGACACCACTACCTCTCATAAACTATATATATATATATATATATATATGAAAGAATGGAGCTGAACGACGAATTAACAAAATTCCTTTATTTTCGACATATGTTTCGAAGGCTGCATATTCCTAATTGCGAAGGAATAAGGAGTACATTATGCCGCTTTCTCACCAGGAAAAGCAAGGAACTTATGTCAACATCAAAATGCACAAAAAACTTTTAGATGATTGCTCAAATATTTATATATATATGTTCATCATCTTTTCAGTCTGCGGAGAAATGGTTAAAAATGTTCCGTTTATAATTATACCATATGTTACGTGTGTGTGTGTGTGTGTGTGTGTGTGTGTGTGTGTGTGTGTGTGTGGTGTGTGTGTGTGTGTGCGTGTGTGTGTGCGTGTTACCAATTGTAACGGGTGTTGACGTTGCAGATGTGCAAGATGAAAAATCAACGATCGAAGTTGTAACAAATATTTATTTACAGTTGCATATTGGTATAAGCCAAGCCACGACGGGCTGGCACGTCTAATATAAATCGTAAAGCATGCAAGGTAAAGAGAAATAACGTAGATTTTTCTTGCACAGGTGTATGCGTTCTCGTCATTCTAGCACCAGGTAAAAATGCTTGATAGAGTGATGTTGTAGAGAAGAAAAATTGAGCTAGTGAGAGTGAGGGTGACGGGATGAGACAAATGCTTCGTTGGTGAGGTGCCATAGTTGGCCCCCTGTGCCGTTTCATTCAGAGACGGCGTTTCGTTCAGCCGGTCAGCCAACTCCCTTTTCTTATAATTTCTTTTATTCGGCACACAGGCCATGGCACAGATGGGACAGCGCAAGGACGATACAAAAAGCATTTAGGGGCTGGGGTTATACATTAGTTAAAAAATGAATACAATGAAATCGAAATGAATTTAAAAATTACACGATGATAAATTTTTCGGGTTCGTGTTCGACCTGCCCGTTTTTTCCCCTTTTTTACTTTTTATAATATCCTTTTTTGTTTTTTTTTCTTCGGTTTTTTTCCCCTTCTTTTCCGTTCAGACTGGCTACACTAGCGCGGCCCCATTCACTCTCAACATCCTTACGACATTTGTCCATCTTTTCTCAAACTTTCTTTGAGGCGGGCACCTTTTCTCAAGACTGATCTTTCTGGACAGGTAGTAGTTAAAAAAACTAACCAAGGCGCAGGAGTGGCTGTGTGGTAAGTAGCTTGCCTACCAACCACATGGTTCTGGGTTCAGTCCCACTGCGTGGTATCTTGGGCAAGTGTCTTCTGCTATAGCCTCGGGCCGACCAATGCCTTGTGAGTGGATTTGGTAGACAGAAACTGAAAGAAGCCTGTCGTATATATGTATGTATATGTATGTATGTGTATGTATATGTTTGTGTGTCTGTGTTTGTCCCTCTAGCATTGCTTGACAACCGATGCTGGTGTGTTTACGTCCCCGTCACTAAGCGGTTAGGCAAAAGAGACCGATAGAATAAGTACTGGGCTTACAAAGAATAAGTCCCGGGGTCGATTTGCTCGACTAAAGGCGGTGCTCCAGCATGGCCGCAGTCAAATGACTGAAACAAGTTAATGAGTTAATGAGTAACCCGTGTCCATCATCAAGATAGTGCCGCTTCCCTCCTTTAACAAAGAAAAAGAGGCGACATTTTTCTGCGTAATAGCCGTAAGGAAAGAGGCAGTATGGGTGATGCGTAGAAGAGGAATTGAAACAGGGAATGTCATTGCGATTTTGAAGCTAGAAAAAAACTTGTTTTGTTCGTCTGGAAAGCGACAAGATTAAATCAAAAGAGAATGAAGTCTAATCATATGATACACAAGATGGAGACATAACCTGGGATGGAAAACGCGAACAGATACTGTTACACATTCATATGTATGTGTTTGCGTATGCCAAACTACATCCCCACTCTTGGCACTATTTTGTTAGTGAACAGTGCAAACTGTGTGTAAAGTATATAATGTATCACTACGCTGAATGTCGTCGTCCGTGTAACATGTAAAGCAATAAACACGTAATAATAACAATGGTTTTCATTTGGTTGTCTTTCCCATTAGAACCCAAACTACACATAACAGATACTGAATATTAAGAATGTGTCTTTTGCCTGGCGACAGAAATGAACGGGAAGATTGCTAGCGCAGAGGGAAATTGGAAAAAGACTTTCGCTTGAGGAATTACAACCGTGTTTCGTGGTCTGCTACCACAACAGCTCCTTTATAGGATCCAGTTAGCTCAAGACATCATAAAGAAGGAACCACGTCCGGTTTTGGCCCCTACTCCTCTACCTTTATGACGTCCCCCCCCCTTTCAGAGGTGTTGGGTGCATGTCTTCTTTCTTCTTTCTTCCGTTCCCTGGCCTCTTTGATGTAGGGTCAACGAGTGTCAGCCGGCGACTGACTGACTTGTCAAATTTTTTCCCTATTATTCTATCAAACATAATGCTTATTGATTCCCATTGATTTGAATTAATCATGCATTATCTCATATCTTCAAGATCTTGATGGTGTAATTACTTAATGTAGAATAACATTGTAGGGTAGGTGTGAGAGCCTGGATCTGGTCAGTTTGAACATAAAACAGATTAACTATTTTGGCCGGATATAGCCGGTTTAAATACTAAAGAGTTAAATACCTTCTAGAACAACGAGAAGTGTTCGGTGCGTGGGATCAGAGTGAAACTTTGAGAGACAAAATCCACGTTAGAAAAGAGTAACGATCAGCAGCAACGGATGCGATGAAAGGGAGAGAAAACGATGACGGAGTCACATTGATATAAACAAAACTTTTGTTAATCAAAGATATGCCTGTACGCCAAAAGGCCATGATAGCGAAGGAGGTTTGCGACAGTTAAGAGAAATGACAAAACCTCAGGCATAGTTATACGCATTTCATCAGCCAGCGTTTTATCCGGGTATGCCCCACTTCTGCATTACTTTCGGCAGTGTCCATGCTCGTATTCTTGTGTGTGTGTGTGTGTGTGTGTGTGTGTGTGTGTGTGTGTGTGTGAATGTGTGCGTATGTATATCATGCATTGATGTCAGCTACGTGCTACTGATGATATGCAGAGGTGCAGAAATCCCGGGTATAATGGTTCAACTGCTGCTGCTGCTTTGTTTGTTTGTTGAGCGAAGCGGTCTTCGTCCCAGAGTGGGAGAAGTCCGAAACGTGGTCCTTTGCTATTCGTAAGACCCGTAGAAGAGAAAACAGGTCAACCCACCCGACACCGAGAGCATCGACAGATGGATGAATGCGCATCCAGGCTCAGCGGTTGCGTAGGTAGTCGGGGACAAGAAACAGGAAGAAAGAGTGGGAGAAAGTTGGAGCGAAAGAGTACAACAGGGGTCGCCACCATCCCCTGCCGGAGCCTCGTGGAGCTTTAGGTGTTTTCGCTCAAGAAACACACACAACGCCCGGTCTGGGAATCGAAACCGCGATCCTCCGACCGCTGGTCCGCTGTCCTAACCACTGGGCCATTGCTCCTCCACTGCTGTTGCTGCTGGGTGAGTTTCGTTTGCTGATGATACTTCTACGCATTTTAGTACTATGCGTCTATGAGGAATGCTTCCTCGAGACATTGTAGCTTTCTTGCAGTAAACCCACATTAAGGAAGATATACAGATTACTCTTCACGCACATTTACAGACACACGCACGCACACACACACACACACACACATACACACCCGCATCCAAACACACGTCTCTCATATACATGCACATTAGGGGGTAGAGGGCAGACAGTAAATTAAACATTAATTTGGCAGACCTCGACCTACAACAGCCATAACTGATCTCTGTGCCTTTTACAATATAATTACTTTTGTTTTATTAGCCAACACTTTCTACACACACACACACATACACACACACACACACACACGTGAGCTCGTACACTAAACGTTTCGTCTGATTTATTAGATTCTGAATAATGAGAAAATAAGGTTACCTTTTTTAAAGATTTTCTTTATATATCTTTTATTTTATGATCATCTCGTTTTCTATAATTTGCTGGTTTTTTGTTGGTTTGTTTTCTTTTCTTTTGTCGTCGTATATTTGTCAAAATCTCTAGATGAAATCTCTCTCTATACAATAACCATTACCATCTCATACAATGTAATCCTGCTGAGTTAAAACCTGTTTCATTTGTTGACCTAACTCTTTCTTATTTTCCCTATCTGTAACAGCTGCATGTTCTTATGACAATCTTCGATTTCACCGGCGCCGACACGAGCATGGCATTAAACCTGAAGCTTCTTCTTCTTTGAATTTCATCTTTTTTCTTAAATTTTCAATTTCACAATATTCCTGTTTATTCTTCCCATTCTTCCACCGCTGCAAAACCAAGAACAAACACAAAAGAATCCTTATCTTGGCAGTTCAGCAAAAGAGACCGATAGAATGAGTCTCAGACTTCACAAAAACATAAAATAAGCACTAGGGTTGATTTGTTTGACTAAAATTCTTAAAGGGTGTGCCCCAGCATGGCCACAGTCCAATGACTGAAACAAGTAAAAGAATAAAAGATCGTTTATTTTTTACTTGTTTCAGTCATTGGACTACGGCCATGCTAGAGCAATTCCCTGAAGGGTTTAGTCAAACAAATCAACCCTAGTACTTATTCTAGTGAATGCACGTGTGGCTTAGTGGTTAGGGTGTTCGGCCCATGGTCGTTAGGTCGTGAGTTCGATTCCTTGTAACAAGACGCTCAATTTGCGTTGTTCCTGTTCATTCAAATGGTAAAAAATGAGTTGTACCTGTAATTCAAAGGGGCCAGCCTTGTCACATTGGGTGTCACACTGAATCTTCCTGAGATCTGCGGAGTACTCAGCCAAATTGCACGTGAATTTCACGAGCAGGCAGTTCCATCGATCGGATCACCTGCATCACTCGTCGCTGTAATCAGTGAAGTGTCAGTCCCACATGTATTTTGTCAGTCTCATCTGCTGAATCTTCAGGTGACCAGGGCTGTTGCCAAGCGGCGGTGAGGGAGAAACACAAAGATGCACACACACATACATGTATACGTTCATATTTACAGGCACACACATACATACATGTACATATATTTGCTTATCTCAGCCTAACGAATACATGTTAGGCCTAATGAGCTACGCTTATTATACGATCCCACAAAACTTTAAATTGCATGGAGCTGACTTTATAATCCATGGTGCTGTTATCAAATTAAAAAGTGTGTGTGTGTGTGTGAGAGAGAGAGAGAGAGAGAGAGAGAGAGAGTGTGTGTGTATGTGTGTGTGTGTGTGTGTGTGCGTGCGTGCGTGTGTGTGAGTGAGTGTGTATCGTAAGTAAATCATAAATCCGAAAGAGAAGCACACTCTAAGTTATATTAGAAGGAGAAAAGACCTCGTTTCTAATTGTTGAGTACACAGGCAAAGGAGAAGGATTAAGCGTAAGGAATCGTCTTCCTTAGACTGCTATTCGTAGTCGACGTAGTTTGCTTGTGGGCTCCAGGACTTCAGTATGAATTTCCTTGAGTGTAAGCAGGGTCTGAAGACCTCCGTCCTGGAATTTAAGATGCTCCCCGATTGCAACGCTTGTTCCCATTGATGTAGGATCTTCCATGAGATTACGTGTGGGGTTCTTTCGTCCTTCAAGCGCCACACATGACTGACCAAAGACGTCTTTCCGGGATCCTGATCGAGGATCTGTGATTGGAGAGGCGTTGCTTGAAGGTGTTTTCGAAACATCTGATGTATCTTTGTATACTGATGCTGGCGATGCTACTTCTGTTGATGTTGACGCTGCTACTTCCGCTGTTGGTGTTGGCGTCGTTAATGCTGGCATAGGGGACATCGTCGGACCAAAGTAGAAGTCATTTTCTCAAGGTGCCATTGCGCAGAGGGACTGAACCTGACACTAAACGCTTGCGAACTGAGATTCTTAACTGCATAGCTACATCTGCACCTATAAAGAAAATTATCCCTTCATAGTCACACTTCCATTTATAGGAAGCCCATTACATTCAAACTATTTCTTTTCTTTCAGCTTTCCACATAATTTATGTATTCCTTTGTACGCTGTCTGTTGCCACAGATGGTTTCCAGTTTTGACACGGACACTTTTGCTATCTTACCATCTTTTGTTTTATTAACGCCCTTCTGCAGGCGATATTGAGATAATATCAAACATTATTTTATATATGTGAGTGTGTGTGTGTGTGTGTGTGTGTATGTGTGTGTGTGTGTGTGTGTGCGCGCGCGCAGGCCTGCACGTAGGAGTGGCTGTGTGGAAACTGAAAGAATCACGTCAGACACAGGAGTGGCTGTGTGGTAAGTAGCTTGCTTACCAACCATATGGTTCCGGGTTCAGTCTTACTGCATGGTATCTTGAGCAAGTATCTTCTACTATAGCCTCGGGCTTTGTGAGTGGATTTGGTAGACGGAAACTGAAAGAAGCCTATCGTATATATGTGTATGTGCATATGTTTGTGTGTCTGTGTTTACTTAGCGGTTCGGCAAAAGAGGCCAAAAGACTAAGTACTAGGCTTATAAAGAATAAGTCCTGTGGTCGATTTGTTCGACTAAAGGCGTTGCTCCAGCATGGCCGCAGTCAAATGACTGAAACTAGTAAAAGAATAAAAGAATATATATATATATATAAAATGGCGGTGCCCCAGCATGGCCACAGCTTGTGAGCTGAAACTAAATAAAATAAAAATAAAAAATAAATAAATAAATTAGTATAAAAAGGAAATCGAATGAAAACAGACATGGCGGGTCGTTAGACCAGAACAAAAGGAGAATAGTGAACACTGGGAGAGACATTTTTTGAAATGGGAAAAGATAGAAGAGAGAGAGAAAAAATACGTCCAGTCGTTTAGACATCTGAGCAGGAAAAGAAAGATAGTCACGTGAGGAAAAGAAGGATGGACAATGGTCACGTATGAGCAATGAGAAAGAGAGAGAGAGAGAAAAAAGAAAGAGGAGAGACAGACAGACAGATAGAAAATGGTGAAGGAGGGAGGAAAGAAATGGAATTAGAGAAGGTTGGAGGAAGAAGGAAGCAAAGATGAGAGGAAGAAAACAATACAGAGTAGAGAGTCCTTGGCAGAATTTGAACTGAGAACATAGCGACAGACAAAATACCACAAGAATATAGGTCTTGAACTAAAGACAAACCTTGATGTATCAGTAAGATCTGTGTACCATTATTTGTCTTACTTGACCATAAGCCGATATCTTTTAAGTTCATAACCAGAATTTCTTCTTTGTCACACATCCTCCACCATTTGAAGCTGCCTGAATTTGAAGGATCAGATGAACTTTGTTAGGGTTCGAATTTGGAAACTGTTTCAATGGCAGTTAAAGTTGTTTCTTCACGATTAAGATATTACAGGAGTTTTTTTTTCTTTTTTTAATACTTTCTCCCTAGCCTTTTGTTTTTCTAGATGTATCATTCTGTTCTGTACTCTTCAGTCATCAGTAAATATATCGGCAAATGAAAAAAAAAAAAAGAATTAATTTATAATAATTAGACTAATAATTAACTGCTTTAATCTCCAATTTCAATTTGAAAAATAAGAATTGACAGAACCTACTTTGCGGCATTCATCCGGCTGAGATCATTTTTGCTTTTTTTTCCTTTTGAGGGCAATAAAATAAAATACTTATCAAATACTGGAATTGATGCTGTCGACTAAACAACCCCTTCCCTTAAAACTGCTGTCCTTAGATATAACTAAACATTTACGTGGAGGCACATGGACTTGTGGTCAAGGGATCGTGGGTTCGAATCTCAGACCGAGCAATGTGTGTGTTTATGAGCGAAACACTTAAGATCCACATGGCTCCGGCAGAAGGTAATGGCGAACTTCTATAACTAAACATTTACGTGGAGGCACATGGACTTGTGGTCAAGGGATCGTGGGTTCGAATCTCAGACCGGGCAATTGTGTGTGTTTATGAGCGAAACACTTAAGATCCACATGGCTCTGGCAGAAGGTAATGGCGAACTTCTGCTGACTCTTTCGCCATAACTTTCTCTTTCTCTCTTTCCTCCTGCATCTAGCAGCTCACCTGAGATGGACTGGCATCCCGTCCAGGTGGGGAACCTATATGCATCAGGTGTTGAAGTGATTGCAGAACAATGTGAGATTTAATGTTTTGCTCAAGAACACAACACACCACCTGGTCTAGGAATTGAAACCATGATTTCACGATATTGAGTGCCATGCCGTATTCACTGGGCCATGCATACTTGACAGAAGTATAATAATGAGCTAGAAAAGCTCGGATGGACAAAGTCAGATGATCAATCAGTACTTGAAACTATTGGTAAGTGGTTGTTCTTTTTGGATGTGGATGGACCAACTGTTATCTCAGCATCATCATCATCATCATCATCATCATCATCGTCATCGTTTAACGTCCATTTTCCGTGCTAGCACGGGTTGGACAGGGGTCTGGGAAGCCAGGAGGTTGCACCAGGCTCCAGTCTGATCTGGCAATGTTTCTACAGCTGGATGCCCTTCCTAACGCCAACCATTCCGTGAGTGTAGTGGGTGTCTTTTACGTGCCACCAACACAGGTGCCAGGGGAGGCTGGCAGCGACCACGATCGGTTGGTGCTTTTTACGTGCCACAGGCACAGAAGCCAGTCAAGGCGGCGCTGGCATCGCCCACGTTCGGATGGCACTTTTTACGTGCCGCCAGCACAGGTATCACAACTACAATTTCCATTTGATATTTATTTTGATGTTGATGTTGATGTACTTGACTCAGCAGGTCACCCTACGATCGAAGGTAAGCACAGCAGGTCGTTCTGCAATCCAAGGTACTTTGGATGGGCTGGGGCTATGCGAAACTGGTGCAGGAAACAGCTATGAACTCACATTATTTGTCGGGTCTTTGCAGTCACAACATATCTCCAGAGATCTCGGTCTTTCGTCATTGCCTCTGTGAGGCCCAACGTTCGAATGTCTGAGGTTTATAATTAAGTTTGGGTTAATTTACTAAATGTACTGAACCAAAACTAGGTTATGCAGTCAATGGAGACTAAGTCTAGCTGTGTTATTGTTATGTCGCACGTTCTATTTCTTTATTTGTTATGTCGCACGTTCGAATGCCTCTACTACTCAACCTCGACTCTCTACTGCTACTCTCATCCTCTACTCTGTTCTACTACTCCGACAGCTACTACTACTCCTCGATGTCTAGACTTCTCCCTCTATATCTACGTTTTGGGCTAGTCTACTTCATCGTCTGGGGGCGTCCACACAACAGTTATGTAATCAACATGAATTAATTGATACTAGTTGTATGATCAATATAGTTGATTGATGTTAGACTGACAAACTGAAGTGCTTCTGATAAATTGATGTTTTGTTGTTTTTTATTCATTTGCCTAGTGTTTTTTTTTGGGGGGGGGGGGTTATTTTAACCTTTTGAGATTTCACTCCATGATAATATTAAAGGATTGGATTAATATCTCAGTCAACCACTGTAATTTGTATTAACAGCAGGCCTTCTGTTACTTTCGCTGTTTAGTTTTGTATATCGCTTGTTGATTTATAAATGACTAGCAGTATCGCCCGGCGTTGCTCAGGTTTGTAAGGGAAATAACTATAAAGCATTTTCAGAGAGTTATAGCCAAAAAATAGCAAAAAAATGGAAAAAAAATGATGGTAAATTTTTTTTTGAGAGTAAAAAAAGGTTGAGTTGCGTCCCCTAGACAGTCTGTGGTTTGTTTTTTTTTATTCTCGACCCATGTCGAATTTATCGATTTTTTTCAGAACTGGGGGAACTTTTCAAAATTTTCGCTGCGTTAGTTTTGAATTATGACATTGGGCTATGTGTGTGTCAAGTTTCATCAGAATCGGTTGAAAGCCGTGGTCAGGGTGAGGGTACGAGAAAACAGACACACAGAAACACGCACAGACAAACTGCCGTTTATATAGAGAGAGATAAAAATACTTATATATGACTCGATAGTGAGAATAATTCAATAGGAATAGGGCAGGCAATAAAATGTTCATAATCTGTTGAAATAATCTTTAATCTGATAACAGAGGTGTTTCAGTAGCATGCTTAAGGCAGCAAGATAGGAGAATTGTCAACAAATCAGACAAAATGCTTCCACTTTTATCGGTCCAAGGTTCAAATTCTGCTGAGGTCAACTTTGCCTTTCATCCTTTCAAGAGTCAATAAAATAAGTACCAGTTGAACATTAGGATCGGCTTAAACTCTCCCTTAAAATTGCTGGCCTTGTGTAAAAAAATTTGAAAACCATATTATAAGTATACTTAATTAACACTATTTCTTTTATATCCTTCCACAGGTTGGTATATATAAAATTAGACAGCAGAGGTTTAACCCTTTCGTTACTGTATTTATTTTGAGATGCTCTGTGTTTAGTTCTATTACTTTAAATATAACAAAGAATTTAATAAAATAACTTAGTTATCATTCAGCTAGTGTTAAGAGCATAAATTGTGACTAAGGTTTGGTGGAAGATTTTAATTTAAAACTTATGAAAACAAGACATTTATACTCAGAGTCAGAGCCAGAGCCAGTTTCAGCCAGGTTGGTAACGAAAGGGTTAATCAATGTGTTCACAAGACATTCTTTGCAAGACTACCAAAGCACTCCCCCACCCCAACAGCTACCAACCACTGCTCTTTATAATAGTCCGGCTAGTCCATTCTTCCAATCCCCCAGTATTGTCAATGACTCTCACAACAGTTTCATTCATTTTTATCACAATGTAGCAAGGCAAAGGTTAAAAATTCACTGTCACACTATCAAAAATTAAAGGCAAATTTTTGATGATACACTGTCAAATGCACGTACAAAAAATGTTGCTTATATTTTCCGGTTAAGGTACTGGAAAATACCCTTAACCGAGAGGCAAGTGAAATCAAAATCAAATTCGAAGACTGGCATCCGTGCTAGCAGGGTGCAAAGAGCACCATACAAGGATGATCGTTGACAGAGCGGCTAAACGGCTTCCGTGCCTGTGGTACATAAAAGGGTATCTTTCGAGTGTGATCGTTACCAGTGTCGCCTTACTGGCACTTGTGCCCATGCTAGTAGGGTGCCAAGAGCACCATCCGAGCTTGATCATTGCCAGAGCAGCCAACTGGCTCTGTGCCGGTGGCATGTAAAAGGGCACCATTCGAGCGTGATCGTTACCAACATCACCTTACTGGCACCTGTGCTGGTGGCATGTGTAAAAAGATTCAAGCGAGGTCATTGCCAGTACCACCTGACTGACCCCGTGCTGGTGGCACGTAAAAAGCACCCACTACACTCTAGGAGTGGTTGGCATTAGGAAGGGCATCCAGCTGTAGAAACTCTGCCAGATCAAGATTGGAGCCTAGTGCGGCTGTCTGGTTCGCCAGCCCTCAGTCAAAATCGCTAGCATGGAAAGCGGACGTTAAACGATGATGATGATGATGATGATGATGATGATGATGATGATTTTAAAAAGTAAATAATAGACATTTGATGAAATACAATCATTGAATTTCTTTTATCTTTAATAAGTTGTAGAAAGAAAATTTTATTGACGGAATTGTGCTTGACTCAGCTTCTAAATTCTCAACAGCTTGTATTGGTTGATTTTTGTTCTTATAATTTCAACAGCGGAAATATGCAGCTGTTAAGCCAAGTCTTATTTGCTGAGTTTTAGTTAACAGAAATTGTTGCTAGCAGGTTTTCTCCCTCTTTTCCTAACTGCAATTCCAAAACAAAGTAATAATAAAAATAAAGAATTGCTACGTGTTTCTTAAAATTAGATTCAAGAGTAGGGCTCACTAGACAACACTGTCAACATTGAACAGACACTGGTTTTATTACTGTTGTTATTATTATTTGTATTATTTATATTTTTTGTTATTATTTGTATTTCTTTCTAACCTGCGTTAGTGGAGGATAGAATGTTTTTTCACGTGCCACCCACACAAGTGCTAGTAAGGCGATGCAGGTAACGTTCATGCTCAAATGGTGTTTTTAACGTGCCATCGGTATGGCGGCCAGTTTGTTGCTCTGGCCACAATCTCACTCGTATGGTACTTTTAGTGCTCCACTAGCACGGATGCCAGTCAAGGAAAATAGAATAGAATATAAGAACTAGGGTCAATTCATTTAACTAAAACAATTTCTTCAAAGTGGTGCTCCAGCATGACCGTGGTCTAATGACTGAAACAAGTAAAAGATGAGAAATGATAAAAGATATAGATAAAAATGTAATGCTAAATCAGTCATGGACAAACTGTGGCCTGTGGGACTTTTTGAATGACTCACCTGACAGAAAAAAATTACCTTGAGTAGTGCAGCCAACCTGATTATGATCCATGTCCATATAAAAAGCACCCACTACACTCTTGGAGGGATTGGTGCTAGGAAGGGCATCCAGCTGTAGAAACCATGTCAAATCAGATTAGAGCCTGGTGCGGCTCCCCCCCCCCGGCTTACCAGCTTTCAGTCAAACCGTCCAACCCATGCCAGCATGGAAAAAATGGATGTTAAATGATGAAGGTGATGGTGGTGGTGGTGGTGGTGGTGGTGATGTTTCATGTGGCCCAATTCTTGAAGAAGGTTACTCATACCTGTGTTAAATAGCAGTGTGACACAATACAGAACGATGTGTAAGACACCTGCAGAGTTTGGTGAGAAATAAGGCAAATGTGGTTCGTTAGAGGCAAGATTATGAGGTTTCTTACGCTGCAGCTGGAGATATCAGGAGCATTAAATGAAATGTCAAAAAACAAACAACTGCAATTGTATGGATATAGGACTTAAAAAGATAACAAATATTTAGTTAAAAACTTTTGTGTTTATGACAGTGAAGCATAGTTGTGTAAGAAAGAAATCCAAGAAAACAAAATGTAAACAAAAAATACCTGACAAAAATAAGTCAGCCTGGTTAATGGCATGTGTTTGAGCAACATAGACGAATACAGGTATATCAAATACCATACAACATAAATTTTTGATTTATGGATGTTTTCAATCTAGTTTGAATTCTTTCCCATCAAATTTGTTTGCAAAGAATCCAAACTAGATTGAAAACATCTATATTAAAATTATCTCTGTTGAGTGGTTGGTGGTTGGAAAGGCATCCAGCTGTAAAAATCCTCCCAAAACAGTCACAGAAGTCTGATGCAGGCTTCGGCTTGGCTGGCTCTGGTGGTGCCATCCCATCCATGCCAGCATGGAACACAGACATTAAATGATGATGATGGTGGTGGTGGTGGTGGTGGTAGTGATGATGATGATCGTCATTATCATCATAATGATGATGATCATCATCATGGTCATCATGGTCATCATCTCTGACTTTTTAGGATATGTTGTGATATTACCAAATGACAATTATGACTAGCTCCGCTTCAGAAGAGGAGATAATGTCAATAATCAAGGGGAGATAACATCAGTAATTCTCCAGAATTTTTCTGGAACAGAACATACATTATAGTCTGGAGATAAAAAGGTAATCGTGGACACATGTTTCTGCCTCATTAACCATCATCAGCACAACAATGGTCTGACCTTATATCCAGCAGCCAAATTAATTAGACTTATGCAAAAGTGGTAGGACACATTTAGCACCTAAGGTAATTTGCATAATTTAAGCAAAAATGATGTTTTAAGAAAAATAGTTTAGAGTAGTCAGTAGCATGGATTTAAACAGAATATCTATGGTAAAACCTAACCCCAGGGAGTTGGGCTTCACGGGTGAAAAGACAAGGAATTGAATAGAAATGGAGATATGCTCTACGGCAGAAACTCTCCCAGTATTGTAAAATGTTCGTTAAAAGGTTAATGATGATTATAATTATGAGGAACAGGATAATGGTGTTGATAGTGGGGTAGTTGCTAATGTTATTCAATATCAAATACATTCAATTATAGAAACCTCTCTCTCTCTCTCTCTCTCTCTCTTTCTCTCTGTCATTCCCTCACTCTCTTCCACACACTCACCATCTCTCCCTTCATCTACCCCTCTCTCTCCTGTGCTCTCTCTTCCTTTCCCTTCCCTCACCCTTCTACCCTGCCTTCTTTGTGTATTCCTTCTCTCTCACTTTCTCTACTATTTTGCATCCATTTCCCCCCATTATTGCCTTAAGTAGGATAGTTTTCATACTATAGCACCAGTTTCTACATCTGAATACCTTTATAGCTCCCCACTGATAACCGCCCGACCATTGACTAAGGAGCAGAGTAGAGTCAATACTAATAAAAAAAAAAATTTTAATTAATTTAAAATTGCTTGGTTCACTACATCAAATATGTTAGTACCATAGGTTTTCTGTGCAACAGACGTCCTTGAATATCTTTTGCCATCACCACTACCACCACCACTACCATCACTGCCACCACCACCACCACAACAATCTTCTGAGCCAGTTTTTTTGCCAACTAAGCAGATTAAAGGATCTGTGTTTAGAGACATGATATGGCAGAGGGGGGAAAGAATGTCAAGCGAGTGTTTTGCACACTAAATACAAATATTACAGAGTTACATATCTTTTATCTTTTGCTTGTTTCAGTCATTGGACTACAGCCATGCTGGAGCACCACCTTGAAGGGTCTGAACCAAACAAATCAACCCTTGTATTTATTATTTTTCATAAAGTTTGGTATATATCCTTTCAGTATCTTTTGCTGAACCGCTAGGCTACAGGGATATAAACAAAACAACACTGGTTTTCAAGCAATGGTGGGAAACAAAGACAAAACCCAAAACTATACACAAATGTATACATATATATATTATATATATATATATATATATATATATAATATATATATATATATATATGTACATACACACACACACATACTTATATACATTCATATATATGTGCGTGTGTGTGTGTGTGTGTATGTATGTCATCATCATCATCATCATACATATATATATATATATATATATATATATATATATATATATATATATATATATAGGGAGAGTTTATGGAAGAAAAACAAAAGACAAGACAGGTGGTGTACAAAACAAACAGATATATTAGGATAACGCTCAGGAATTGAAAAAGTCTTTTACATTTCGAGCCTACGCTCTTCTACAGAAAGGGACACAGAAAAACAAGGAGAGAATATATATATATATATAATATATATACAGACAGACAGACAGACAGACAGATAGATAGATAGATAGATAGATAGATAGATAGATAGATAGATAGATAGATAGATAGATAGATAGATAGATAGATAGATAAATAGATAGATAGATAGGAAACTTTAAAATGTAATATTCAAACCTTGTTTAGGGTATGTCCCTAGTAGTGTGCCATGGGAGCACATTCACCACGTATGACTACCGGACATCATCTGTAGTACTGAATTTTAATCACAGGATCTACTTGGTGCATGTTTAATGTATTTTAAATAATTGACAGAGAAGATAGAATGTACTTTATTTAGCACAATGATCGTTTTGGCTTACATTTGCACTGTTCCCTGGCGGGGTGAGGAACAATGTAATGGAACCAAAGGCATCCCACAGTGCAGAAGAAACCTCATCAGGTTATATAATATGTTACAGTGTTATGATATGTACATTTAGCTACTGTGTGTGGCAGGATGGTGTTGGTGTGATGCATGCGTTTATAGTATCAGCTTGAGTAAAAAGTAAGCAATGTTTTGAACCACGAAGAATTTGTACTGGATTTTTGCAGAGTTTCAAATTTTTTAAAGCAATTTTTTGTAGTTGTTTGATAATACAGACGTAGACTTGCCTAAATGCATCAAAGTTCTTCTCCACCCACTTTATACCCCAGACCTTTCTCCTACTGACTACCACTTCTTCAAGCACCTTGATGGTTTCCTGTGAGAGAAGGAGTTGAATAATCAAACCAATGCTAAAAGTGCGTTCAAAGAGTTCATCAGCTCCAGAAATCCAGATTTTTATGTGACTGGAAGAAACAAACTTGAAATTTGTTGGCAAAAATGTGTTGATTGTAATGGTACTTACTTTGATGAATGAAATTCCCACATTGTTGAAATATGTTGTGATGAATTTCATGTTTCAAAGCGTTCCAAGAATCGAAACCACAATCTTATGATCATGAGTCCAACACCCTAACCACTAAGCCATGCACTTCAACATGCCTGTACCTATGGAATATAGTGAAGTAAAAAGCTTTACTTGATTAACTTGTTTGGATAACCACAGTTAATCATTGTTTCCCCTCTCATAACAAACACACTCACACACACGCATATAGACTCACATACACACAACATTGGTCAGCCCGGAGCTATAGAAGATACTTGCCCAAGGTGCTACACGGTGAGATTGAACCCAAAACCACACGGTTGCAAAGTGAGCTTCTTAACCACACAGCTATGCATGTACCTAGGATTACTTTCGTTGTAATGTACCACATCATCTCAATCTATAGCTCCATCAGTGTTTTTAACTTAAGTGTTCTCTTAACCTTTATTGACATAGATTTAACCTAACAAATTATTCTTTTATTCTTTTAATTTACAGGCCCATGATGAGGATATCTGGTCCGTATTCTTGAATTGTCTGACCTGCGTCAATTGGGAAATTTCAAACTTCTGTAATCTTTTTTCCTTCCATGCCTGGCCTTCTGAGTGGTATTCAAGCCATTTGGTAGCAACTCAAATTCCGTAATGGTTGCATATCTTCCAATGTAAGTATTGACCTACTTTGTCACACTGATATTGTTGTTGTTGTTGTTGTTGTTGTCGTCATTATTATTATTATTATTATTATTATTATTATTATTATTATCATCATCATCATCATCATCATCATCATCATCATTATTATTATTATTATTATTATTATTATTATTATTATTATTATTTAAGGCAGCAAACTGGCAGAATCTTTAGCATGCCTGGCAAAATGCTTGGCAGTATTTTGCCCATTGCTATGTTCTGGGTTCAAATTCTGCCGAGGTCAACTTTGCCTTTCATCCTTTTTTGGGTCTATAAAGTAAGTACCAGTTGAACACTGGGGTCAATGTAATCGCTTCATCTCCTCCACCTCAACCCAAAAAATTGCTGCCCCTGTGGCAAAATTTGAAACCATTATTATTATTATTATTATTATTATTATTATTATTATTATTATTATTATTATTATTGTTGTTGTTGTTGTTGTTGTTATTGTTATTATTATTGTTGTTATTATTATTATTATTATTATTATTATTATTATTATTATTATTATTATTATTATTATCATCATCATCATTATTGAGTGAGAGAGCAGTGCATGCCATCAAAGTGACACTGGGGTAAAATATACGAAGCCCAATATACCCATCATGATACCTGTCTGATAAGGATACACTAGTCACATGCATCACAACCATATGTGTGCGACATGGTGATTTCATATCAAGATAAACAGCACATGACCTTGTAGGTGGGGCCCAGTTAGAATTTTCTTCTGGTCGAGTAACCCATCCCGTTCAAAAGGTCCCTGAAAAAGGGTTGTTTAAGGATTTTGAATGAACCACCCATGTTTCCAAAGGTGAATTATCCAAACCTCCAAGAATTACTTTCAACACACGGCTATGATGCTCCCCCACTACTTCTGCTCATGATCAGAGATGCACATATCGTCAGCCAATAAGGGACATGCTCAACTGGTTAAGGTCAAACAACTGATAAGCAAATCTGTGGTATTGAGCAGAATATTTGCTGTAGCCCATCTTTTATACCAAGACAAAACAATGTACGTGATATCACTTCCAATCAGTTAAGATCAGAAGCCATGAAAGCCACTACCTGGTACTGCATCAGGGCATTTATTATTATTGTTGTTGTTCTTGTTGTTTTTGTTGTTAAGGCAACGTGCTGGCAGAATTGTCAGCAAAAACTGGCAGAATTGTCAACAAAAACTACTTGTTTAATCCTTTAGCCCTCAGATTACTCTGTAATATTTATTTATTCACATTGTTTTGAATTAACCATATATTATCTTGTGGCTTCAAGATTTCAATGATGTGAGTAGTTATTATTAATTTGAACCAAAAAAATCAAAGAATTGAGACCAGAGATTGCCAAGAGGAAAGAGGTAGTGTTCCAACAAGACCATGCCTAACCGCACGTGTCTTTGGTGACCCAAACAAAATTACATGAACTTGGTTGGGTTCTCTTACCCCATCCAGCCATATTCTCCTGATATTGTGTCATCTGACAATCACTTGTTTTGGCCTTTACAGAACTCATTGCAAGGAAAAACATTTAACAATTTAGATGGAGTCAAAATGCATCTGGATAAATTTTTTTCTTGAAACCCATTCAAATTTTATACTGATAAAATATTTAAATTGCCTGATAGAGTGCAAAGGTCATTAATAATAATGGAAATTATTCCTTGAATAAAACCTATCGAAAGGTCAATTATTCATATCCCCTTTTTGCATATTAAAAACTGCTCAGAACTTTCTGGACAACCTAATAAATTATTAATTAGTATTTTCAAAAGACAGAAGCTAAAATTAACAATAAGCACAAACCTGAAAATTATATATATTCTGTATTTAACATTAAATATGAAAACTGGCAAATGCTATGTCTATCAAAAAAACCAAATAAAGCGACAATGCTCAAACACTTGCCATCAGTTATAAATCACATTACAGATAAAATTAATGATTGTATAGTTTCAATTATGGAAATGTTCAATTAATTTAACCCATGCTACAAAAAGTTTTAGGAAGAAGTGATTTTAATGATAAACTGAAATATATAGAAACAGCCCACACCAAAAAATAAAACAGAGATAGAAAATAATAGGGTCCAGTCCATTTTGCTGGATAATTGGAAGTACAAATATTGAAACAAACTTTCTAACATTGACATACACACCCTTCTCCACTTTAGATGTGTATCATGAAATTGTTAATAAGAATTAAATCAAAGCTGGCTCCAGCTGTTTGTGAAATATAGAATAACAAATCTCCAACCTTAATCAAGAGCTATGAAACAGAATGCAACCAACACAAAGTGAATACGACTGTAGACGTATATCCATTTTTCCCTTAACAAAAACTACTTGTTTAATCCTTTAGCCCTCAGATTACTCTGTAATATTTATTTAGTCACATTGTTTTGAATTAACCATATATTATCTTGTGGCTTCAAGATTTCAATGATGTGAAGTACTTATTTTTAAACTAACATTGTAGGGTGTGAGAGGTTGTATCTAACCAGTTTAAACATAAAACAGGTAGCATATATATTTGATACAAAGTTTAAATGCTTAAAGGGTTAATGAGCTTGTGCCTAAAACTGACATAGACAATTGACAGGACAGAAAAAATATCAGCTTAACTGAAATTACCTGTAAAAATCTCAGTAAAAACAGTTTAATCAAGAGCTTGGATACGGGACAGGAGCAACTTAATTATCAAAATATATATTTGGTACTATAAATATGAGAAGTAACTCTGCAATATACTTGCACATTACTGCACAAGTAAAAATCATATGTTGTTTGATGTAGTAATTGCAATTTATACGCAATTAGAAATCTTGAAATATTAACACTGTTCATCAATATCTGTAAAATGAAACAAACAGACAGAAATCTTTCAAATATATTTTTGTATAGGTTGTATTCAAATTACAAAGAGGTTACGTATGTCATTTACTATCAAAGTTGGGGTTGTGAAATCTGATACTCAAAATTTATGTTTTTGGTATGTGTGACTTGATAATGCAATTAATATAGAAGGAAGAAGGTGCCTATCTCCACTACAGTTGCTTCCCTTTAAATTGTGATACATTCTTCCTGTCCATGAATGAATTTTATGTCTGAGACACATGTGTTTGGGTTGGCAAATGAAAGGGATAAGTAACAGGACCATTTATTATAGAAAATTTACCATCCAAGGAAATAAGAATTTGTATAAACCCTGAGCTACAACAGAAAAAGAACCAACTGCATAAAACACAAACACACACACACACACACACACACACACACACACCTGCACATGCTTACATTGTTTGCACACACACACACATGCACACCTGCACTGCACATGCTTACATTGTTTGCACACACACATTCATGTATGTGTGTGTTTATATATATATTCATGAACACTCGTGTGCAATCAGCAGGGTTTGTTTTTATTGTCACTATGGTTAATGAAGATTAGTTGACACAACAGTGTCACATCTACATATTTACTAATTAAAAATTCTTTTCGAATTATTTCATGTAATATTTTCTCTCAAATGTATTTTAGTTATGATTAAACTCTCTTATGTTTTGACACTATACACGGAATATTTAATTCAGTGAATTCTGTCATATTCAATCCACTTCCAGTATTTGCAGGCTAAAGGCCTTCTATTATTTTTTTCTATACATCATTATTTTTATTTCTTGTTCAACGTCATACTTTTTACTAACTACACCTCTTTCTTCTAATGAAAGCATATTATTTAAGCATAATATTATTTCAACACTGGCATGGCAGAGCAATTTAGAAACTTTGTAGTTAGCAATTCAGTCCCACTGCATAAATGTTGTTGGCTAACATCCTATATTATAGCCTTGGGCTGACCAATACTTTGTGGGTGGAATTGGTAGACAGAAAATTAAGCCTGTTATGTTTGTATGCATTTATACTGTGTGTGTCTGTTTGTGTGAGTGAGTGATTATATGTTTTTCCCCTTTCCGTTTGTGTGTTCGCTGACTTGTACAATGAGGTACTGAAAAGTTCCTGGTTTTAAGGGTGTCACAAAAAACCTGCTTGGAGACCCAACCTTCCAAATTCTTTTACAGGGCTTAGAAAAAACTGAGTGACTGCTGCAATAAATGTGTGAATCTGAGAAGGGAATATGTTGAACAGAATCACAATTAACTGATCCTCCTGTATTTTCTTTTACCTAAAGCGTGGGAGTGGCTGTGTGGTAAGTAGCTTACTTACGAACCACATGGTTCCGGGTTCAGTCCCACTGCATGGCACCTTGGGCAAGTGTCTTCTACTATAGCCTCAGGCTTACCAAAGCCTTGTGAGTGGATTTGGTAGACGGAAACTAAAGGAAGCCCTTCGTATATATGTATGTATATATATATATATATATATATACATTAATTATAATAAAGGGTTAATTGCAACAAGTTGCTCAAAACCACATACCGAAAGTATTAGAAATAGCAGCCAAATAGATCACTATTTCTCCTACTAATAAAAAAGTCTCCACAAACAAACAGGATTTGTAACCCATATATGGTAAAGAGAAAGAAAATAACGAAATCCCAGCCTATTGGATTAATTATAGACGAATCGTTTCTGGATTAGAACCAAAGTTCATTTCCTTGTCAATATAATATTTCCTATAAATCTAGAAATGCTAGGAAAAAAACTCACCCATTACACCAGCTCGATCAGGCGACATCGAACGATCTAACGGTCCTCTAGCATCTCTACATTTATATAGACAGGCAAATTCGTATCTCCCTCCAAAATTACCACGTGAGTTACAAAAACATTACCAACGAAATGAAGTTTCGTAGATTTATTGTAAGGGAGCAATAGTATTCAATATACAAAAAAGGGTGAAATATAATTAATTTAATAAAATTAATAAATTTCACCTAGTTGATTTTTCAGTATGGAAAAGACCATATTTGGTAAGAATTATATTAATTATAATAAAGGGTTAATTGCAACAAGTTGCTCAAAACCACATATTTTCTTTCTCTTTACCATATACGGGTTACAAATCCTGTTTGTTTGTGGAGACTTTTTTATTATTCTTAGAAATAGGGATCTATTTCTAATACTTTCGGTATTTGGTTTTGAGCAACTTGTTGCAATTAACCCTTTATTATAATTAATATAATTCTTACCAAATATGGTCTTTTCCATACCGAAAAATCTACTAGGTGAAATTTATTAATTTTATTAAATTAATTATATTTCACCCTTTTTTGTATATATATATATATATATATACACACACATGTGTGTGTATATGTTTCTGTGTCTGTGTTTGTCTCCCACCCCCAACATGGCTTGACAACCGATGCTGGTGTGTTTACGTCCCCGTAACTTAGCGGTTCGGCAAAAGAGACCGATAGAATTAAGTTCTAGGCTTGCAAGGAATAAGTCCTGGGGTCGATTTGCTCGACTAAAAGTGGTGCTCCAGCATGGCCATAGTCAAATGACTGAAACAAGTAAAAGAGCATAATTTTTGGCTCTCCCTCATATTTACACACACACATCATCATCATCATCATTGTTCGACCGTGGTCGAGACAATGGAATTTACCATGCTACGCCAGACTTCACGGTCCATCATGGCATTACGGAGGTCCTGTTGCTGGATGCCTGTATCCCTGGAGATTACATCAGGGTAGGAGAGTGTGCGCCCTCTGGTATTGCGAGTAGATGGCTTCCAGAGGAGAAGAGTAGAAATTACCTCTTTTTCAGCTCTACAACAATGTCCAGCAAACTGGACTCTCCTACCTTTCACAAGAGATGACACAGGTGGTAGTTTCCCATATATTTGCATTTTGGTTGGATGGCGCTTCCACGAGAGATTTTGAGCTCTCATAAGGAGGCGAGTGTAGGTTCTACACACACACACACACACACACATTAATTAGAAATATTAAGGAAACGAATTACTTAAAAGTATTATTTTGGAACATTTCTTAAGCAGTTATGGATTTTTATGACTTTGATTGTGTGGAATTTATGATGTTTATAACAATATTATCGTAAGAATCTAAAATGAAACCAAAAGTGTGAGTGTGAAGCAGCTGTTTTTGTGTCATTCACAAAGGTTTTCAGATGAAAGAACAAAGCAATAAGCGTGTCTCTTGAAACTTTCTCATCATATTTCAAAAGGGAATTTAAGCATTGAATATTTCAACAGAAAACTCAGTTCAGCTTAGCAGCTGATGATCAGAAACAAGTAACTCCAAGGACTGGAAATTGGAGCATTTAAGTCATAATGTATTACAGAGTCTTGTAATTTATCACTCCTAGTAAATCAACAGATGTGTGTGTATGTGTGTGTGCATGAGTGTGCATGTGTGTGTGTGTGTGTGTGTGTGTGTGTTTGCGTGTGTATTTATTGTCAGTGGTTTATATATGCAAAAAAGAAGCACAAATTAAAATGTTAGAGCAGTAATGCATTAAATGTATTTACAGAAAGTGAATTATATGGCTGGTCATAGATGTCCCTGTAACTTAGCAGTTCAGCAAAAGTGACCGATAGTCTGTGGTACACTATGGAGTCATACTCAGTGACTGGTGTAGCAGCACCATAGTCAACTGCTACAAAGGTAAAGATGCATTAAAATAAAAATAAATGCGCCCTTTTAAAGCCTAGCCAGGCTCATGGGTCTGGTTTCCCGGTTTCTATGGCGTATGTGTTCCCCAGCTGGATTGGACGCCAGTCCATCGCAGCGTTACTCATTTTTGCCAGCTGAGTGGACTGGACTGAGTGGACTGTGAAATGAAGTGTTTTGCTCAAGAATACAACGTGTCGCCCGGTCCAGGAATCGAAACCACAATCTTACAATCATGATGCTGACACCCTAACCACTAAACCAACGCGCCTCCACAAAGGTGATGCATTAGATAGAAATAAATAGAGGTATCAAATTGTTGGATCAGGTGATGAAAGTCATGAACAGGGTCATAGACCAACTACTCAGGGAGGGAGTTAGTCTAAGTGAGATGCAGTTTAGGTTTGTGCCAGGGAGAAGCACCACTGATGCTATATTTTGACAGCTGCAGGAGAAATACCTAGCCAAAGATAAACCTTTGTACCTGGTTTTGTTGACATGGAGAAAACCTTTGACAGGGTCCTCTGCCCCCTTATCTGGTGGTCAATGCAAAAATGAGAGATAGGAAAGTGGTTGGTGAAAGTTGTACAAGCCATTACAGGGATGCAGTCAGTAAGGTGAGGGTTTGCAATGAGTATAGCACAGAATTCAGGGTACAAGTAGGGTTCACCTTGGACCAGGGGTCAGTTCCATCTTGTTCATCATAGTCCTCCAGGCAATAACAGAGGGATTTAAGGCATGCTGCCCTTGGGAGTTCCTCTATGCTGATGACTTTATTTTTATTGCGGAATCACTACCAGAACTAGAGCAGAAATTCCAGGTGTGGAAGCAAGGTCTAGAATCAAAGGGCATTAGAGCTAACCTAACAAAAACCAAAGCAGACAATTCACAAATCCTCTCAGGTAGATGACCCTGCTAGATCTGTAGGAAAGGTGTAGATAGAAATTCCATAAGATGTATTTACCCCTGTATTTACCCCTTTGCTTGCGAAGACCTGTTGGGGCAAGTGAAATCGAAATCGAAATCAGAATCGAAATTGAACCAATCCTATGACTGGCACCCGGCAGATGCCAGGACCCCTGGACTGGTGGTACGTAAAAAGCACTAGCCGAAGCCAGTGCCGCCTCAACTGGCACGTAAAATGCACCAATCCGACCGTGGCCGTTGCCAGCCTCACCTGGCACCTATGCAGGTGGCACGTAAAAAGCACCCACTACACTCACGGAGTGGTTGGCGTTAGGAAGGGCATCCAGCTGTAGAAACATTGCCAGATAAGACTGGAGCCTGGTGCAGCCTTCTGGCTTCCCAGATCCCCGGTCGAACCATCCAACCCATGCCAGCATGGAGAACGGACGTTAAACGATGATGATGATGATGTACCTGATGTAAGCTATGGACACATAAGAGGTGCAGTAATATCAGAGGAAGGTTAACAGGGAAACTAGCTTTTGTGTGTGGAAGGTGCACAGGTATGATTAACACTAAAAATGTACAGAAAAACACTCCATCAAATGCCAGGGGGAAAAATTAAAAGTAGTTGATCCCTTCTCTTTCATTACCTAGATGACCAAGTCAGTAGCAGAGGTGGATGCTCCAACAGCATAGCTGCTAGAATAAGAATAGGTTGGGCAAAGTTCAGAGAACTTAAACATCTATTGGTAACAAAGGGCCTCTCTCTCAAAGTGAAGGGCAAATTGTATGATGCCTGTGTGCAAACAGGCATGCTACATGTCTGTGAAACATGGACTATGACTGCTGAGGACATGCATAGGTTTGAAAGAAATGCAGCTAGCATACTTTGCTGGATGTGCAGACCAACATGAAAAGCTCCATTGAAAATCAAAGAGCTGTGGCAGAACAGTGGGTAATCAAAAACATCAAACAGAACCTAAAAGTGTTCTGTTCTTATGCAAATAAGTATAGAACCACTGTCTTACCCATTGGGCCATTGATTGATGATAACGGCATTCCCCAACACGATGCTAAAGAAATGGCAGAAATACTGCAGAAACAATACTGCTCTGTCTTTAGTGATCATAAGTGAAGCAAACAAAGTTGATTCCCAGCATAAAATCTCGGACATAACCTTCACTACCTCGGACATCATAGCAACAATAAATAAGGTCAAATACTATTCTGCTGTAGGCCCTGATAGATTCCCCGCTAGTCTCCAGAAGGAATGTAGACTCCAACTTGCAGTCCCTTTGACCAACCTCTGGAGAAATTCGTTAGACTCAGGTTATATACCGAAACAGCTCCTATCCCAGTCTGTCAACCCGGTTTTCAAACAGAAAAACAGATCCCACCCCCGCAGTCAACTATCGCCCAGTCTTACTCACCTCCCACATCATTAAAGTGTTTGAAAGAGTGATAAGATCAAGGATAGCTGATGTCCTGACCCACAAACTCCTAAATGCAAGTCAACATTGAAGATATACTTAAAGCCTTATCATATATCAAAGTCATATATCTTGACTTCAGTAAAGCATTCGACAGGGTTGATCATAATATCTTACTCTCAAAATTGGCAAATGTTGGAATTCGTGGAAAACTTCTACACTTGATTAAGTATTTCCTGGCGAATAGATCACAACATGTTGTGGTCGATGGAGTCCTCTCAAGCCCAGCAAAAGTCACCAGTGGTATCCCTCAGGAGACTGTCTTGGGCCCCGCTCTTCTTTATAATTTACATAAATGACCCTTCCAGCGTTGTAACTCACTGCAAAGTGAAAATATTTGCTGATGACACTAAGCTCCAGAAAATCATCAACGAAGAGGAAGACCGAACTCAACTCCAGTCTGATCTATAGAGTATATAGATAAAAATACATATATATATATATATATATATATATATATATACATGATGTACCTGATGTAAGCTATGGGCCATAGACACACATTATGCATTGTTATAAATCCGTCTAATAAAGGTCCGAAACATATGTACCGCTGAATCCTTGGCATCATGTTTTTATTTTGATTAATTTATATACATATATATATATATATATATATATCATTATTATTATATAAATATATATATATGATCCGGTTCTTGACTGAAGATTGAAGGCTTTGAATGTCCCGTCTGTGTTTTTTGTGTCGTCTTCTAGATGTTTCACGTTCTTGTCCCAGTTTGTATTTTTTTCCATTTACATATGCTATTAAGTTAGACATGGCCTGGGCCAATAATGGCCGAAACCTATCAAAGTATCAAAGTATATATATATATATATATATATATCTATACAATATGTTACATTACTCGGTAGTCAAGATAAAACTCTGAGTTTCAGATGCCGAAGTGGAAATCCACAACACCATCTCTTCGGTTATCTGGCTATTTGAAAACGTTATGAAAAATTTTTTCATAACGTTTTCAAATAGCCAGATAACCGAAGAGATGGTGTTGTGGATTTCCACTTCGGCATCTGAAACTCAGAGTTTTATCTTGACTACCGAGTAATGTAACATATTGTATAGATAAATTTCCTCTATTTACATAATATTGAGGTCTCTTTCTTTCTTTTGTTATCTTACCGTTTTATCAATATATATATATATATAGATAAAATATTATTCGAGACAAAACCACTATTTTGCAAAACAAACAAGGAAAGACTTAATTAATACATAAAATTTTAATAAATAGTCAAAAAAACCGCCACTACAATCGTTTCTTGTCTTGATCGACAATCTTCAGGTGGACTTCCAATAATTCAGTGTCAAATTTTGACACTGAATTATTGGAAGTCCACCTGAAGATTGTCGATCAAGACAAGAAACGATTGTAGTGGCGGTTTTTTTGACTATTTATTAAAATTTTATGTATTAATTAAGTCTTTCCTTGTTTGTTTTGCAAAATAGTGGTTTTGTCTCGAATAATATTTTATAATTTTTTACTATAAAATCGATTTAATCCTAAATCTGATTTTTTCCCTGTAAATTTGGATTTATTCCCTAATATTTATTATTATATATATATAGATATATATATATAGATATATAGATATAGATATAGATATAGATATATATATATATATATATAGAGAGAGAGAGAGAGATACATATATATGTATGTATGTATGTATGTATGTATGTATGTATGTATGTATGTATAAATATGTGTGTTTGTGTGTGTAAAGAATACAGGGGAGGGAATGAGAATCAGAAAGAGTCTCACACACACACACACACACACACATCAAAAAATACTTTGATAGAGAAGTAGCAAGTGGAAGTGAGAGGAAGAAAGGAGTGGTAGAATAAACAAACTGGATTCATGATGAGGAGGAGTAGAAAGAGTAGAAGGTGGTGGTGGGGGAGAGAAGTAAAGCAGTCAGGGTTATAGGTGCCAAAGCAGATTGAATGACGTTGAGGAAGGGGAGGAGGTGAGCACCACTTTGCAGTGATGATGGGGGTGGGAAGATAGAGGAGGTGAGCACCATTTTGTGGGTGATGACGTGGGGGGGAGATAAATCGTGACACAGTCGATAGAAGTTATAAGTTCTTGATTACTCAGAATATGTATCAGTTTTTCTTCTATGTCTGTGATCACCATACACTGTTTCAAATCCGTCACAGGTGAGTTGTATTACAATGGTATAAATATTTTTTTATTGTCATTCTCTACCTGTGGTTCGTTTGTATGTTTTTTTTGTTGTTTTTTTTTACCTTTTCGTTTCCTTTTCATTCCATCACTTTTGCTAAATCAGACACTAAAATTACCTTCTTGTTGAAATATCTAAGTTGTAATTTACCTCTATTTTAGATTTTTCTATACTAGCCGTCATATCCTAACCCTAACCCTAACGGCCCCTACACATTTGGCCCCTTTCTACATTAACAAGCTAAATCATACGAGTAATGGTACTAAGGCTAGTCTCATTGTCTAGGCTCACTGACACACACGCTTTTCCACCCATACTAGCAATTTCTTCTTATTTAAGAAACCATCATTATTATTATTATTATTGAGTGAGAGAGCAGTTCATGCCATCAAAGTGACACTGGGGTAAAATATACGAAGCCCAATATACCCATCATGACTACCCGTCTGATAAGGGTACACCAGGCACATGCATCAGAACCATATGTGCGCGACATGGTGATCTCATATCAAGATAAACAGCACATGACCTTGCAGGTGGGGCCCAGTTAGAATTTTCTTCAGGTTGAGTAGCCCATCCTGCTCAAAAGGTCCCTGAATAAGGGTTGTTTAAGGATGTTGAAAGAACCACCCATGTTTCCAGAGGTGAATTATTCAAACCCCAAAGAATCCCTCTCAACACATGGCTATGATGCTCCCCCACTACTTCTGCTCGTGATCAGAGATGCACATATCGTCAGCCAATAAGGGACATGCTCAACTGGTTAAGGTAAAACAACTGACAAGCAAATCTGTGGTATTGAGCAGAATATTTGCTGTAGCCCATCTTTTATACCAAGACAAAACAATGTACATGATAACACTTCCAATCAGTTAAGATCAGAAGCCATGAGAGCCAATGCC
>NC_043009.1:60705998-60710998 GCF_006345805.1 Octopus sinensis
TCATTATTATTATTATTATTATTACTATTATTATTATTATTATTATTATTGCCTTTGGCACAGCTTCTAACGCTGGAGGTGTACTACAGTGTCAGCTGTTCACTACCAGTGAACTAAGGTAACATCTCTTATTTTTCGAGCACCTTCTGGAGTATTTGAGCAGTTCCAAGCAGTGCTGTTTTCTGCAAGTGATCGACCCTTATATTATTGTTGTTGTTGTTGTTACGGTGGTGAGCTGGCTGAATCGGTAGCACGCTTGACAAAATGCTTAGCGGTATTTCACCCGTCGCTATGTTTTGAGTTCAAATTCTGTTGAGGTTGACTTTGCCTTTCGTCCTTTCAGGATTGAATTAAGTACCAGTGAAATAGTGGGGACGATGTTATTGACTAGTCCCCTTCCCTCAAAATTGAGGCCTTGTGCCTCTAGTAGAAAGGATTATTATTATTATTATTATATTATTATTATTATTATTATTATTATTATTATCATTATTATTATTATCATTATTATTCAGTAGTTTTATTTTTATAACATGCTTTCACTTTACTACTGAGCGCAGCTCTGTGTATCTTGGGTATGTGCTGTGGTTTGGTTTGATGCTCTGATGGTTGCTGTATTGAAAGTGTTCTGCGTAGGATGTGTGCAGTGCCAAGTAGTGCAATTTTCTGTATGTTATGTATAAATTTGTAAGTCCTGGTGTTTATATTATGTATTTGTCTGAATATTTTTTATCATACCTAATGCACCTACTATGATAGGAATTGTTTCTGTTTTTAGATTCCACATTCGAGTTACCTCTATTTCATGGTCTTTGTATTTTGAAAGTTTCTCCATTTCTTTTAGAGACACGTTGTCATCTGCTGGTATTGATACATCAATTAGAAAGCATTTTTTTCTTCATGATCTCTGACAACTATATCTGGTCTGTTGGCCTTAATTTCTCTATCTGTGTGTATTGGCATATCCCAGAGTATGGTTGCTTTCTCATTTTCTGTGACCTTTTCTGGTGTGTGCCTATACCATCTTTTTTCTGTTGTTATTCCATAGTGTTGGTATAGCTTCCAGTGTATGTAGGTCCCAACTCTGTCATGTCTATAAATATATTCCTTCTTAGCCAGGACTGGGCAGCCAGAGATAATATGATTTATTGTTTCTTGTCCATCTCCACATATTCTGCAGTAACTTGTTATGTTTCTTTTCATTATGTGTTTTTGGTAATTTCTGGTCTTGTGGTCTTGTGCTGCAATTAAAAATCCTTCAATCTCTGCTTTGAGTCCTGAGCTTCTCAACCATTGCTGGGATTTTTCTCTTTCTATTTCTTTTGCATTTAGTTTAGCTCAGTATTTGCCATGAAGCCCAGTATTTGCCATGAAGCCCAGTATTTGCCTTTCATTCTTGCCATTGTTTTATCATGGTCCATTGCTGCTCTAGTTTTAGTTTGGATTTCATTTGTTTTATAGTTTTTGTTGTTTCTTCTTCTTCTTCTTCTTCTTCTTCTTCTTCTTCTTCTTCTTCTTCTTAGTATGTCCTTAAAGTTATTATCATCATTATTATTATTATTATTATTATTATTATTATTATTATATTATTATTATTATTAAGGTGGTGAGCTGACAGAATCAATAGTATATGAGACAAAATGCTTTCTGGAATATTGTCTCTATTCTACATTTTGATATGAAATTCCATCGCAGTTGACTTTGCCTTCTATCCTTTCAGGTTCGATAGAATATGTACCAATCGAGTACTGAATTCTATGTAATCAGCTTACTCCTTCCCTTAACCTGCTGGCCTTGTGCCAAAATTCAAAACCATTTGGAGAGAAATGAGTTGGCAAAAGGTGTCACATGGTATTTGGGTTCAACTTTTAAAGGTGGTAAGCTGACAGAATCGTTAGAATGCCAGACAAAATGCTTAGTGGCATTTCGTTTGTCTTCAGGTTTTAAGTTCAAATTCCACTGAGGTCAACTTTGCCTTTCATTCTTTCAGGGTCAATCAAATAAGTACCCGTTCAGTACTGGGGTCAATGTAATTGACTAGTCCCCTCCTCCAAAATTTCAGGCCTTGTGCCTATAGTGGAAAGGATTATTATTATTATTTTCATTATCATCTTCTTTCAATTCTGTTATCATCTCTTACCGAGTGTCTTCATGACACCTAGGGCAGAGAAACGCATTGTATACATTGGAATGCCATTAAAATAAACACACCAGATTGTTCATTTACAAAGTCAGGTGAGAGAGAAAGTGGGGAAGAAAGACAGAGAGAAAAATAAAAAAGTAAATAAAGAAAATAAAGGGTGGGAAAAAGTGAAAGAAAATTTACAGTGACTGTACTCTTCTTAGTGTGTGTGACAGTCATTTGCACTTCCTACATGGATGGCAAACCTATTATCATCACTATTCAAACCACACCTGAAGCTGAATATAAATACCTGGACATGAGTTGTGCTATTTACACATTCTATTTACACATTCTACTCCTGCCAGGATCAACATTCTCTTTCATCCTTTTAATTTCAACAAAATAAGGGACCAGTCTAGTAAGTATCCCCTTCAGTCACAAATGACTATGGGATTACACCTAAAAAGTTTCCCTCCAATGCACATGCCCACTGAAAGTTGTTTGTGGAAGACCAGCATTTACCCATGCATACCAGTCTCCCTTCTCTACTATCGTTGTTCAAGGGAAAGGCAAACACAAACTATTGTTATTATTGCCTCCACCTTAGCGAAGGCAGGGGTATTGTTTTCAGTCATGTTTGTTTGTATGTCTGTTTGTCCATGGACAAGACATCTCAAGAACCACTGGATGGATTCGGATGAAACTTTCAGGGATGTTTGGCCTTGTGACTGACACAAACTGATTAGATTTTGGGACCAATCTGGTACTGAACAAGGATTCTGGATTATTTTTCTTGTGTTTTTACTTAATTTTTGTGAGCAGTCAGGATCATTTTTAGTATTCTCATTTGTGAGAGAAGTCGAGTTTATTTCAGATATCCTCGTTTTAAAAATCATCATCTCTGGCTAATCATTGAGAGGACATTGGTGTTGCCTTGGCAGAGGTTTGCACTCTCTTAGTGCTCTTGTTATTACTACTGTTACTAGTCAGCACACTGAGCAACATGCTTAGCGGTGTTTTGTCTGCTGCTACGTTCTGAGTTCAAATTCCACTGAGGTTGACTTTGCCTTTCGTTCTTTTGGGGGTCAATAAATTAAGTACTAGTGAAACATAGGGGTCGATGTAATCGACTAGTCCCTGCCCCCAAAATTTCAGGCCTTGTGCCTTTAGTAGAAAGGACTATTATTAAGGCTGCGAGCTGGCAGAATTGTTAGCACACTGGGCGAAATGCTTACAGTATTTCGTCTGCCACTATGTTCTGAGTTCAAATTCCACCAAGGTTGACTATAACTGTCATCCTTTCAGGGTCGATAAATTAAGTACCAGTGAAATACTGGGATCCATATAATCAATTTATCCCCTCTATTATAAAGATGGAAACCCTAATGCACCAAACAAAATGCTTGGCATCATTTCGTCTATCTTCATGCTCTGAGTCCAAACTCCACCAAGGTCAATAAAATAAGTACCAGCTGAGCATTGGGGTGCAGGGGAGGGGCATGTAGCCAACTTACCCTCTCCACTGAAATTGCTGGCCTTGTGCCAAAGTTCAAAACACTCATCATCTTCATCATTATTAGTGGTAGTGGTGGCGGTGGTGGTGGTGGTGGTGGTGGTGGTTGCAGTGGTAGTGGTTGTAGTAGTGGTGGTGGTAGTAGTAGTAGCATGTGTTTGTGTGTGTGTGTGTAAATACACACACACACACACACATATATATATATATAATATGAAGACACGTGGCTAAGTGGTTCAGGTATTCGGCAAAAGATCACAAGGTTATGAGTTCAACTCCCAGCAGTGCACTATGTCCTTGAGCAAGACACTTTATTTTATGTTGCTTCAATCCACTCAACTGATGAAAATGATTTACATTATTTACATTTGACGGATATTTGTCCTCATCTTATTAATAGTTATCGCCAAGCTAACATGGCAATTCAGGAAAATAGGACGAAAGCTGCCATTGATTATATCAGTCAAATGGCTGAAACAAATAAAAGAATTAAAGAATATATATATATAACTGTAAGTTTCAAGGATCAAGGTGTAGGAAGAAAGTGAGTTTCAAGCAATCTGTAGAAAATATTAAAAAATGCCTTTCAGGAGCAATAGTCAGTGGGGCAGAAGGTTGTAGATTTTTTCCATATTGAAAGACAATAAGCTGAAAAAAATTACATTATATGTTATGGTTGGCAGGCAGGGTTGCTAGGTATGGGAATAAAAATCCAAGAGTTAAAGAATGGAATGGATACAATCCAGGTTACTTACGTTTGTTGTCAACAACAAACAAGATGAGGACAAATATCCGTCAAATGTAAATAATGCAAATAATGTAAATAATTCCTCATCTCTAAAATATAGAACTGTATTCATGGATCTATTTAAAATCCTCCCCAAAATAATTATGTTCCACACAAAAGTCTCATAAACAAAATATTTCCATATTCCGGTACAAATGACAACACAAAAGTCTACTGGCCCATGCTCTATATTGAAACCAGAAACCACCTAATATATATATTTATATAAAGGAGGATAAGATCTTTATTTAAAATACTGATCATATCAAGTGGCTAGCATGGGAATAAAAACCTTATAGGTAATAATTGTTATTAGAATTATAATTAAAGGTATCTAAAAGATACCACCATGCTAGAGATAGCAGTCAAAACTTGACTTTAAAACCACATCATGTATTCATACAGCACCAGAAGAAAAAATGGTGTATAGGCGCAGGAGTGGCTGTGTGGTAAGTAGCTTGCTTACCAACCACATGATTCCGGGTTCAGTCCCACTGCATGGCACATTGGGCAAGTGTCTTCTACTATAGCCTCGGGCCGACCAAAGCCTTGTGAGTGGATTTAGTAGACGGAAA
>NC_043009.1:60719067-60751567 GCF_006345805.1 Octopus sinensis
CAATGGGCTTCGTTCAGTTTCTGTCTTCTGTTTTTTTTTTTTAATATTTGTTTTGAAAACTTTTTTGAAATATGAAATGAGAGTTTGGAGGAAGCACTTCTTACCCTGAAGTTTCTTTTCTTTAAAAACCTTCTGTGAACAACAACATGTGCAAAACAGCTGCAACGGGCTCGCATTTTTGGTTTCCTTTCTGGTTCTTGTGATAAATATCATAAACGACTTAAACTCCAGGCAAAGCCAAGTCATGAACTTGTGTTGTTATTCAAGTGACACTTTTCGAGTAATACTTTTAATTAATGACATCAAAAACAATGAGTGTGTCTAGGTGTGTTCATTCTGCATGTGCCTGTGCAGATGCATACATATACACTTATGCACATATGCATACACACACACACACACACACACACACACACACATATATACATCATGCACAAAAGCTTTTAAATGAAAGAGCGTAAGGATTTTCTTCAAACTTTCATTTTGGATTTCAAAAATATTCAAAAGAAAAGACAGCTTGGTTTGGTTTACCAGTTTGGGGATGGAAAATGAATCGTTCTAAGGACTGGATTAGACCTTTTTGTAATCTCTCTATATATAAAGCTGAAGTTGTCTGTGTATGGCGGTTTTGTAGTCTCGTTAACAGGACAAAACCCGGATTTAAAACACCCGGATGATGATGATGATGATGATGTGCCCAATATGAAAACAAACATGATACTCTTTGGTTGAGCTGGGGTAATATCGCAGGCTGATTCAGCTCTTATCTGGATGTGAATGGTATTGTTTGTTGAGCTTGTTTAAACAAATGGTTCCCAACCATTTTTTTCACCTATGGACCCTTTTCATTCCTATTTTACTTAGGTGGACCATCACAGCCAATCCACGTTTAAAAAATCCTATTATGTTTTTATAATTAAATATTGTTAGTCAAACAATCAAAAACAAACAAGGCACATGCACAAAATTAAAAATTTTAAAAGGTGACAATTTTACCCATTGCACCCTGTATATATATATCACATCTATTTTCTTTCCTCCACCTCACTCTCTATTTTGTATCCTATCTAAATTAACTATTACTTAACCATCCTCTCACACCATCTCTGACAAAGGGATATAATTAATAAATATCCTGGAAACACCTGTAAGACCTTATATCTATAAATGTTCTAATATTTACACAGCCTTGGTTTTTTTATCTCATTATGCACAAAATTTTTTATATAGACACACACACACACACATAACATATATATATAATTATTATATATATATTATATATATATATATATATATATTATATATATATATATATATGATATATATTAACACATATATATATATACACATATATAATATATATTACACATAATATATATATATATATACATACATACATATATATATATATGTATGTATGTATGTATGTTTCATCCTGCAGGGTGTCTGGTAAACACCCTCCTCACCAAGCAGGCTTGGTGGGGTTGCCGGTTTAGTCGCTGACGGACTGACCATGCAGCAGGTTGTACTGGGTTACACGTTACCAGTAGCACTCCAAAGTGACCTGACATAAACCTGTCTAAGGGTGGAGGAACTCTTGAGAGTCAACGGCCATCCAATAAATGTGTAATTTTTTTTTTCTTTCTTAAGGCTTAAGGCTGTATCATGCACGGGGACATAGAAATAATCGGACTGAATACCCGATCGCGCGGTTAAACTATTGGGAGTGAAGGACACCTAACCTTTGATAGAGCATCTTTCTAGGAGAAGGTAACTCAGGTAATTGGGATAACTCCGACATAAAACCTGCGGCTCAGTGGTTACCGATGATGTTGACTTGTTCTTCTCTTCAGATTATGGCTGCTGTTACTTAGTGAGTGGGATTGACTCAGTGCACAGCCTTTCCTCACTTAAAAAAAAATCTTCTTGCACAGGCATTGCACAATAACAACATTGTTCATGATTGTTGATGGTGCTGTGAGTCTCAACTGAATGGCAACTGAAAAGCAAATAAAATTCACATTCGATCACCGCACCAATAACTGTTGAGCTTCGTGCAATGGCATACTCGATAGCAAGGGGCAGCCATCATGTAGTATGGTGATGCCCCAGCATGGGCACAGCCTTAGGGCTGAACATATAAAAGAATAAAAGAATATGTTTATATATATATATATATATATATATATATATATATATATATATATATAAAGGCGGTGCTCCAGCATGGCCACAGTCAAATGACTGAAACAAGTAAAAGAGTAAAAGAGTATATAAATGAGAAATATTAAATTTCTAAATATCTCATAGAGATATGTACGGTGGTGGGACGATAGAATGGTTGTATACTGTCAATTTAACGTGACAGTAGGGGATTACACCACCACTGTTTAGCCCTAGGAAGCATCGACGCCTCGTGATGGCTTCGACACACATTTTTTCCTGTGTCCTTAAATAATATATAAGGACACAGGAAAAAATGTGTCGAGCCATCAGGAGGCATCAATGCTTCCTAGTGCTAAACAGCGGTGGTGTAATCCCCTTCTGTCACATTAAATTGACAGTATACAACCATTCTATATATAAATGTATATATGTATATATCTATGTGTGTGTGTGTGTCTTTGTGTCTGTATTTGTTTCCCCCCACACCCCACACCACCATCACTTGACAACAGACATTGATTTGTTTATGTCCCTTATCTTGGTTGTTTGGTAAAAGAGAGACAGACAAAGGACCCAGGATTGAACGAACAATAAGGACTGGGATCGAATTGTTTGACTAAAACACTTGAAGGTGGACCGTTGCCCCAGCATGGCCGCAGCCCAGTGTCTGAAGCAAGAGAAAAATATTGTATGGGATTGTGGGATGGTGAGAGACGGTGCTGGGGGGTGGTTTCTTGGTTTTCTTTTATTTCCTTTTCTTTATTATTATTTTTTTTTGTCCTTTATGAAATTAAGCAAATAAAGTAAATAATCATTTAGTAAGTAAATAAACCACATGTTCTGCCTACATGAATAAAACATCAATAAAACACACTTCCTCCTAAATAATCAATAGCAACAGCAAAACAAGTTTGTGTGTCATCAGTGATCCATCTGCATCACTCCATCCATCCATCCGTCAGTCCATCGCTTTATCTCCCTCTCCCCCTCCCTCTCTCTCCCTCTCTCCTCCTCTCTCTTCCTATCTCTATCTCCTTCCCTATATATAAATGGACATATATGTACGAATGTATGTATGTATCATGCATGCAAGTATGTATGTATGTATGTATGTATGTGTATGTATGTATGTATGTAATGTATGTATGTATGTATGTATGTATGTGTGTATGTATGTATGCATGCGGTATGTATGTATGTACGTATGTGTGTATATATATATGTGTATATATATATATATATATATATATATATATATATATATATATATATAGTTATTCCAAACAAGAAAGCACAAAAAAACACAACGCGAGGACGTGGAACAAATATAGTATTATTGGACGCTCAGGAAAGAAGGAGGGTTTAACGTTTCGAGCAGAGCTCTTCGTCGGAAACATAGGAGAAGGGAAGACAGAGGGAAAAAAATCGCCAACGGTACACACGAGGTCATATAATAAATTAAATATAATAAATTAAAATATAGTTTATAGTATTGAACTAGGAGAAAGTGATATTGGGGCCTGATGATTGGGGTTATATTTTAAGAATGGTTCCAGCAAAACACGGAATGGTTTAGGAACCAGGAAATGTACCTCATGAAACATGTGTAGCCAAGTTATAAAGTAGTAGGTATTTAAAATAAAAATTCTTTTTTATATGGTGAGATGAAGGAGCCTACTATCTCTAAATGAAAATATCGTTAAACGACGATGATGATGATGATATATGATAGATTACTAGCCACTACATATTTTTTATTTTCTTTCCTTGTTTCTTTCTGTGTTCCTCTCTGTGGAAGAGCGTAGGCTCGAAACGTTAAGGACTTTTTCACTTCTCAAGCATTAAACTAATACATGTTTGTTGTCTACACCACCCGTCTTCATCCTTTGCATTTTTGTGAATTCTCCCCCATATATACATACTACATATAATATATATATATATATATATATATATATATATATATATAATATATATATAATATATTATATATATATATATATATAATATATATATATACATATATATACATACATACATACATACATATATATATATATATATATATATATATATATATATATATATATATATATATATATATACATATATATACATATATATATATATATCGCACAGCCCTAAAATGTCGCACCTGATCTTCTTCCTCTCCTCCATTAGGTGGTTCAGTTCTTTGGACCTGCTTTGGACCTGCAGTTGTAGGTGCATATGGCAAGTTTAGTCCTGTTCCATGACGGCCCTCGAGAACCTGTGATTCTTAGCAGCCTCTCGTCATTCGAGTTGCACTCCGCTGTCATGGAGTGGCCCGATTGACGTGCAGGGTACTGAGGCCCTTTTCCTTTTCTCTTCGTTCTTCGTGCGGCATTGGCAATGAGATCGCTCGAATGTTTTTTCATGTACCACTGGCACAAGTGTCAGCAAGACGACGCTGGTAACGATCACGCTTGAATAGCGCCTTTTACGTGCCACTGGGACGGAAGCCAGTTAGCTGCTCTGGCAACGATCACGCTCAGATGGTGCTCTTAGCACTCCACTAGCACGTATGCCAGTCATCGAATTTGATCTTGATTTCACTTGATTCAACAGGTCTTGGCAAGCAGAGTTTAGTGTCCAAAGAATGAAAGGTATGTGTGTGTGTGTGCGTATGTGTGTGTGTGTGTGTGTGTGTGCGTATGTGTGTGTGTGTGTGTGCGTGAGTGTGTGTATGTGTGTGTATATTCATATATGTATATATTTTATTTATTAATTCATAATAGACTATATGGATAAAAATCACCTTAATGCTATAAAAAATTTATCAGCAATTTATATATTAAATTTATAATAATAAAAATAATAATCTACATATGTATATTATTATTAAAATATATATATATAAATATCATCATCATCATCATTTAATATCCGCTTTCCATGCTGGTATGGGTTGGATGGTTTGATTGAGGACTGGTGAACCAGAGGCTGCACCAAGCTCAATCTGATCAGGAAAAGTTTCTACAGCTTGATGCCCTTCCTAACACCAACCACTCTGAGAGTGTAGTGGGTGCTTTTATGTGACACCGGCCCGAGGGCCAGTCAGGCGGTTCTGGCAACCATCATGCTCAACAGGTGTTTTTTTGTATGCTACCTGCACAGGAGCCAGTCCAGCGGCACTGGCAATGACCACACTCAAATGTTGTTTTACATGTGCCAGTAGGGCGACTCTGGCAACAATCACACTCAAATGATGCTTTTCACGTGCCACTGGCACAGGAGCCAATCCATGACCCTGGCAATGATCATGCTCTGATGTGCTTCTAACGTTCCACTGGCATGAGTGCCAATCAGGCGGTACTGTCATCAGCCATGTCAGCGGTTTTGATTTTTATTTCACTTGCCTCAATAGGTCTTCGCAAGCAAAGTTCACTGTCCAATGAATGAGGGGTACTCATAAGCGTTCAAATTCTGCCAAGGTCAACTTTGCCTTTCATCATTTCGGAATCGGTAAATTAAGTACCAGTTGCATACTGGGGTCGATCTAATCGACTGGCCCCAAAATTTCGGCTTGTGCCTAGAGTAGAAAAGAATATTGGAGCTTCCTGCACAAATGCCAAGCAATACAGCCAGGTTGCCAGCTTGCTCGATGGCAGTAACCACCAGGTCACGATCTGACCTGGTGGTTACCGCCCGTTGATAAGAGACAATAATCTCGAAACCGGTCGTTCAATAAGAATGAACATTTAACATTCTATTATTTTATTTTATTTTATTTTATTATATTATCTTATCTTATATTATATCATTATAAGATTGTAAATAAAGCATGAAAATCATATATATATATATACATATGCATGTATAAATTATTGGATGACAAGGAAACAGGAATTAAGTATTCCGTTCCTCAGGCATTCAGCTATAAGTCCACTGCATTACATTGCAGAAACAACTGTAATTCATAAGATAATAATTTATTGCTTTGTCATCTCTCTTACTACCCTTAAATGAATATAACTTAAGTTTATCTATGTTTAAGGAAAATAAGAAAATGTAGATAAAATTGATAATTGATAAACATAGATAAACTTCAGTTATATTCAGCTGAACAGACTATAGCAAAGTGAAATAAAGTGTCTTGTCCAAGGTGATTGCACTGCAAGAATTGAACTCACGACCTTGTGATTGTGAACCAGATACCTTAAAGGTAATATGAAATAGTTCCATTTTGGAATAAGAATTATACATGAAATGTCAGAGGTTAATGGAAAATGGTTTAGTTTGTATTTCGTTTTTGGATTTGGTTTGCAAGATTCTTTATATGAGTTTGTGTGTTGAAGCATATTCTATTGTGTCTGGGGAGAGTCATATTCTTTTTGTGCCTTATAATGTAACACACTCATTGAAAAGGTTGCAAGACGCAACGAAAATTTTAGGAAAATAAAAATAAGAAAAACAGGGAAATTTTACCGGTGAGTGTGTTACATAATAAGGCACAAAAAGAAAATTACTCTCCTCAGACACAATAGGAGGTTTAGTTTGTCTCTTAGAATCAAAGATAAATGGCAGATAAGCAGAATTGTTACTGCACCAGACAAAATGCTTAGCAGGAGTTCTTGTAACCCTTTACATTTGGAGTTCAAATGTCATCGAAGCAGACCTTACTCTTCTTAGTTTTGTGGGCTCAATAAAATAAAGTACCAGTAAAATACTGGGGTTGATGGTATAGACTAAACCCCTCCCACTGAAATTGTTGTAATGCCAATGGCATGCAAGATCATTTCTTGCACGTCAGTTAATATTAAACGATCATGGTTATTTATTTACCTAACAGATAATGTAAACCACTAAGTGGATAAAAGGTTGTAGATAAATACCACACAAAACTAGCTTTAATTAGGAGAGATAACAGTCAAAAACCACAATCCCTCACACACATACACACACACACACACTGGGAGTGGGATGTCTTGTCTACCAATTCCACTACAGTTTCGGTTTCTTCTCTGTTTCTTCTAGGAACCTTTACAAAACTCAGATTTGAAATACATAATACATACACCAAGATGGCACCTTCAATATCAGACATGTAGGTGTTGAGGGCCGTTTAAAATATATATTTTGAATATTCCCTTCTACATTTATGCTGATTCCTCCAGCCTAAATCAGAAACTGGTTTATTTCTCCCATTATAAAGAGAAACACCTTGTATTTTGCCCATGTAGCATTATTCAGACCGGATTTTATAAACATATCTTTTACCACATGGAATTTCATGAACATGATTATGGCTGAAACCACTGACATACATACATACATACATGCATGCATGCATTCATACATACACACACACACATACATGCATACATACATACATACATACATGCATGCATGTATTCATACATACACGCACGCATACATACATGCATGCATTCATACATACACACACACACATACATGCATACATACATACATACATACATACATGCATTCATACATACACACACACATACATGCATACATACATACATACATACATACATGCATTCATACATACACACACGCATACATGCATGCATGCATTCATACATACACACACGCATACATGCAATGCATGCATGCATTCATACATACACACATGCATACATACATACATACATACACGCATGCATACATACATACATATATATATACACTCTTCCTTTCATTTTTGGAATTGAATCTCCATGTATATATAAAATCATTAATAATGGTATGTAAATATTGCAGTACAGCCTTCAACTTTTGGATAGAAAAAGTCGTTGAAGGCTGCCCAAGGGACAATGGTAGGATGCGTGTCATGTCTACAACACAAGATGTAGGTTCATGTCCCATGGGCAGCCTTCAACTTTTTCTATGAAAATAGGTTTTACAACCTAATATTGACATAGTTTTATATGTACTTCAAGATCCAATTTCAAAAAAGAATTCTTCTGTTTATAAATACAACACACACACACACATACATATATATACAAGGTGGCCCAGAAGTAACTGAACCCAATTGAATTTATTGAATATTGCTCATTGCTAATTTTTCACCCACTCGCTAATTGTTAATTGTTCACTCACAGAGCCATGAAATGGCCTGCAAGAACCCCCAGACCTCAGTCCTCCAGACTTCTCTCTCTGGGAAGTACTCAAAAATCAGGTGTTCAACTCTAGACCAAAATCTCTCAATGATCTTATACAAAGCATCATAAATGCTTTGCAAGACATTACACGGGAATTGTGCAAAAAAAGTAACTGTTTTCAACCTATTTCTTTACTACCCACAAGGGGCTAAACACAGGGAGGACAAACAAGGACAGACAAACGGATTAAGTTGATTATATCGACCCCGGTGCGTAACTTGGTACTTATTTAATCAACCCCGAGAGGATGAAAGGCAAAGTCAACCTCAGCGGAATTTGAACTCAGAAGGTAAAGACAGATGAAATACCTATTTCTTTACCACCCACAACGGGCTAAACACAGAGAGGACAAACAAGGACAGACAAACGGATTAAGTCGATTATATGGATCCTAGTGCATAACTGGTACTTATTTAATCGACTCTGAAAGGATAAAAGGCAAAGTCAACCTCGGCTGAATTTGAACTCAGAATGTAGCAGCAGACGAAATACCGCTAAGAATTTTGCCCAGCATGCTAACGATTCTGCCTGCTCGCCACCTTCTGCCAGCAAAAAAATAACTGTTTTCAACCATTGAACAACGTCATAACTGTACTGCAAATAATGGTTTACATTTCGAACATTTACTGTAACTTTACTTTCTTTTACCCTTACTCTTTTACTTGTTTCAGTCATTTGACTGTGGCCATGCTGGAGCACCGCCTTTAGTCAAGCAAATCAACTCCAGGACATATTCTTTGTAAGCCTAGTACTTATTCTATCGGTCTCTTTTGCCGAACTGCTAAGTTACAGGAACCTAAACACACCAACATCAGTTGTCAAGCGATGTTGGGGGGACAAACACAGACACACAAACACACACACACACACATACATACATATATATATATATATATATATATATATATAAAATACAAAATGGGACAAGAACGCAAAACATCCAAATAGACGATACAAAAAACACGGATGGGTCATTCAAAGCCTTTAATCTTCAGTCAAGAACCAGATCATCCTCACAATTTCAGCTGATTAACCTTGAGATTGCTCCAATCTGGCCAGCCCCAAGGAAAAACTAAGCTAATAGCATTAAATTCCTTTGAAAAAGGATCGAATGTATACGAAACATATATACGACGGGCTTCTTTCAGTTTCCGTCTACCAAATCCACTCACAAGGCTTTGGTCAGCCCAACGCTACAGTAGAAGACACTTGCCCAAGGTGCCACGCATTGGGACTGAACCCAGAACCATGTGGCTGGTAAACAAGCCACTTACCACACAGCCACTCCTGCACCTATATTTGAGTAATTTCTGTTCTATTTATTTGTAACATTTAACAATAATTAGGGACCGGTTACTTCTGGATCACCCTGTATATCACCCACAAACCTGGTGAACAGTGAATGCTCTTAACTTTATCTGGGTTACCTTTATTCCTTCCAGTTTATTTGTATGACTGTCGCCTTATCTGTTTGTTATTTCATTGATATTGAAATATAAGCCTGATATTGTTTGTACTACTTACAGTTATAGCTACATCGCTTATCACAACTACATTGCTTTATCGAGCACTTAATATCGTTAAATCAATCGCATCAATAAACAAGACATCTGAATGGTCCAGCTCATCAATTTTGTTTTGTTTTATCGAGTTTTGAATAGAAATTTCCTTCAAATAAGGAGACCAACATTATTCTATGCCTGTAGGATTCAAGGTGGTCACAACTTGTTGGGTACAACGTATTTGGGTATTTCTGTGGCATAAGATTTGGCATAAAAACCTTGTGCATGAGTTTAGAGTACAAGTCAGGGGTATTAATCGTGAGTAAAAATTTGTACTATATGGCTGGGGTGTACGTCTGGGGTACAGCTTTGAGAATAGCACAAGGGATCACTAAATAAATTGACAGAGAGACAAGCAGAGTGACAGATTACAGAGCTGAACTGACACACAGACAGACAAGCAGTCCTTACTCTCTCTCTCTCTCTCTCTCTCTCTCTCTCTCTCTCTCTCTCTCTCTCTCGCTCTATCTATCTATCTGTCTATCTATGCTTCTTTCTTCTCTTCCTTCCTTCCTTCTCTCCCTCCTTCCTTCCCTCCTTCATACCTTTCTTTCTTTTTCTCTCTTTCTTTCTCTCAGTCTCTTTCTCTATTTCTCTCTCTCTTTCTTTCTTCCTTCCTCCCTCCCCCCCCTTCCTTTCTTTTTCTTTTTTTTTTACCACATGTGAAAGAAGCAGACATTGACAGACCTAGGCATACCTTAATGGGAGAGAAAGAGAAAGTGAAAGAGAGAGAAAGAAAAAGCGAAAGAGAGAGAGAGAGAGAGAGAGAGAGAGAGAGAGCTTGTGAGGTAAAAGGGCAACTAGACAGACAGATATCCTTGTCTGCGGGCTTAGATTTGCTTACAGTATCCTACATAGATGTATTATAGTTGTGGCAGGAAATCATTACCTAATATATATATGTATGTATATATATATATATATGTATATGCATATATATATATGTATGTATAATAATAAATATTAGGGAATAAATCCAAATTTACAGGGAAAAATCAGATTTAGGATTGAATCCAATTTTATAGTAAAATATAATATAATATTAATTAGAGACAAAACCACTATTATGCAAATCAAATAAAGAAAGAATTAATCCAATATATAAAAAATTTTATATAAATTAAATATAATTAAGATATCCACTACGATCGTTTCTTGTCACTTTTATGGACATTCATCAGGTGGTTTCAAGACCTTCTATGCAATTTTGAACTAATGTATATGTATGTATATATATATATATATATATATATATATATATATATATTCAAAGAGCAATAAAGATTCAAGTTAATTTAAAAGATTTACTTGAATATGGTACCTAACTTAGATGCACAAAAAAAACTATACTGATTTAACAATACAGAATGTGGGGTGATTATAAGCGAGAAAGAAGCAACAAGAATGGATAGGTTTTTATCCATTCTTGTTGCTTCTTTCTCGCGTATATATATATATATATATATATATACATACATATAATGTATATATACACACACACATATACACACACACACTCACACACACACACACACACACAAACTATGTGTGACGATAAAGTCTTTGTGTTGAAGTCGAGGGTCACCAATTGTAGCGGGAGATATTGATTAAGTAAACAATATTATAATGATGTCAAAGTCAGCAGTTGCAGCGATTAAAAATGTGTTATTATAATTGCATTCTGTAGGATGTGAAAGGTGAACAATGCATGAACTTTTAAGAAAGTATTTATTTACCTGAAAAATACTTTACCTCGATGGGCAGGTTTTAACGTCTGAGAGCATGCGAAAAAAAGTTAGATGTGGTAAAATTTTGTTTTTTATTTTTGCATAGTTTGGCGTACACAAATTGTTAGTAGTTATCCACAGATAGCGATAGAATGATGTTGTAAGAGAACAGAATTAGAGCTAGAGAGAGTTGTAGGGTGTTGTCTCAAAGTTGCTGACAGCAAACTTCATTTCTCCCTCTGACCAAGGTTCTAGCAGATCAGCCAGACTTCGTTGTCACCAAAGTGACTACTTGGTTGAGTCGTCACCGACTGTAACTATCTGATTTTTGCTTGGGGTGTACTTGCTTATATAACTATCCAGAAGGATAAGATATATCATTGAGAACAATAGATTTAGTTGGTGGTCTTGTTATCTCTATTCTAGCTTTTGGTGAAGTAGAAAAGGCTAGTAAGGGTCAAGTGCTGAAGACATTATTTCGACCTAGCTAAAGGCATCTGGAAAATGTAAAATTGCTGTCAGAGAAGAACGATTGTTCTGTTGCAGTGAAGGGAGAGGAGAGAAAAGAGAGTAATTCAGTGAAGGAGAAGTATTGAGAGTAATAGCCATGACTGAGAGGGAGTGAGAGAGAGTAATAGCAATGAGAGAGAGGAAGTGGCAAAGAGAGTGTTTTGTATCTTCTATTGTCATAATCAACTATAATAATACTTTTGTGTATTTCTCCATCACAACATATGAGTGAGAAAGGAAGGGGTGATCCACCGATGGAAGTGGGATTGTGAAAAGTCAGCGGTGAAACAAAAATCAAACAGTGTTTCAACTCTGTGTGAGTATGTGTGTATGTATGTAAAAGGAAAAAAAGTGAATGTTGTGTGTGTATGTGTATGTTTGTGTTAAACATATTTCTATATTTGAGTGAGTGCATATGTGTTTGAGTATGTTTATTTAGAAAGATACATAGAAAATAGAGTTACATACACATGCACATTTACACACACACACACACACACACATATATATATATCCTTAGTCGAAAAACACCTGTTGTTATGTCCTGTTATTTATATTTGTGTAACATTTCTGGGTTTTTTTTCCATCCTTGTTTCGTATACATTCACTGCTTTCTTCCAAGGAACGTAATGCTCTTAACTTATTTTTCCTTGGGGCTGGCCAGATTGGAGCAATCTCGAGTATAACCAGCTGAAATTGCAAAGATAATCCGGAACTTGACTGAGGATGAAAAAACTCTGAATGATCCATCCTTATTTTCCTTGTATCGTCTGTCTGGATATTTTGCATTCTTGTCCCACTTTTGTATTTTTATATATAAAATATAGTGGCGTACGTACACTTTAGTCTCTTATAGATATACATATATATATATATATATATATATATAAAGGGAGGAAGTGGGCTGTAATAAAGTATAGAAAACCACATGCACTCAGACTGTGCTACTTATACATATAAATATATACATACGCGCGCACACACACACACATACATACACACACAAAGTTGAAGCACTGTTTGATTTCTTTTTCACCTTTTTGTACCCCTTTTATATATAAAATACTACAATTAGCCATCACTTTTGACTGTACGGTGCCAACTAGTACAACACACACACACACACACCACCACACACACCATATAATATATATATATATATATATATATATATATATATATATTAATATATACACCTTTTGTCTTTTAGTTATTTTGATCATTGGATTGCAGCCATGCATGGTCTAGAAGAACTTTAGTTAAATGAGTCACGTTTTTTAAGCCTGGTACTTATTCTATCAGTCTCTTTAGCTAAATTGCAAAGTTATTGGGATGTAAACACACCAACACCAGTTTTCAAGTGGTGTTAATGAGGAGGAACAAATACATATACAAAAGACACACAAAGACACACGCACACACATATAGATATGTGAACGACTGGCTTCTTTCAGTTTCTGTCTACCAACTCCACTTACAAAGCTTTGGCTGTCCTGAGGCTATAGTAGAAAACACTTACGCCCAAGTGTTTGAGAGGAGCAGGCCAGCTGGAGACCTGCACCAGGCCTCAATTGACCCTTGTGGCATGATTTCTACGGCTGGATGCCCTTCCTAATGCCAGCCACTTTACAGAGTGTACTGGGTTCTCTGTACATGCCACCAGAACAGGTGGCAAGCTGGCAGAAATGTTAGCATGCTGGGCGAAATGCATAGCCGTATTTCGTCTGCCGTTACGTTCTGAGTTCAAATTCCACTGAGGTCGACTTTGCCTTTCATCCTTTCGGGGTTGATTAAATAAGTACCAGTTATGCACTGGGGTTGATGTAATCGACTTAATCCCTTTGTCTGTCCTTGTTTGTCCCCTCTATGTTTAGCCCCTTGTGGGCAATAAAGAAATAAGAAATAAGAACAGGTGTATTTTCACAGGACTGGCTCTAGTGCATTTTATGTGGTACTAACACCTGTAAAGAACTGGAATGTTACAGTTCAGAAATGCTTGTACATAAACACCTCAGCAATGAGAAAATTAGCTCAATGTTATGTGTTTTTTCTTCTGGTGTCTTAGCTAGAACCCAATTCTTCTGCACTTGGGAGATCCTAGACAGTTTATCTTACTTGGAAAAATAAATTTTATTCTGCTGTGTCTGAGGAGAGTCATTTTCTTTTTGTGCCTTAGACTCAGAACTATTGAAAAGGTTGCAAAATGCAACAAAAAATTTAAGAAAATAAAAATAAGAAAAAAAAGTGGAAACTTTACCGGTGAGTGTGTTATATTATAAGGCACAAAAGGAAAATGACCCTCCCCAGACACAACAGAATATGCTTCAACACACGAACACATATAGAGAATCTTGCAAACCAAATCCAAAAACAAAAAAAATTTATTCTACTCTCATAGAAGTTCATAAACAGACATTTGGTTCAGTATTTTGGGACCTGGATATAGAAGCACATTGACCAATGATTTCAGAAGGAATTTTTTTTTATTCTCCAGAGCATGTTCCATAATAGATTACATTACTCAACCATCTCCCATGCAGCCCCAGTGCATTGGTTAATTCCCTTTACAGTACAGTATTCATTTAACTCCCTTTTCATTCCGATTTCAAATTTCGCTGAGTTAGTACCTGTGACCTACATGGGTTAATACAATTGACTAAAGCTCTTCACAAGAACTGTTATTATGTTAGAAACTAATATTATAATCATTTTGTTTATTCTACAAATTTCTTCAACAGATGCTAGCAATCTGTTCATCATTTCTCATTGTTGCCATTATTGATGGGGAAAAAAAGATCTTTCTGTAATTGTTTTACAAAGATTAACCTTAATAGTTCATTTCAAAAGAAATAGTTTATTATAAATACTCTTATTTGAAACTACACTATTGATTAAATTTAGAGCAGCTGACTTCAGATTAAACACAATTCTCTGTTTATTCATATATTGACACATTATCATGGTTGTTGCTTTTCATATTTATATTCCATTCAGTATTCATTGGGGTGGTCAATGGTGGTGGTGGTGGGGGGCTGGTTAGTTCAAATGGTGGTGGTGGTGGTAGTAGTAAGATGGATATGTCGGTAATGACGGCAGCGCTGTATATTTCATTTGTTGTATATGCACATGTGCTGTGTGTGGGTGTATGTGTGCATGGATATATATATATATATATATATATACATCTAATATAGAATAACATTTTCAAAAAAAATTTTATCAATGGCCAGCATATTAAAAAATACCTGCAAAGGTTAAATTTATAAATAAGGGCAAAAGAAAAAAATTCCAATGCCAAATATGCCAAAAATAGACTTAATCGTCAATAACCATATAATTTATCACTATAAGCACGTGTCTCAAAAGCAAGCCGACAGAAATTTCTAAAAAATTTCATTATTATCAAATTGGCCCTGATTTCTGAGTTAATTCATTTAGAATTTTCTTGTCATCAGCGATAAATACGATAAGAAAATAAATGAGACACTTACTTGTACCCATGGAAGAAGTAAACACTAAATCATGAGCACACTTAAGTACCCCAAATATATCCAAAATAGAAATACTACAGCATGGTGCTGCTACGCCAATCATTGGGTATGACTCCATCATGCGGGTGACTAGGCCATAGCTCACACCACCGGATGTTTAAAGCATCTCAGCAGTGATTCCTGATGGGCTGGAGGCTTTTTCTGGCTTCATACCCTTAATTGCTTTATCTACCAGGGAGCTGCCTATTCGGATAGCTGGTCCCTCTACTGGGTCAACATTTGGCAAGCCTTCCTGCTCCCATTCATTCTACACATTTAGCAGTCTTTCATAACGATATATATATACACATACACATTATATATATATATATAATATATATATATATATATATATATATATATATATATTATATATATAATATATATATATGTATGTATATATATATATACACACACATTTTATATACCATAAATCCTCGAGTATAATCCGCATTTTTTTCTCAAAATTTAAAGGTCAAAATCCCTAGTGCGTACTATATACGAGGTTAAAAATGAAAAATATTTTCTAAGCAATGTCTGAGTCTCTATTTGCTGTCTGGCAATATTTATTCAGACGCATTTTGTGATGTCGGACGTGAAAATACCTTAAGCTAAGCCTGAAAGCAATGAAGTCATAAAAGAATCATCCATAACTTGCAGTAAGCAACATTTATTAAAATAAAAGTATTCAGAACACAAAATAACATGTAACAAAAACAATTTGCAAACATATTTACATTCCCATATAACAGTTAAGAACATCACTATTATTGTATTACGCATGCGTGTAAGTGTTTGTTCGACTAGGTGCTGCAAGCTTAATTATGCACGACTGAAGTTAGAAAAGGGGTGCATATTATACACAAGGTTTAGGTTTTTCAGAGGTACAGCCCCCTAAAAATCCCCTGCATATTATACTCAAGGGCAGACTATACTCAAGGAATTACAAGTGCCAGTGAGGCAACGCTGGTATATCAATAAGTAGAGTGAATAATTTACTCTTCGATTTACATACAAAAACTGTGACGAATGACTTATGTGACGAATGACTTATGACTAAACCAAGCAATACACCACCATCCCCACCACTTCCATCTCTATTCCCTGCCACCATTTCTCTTTCAATATTTGGATTCCACTGAAATGTAATTTGGTTGTCAATCACAGATGTTACTATTGTCCTCTGGAAACTGAAACAGTAGCAAAGTTGAGGATATACGTTGCACTCCATCGGTTACAATGACGAGGGTTCCTGTTGATCTGATCAACGGAACAGCCTGCTCGTGAAATCAATGTGCAAGTGGCTGAGTGCTCCACAGACACATGTACTCTTAACGTAGTTCTCGATGAGATTCAGCATGGCCCTTTGAAATACAGGTACAGCAGAAACAGGAAGAAAGCTTGAGGGAAAGTTGTGGTGGAAGAGTGCAGCAGGGTTCGCCACCCTGCCAGAGCCTCGTGGAGCTTTAGGTGTTTTCACTCAATAAACACTCACAACGCCCACTCTGGGAATTGAAACCACAATCCTACGACCTCAAGTCTGCTGCACTAACCACTGGGCCATTGTGTCTCAATACACACACACATTTATATATAGATATATATTTCGTTTTGGGATTAGGTTTGCAAGATTCTTTATGTGAGTTCGTGTGTTGAAGCATATTCTGTTGTGTCTGGGGAGGTCATTTTCTTTTTGTGCCTTATAATATAACACACTCACTGGTAAGATTTCCACTTATTTCTTTTTTTTATTTTCCTAAAATTTTCGTTGCGTCTTGCAACCTTTTCAATAGTCTTGACTCTGTCCCTTATTTACACTGCGTTCCCTTTTGTTTGCTTGTGCGCATGTGTGTGGGTCAGTGTGTGTGTGTGTGTGTGTGTGTGTGTGTGTGTGGGTCAGTGTGTTTGTGTGTGTGTGCCTATGCATTCATGCATGCATGTATGTATGTATGTATGTATGCATGTATGCATGTGTGTGTATGTATATATGTGTGTATATGCATATGTATATATGTATGTATGTGTGTGCATCTGTACGTAGGCATTCTGCATATTCATGTGCTTGCATGTCTGTGTTTGTGTATTTTTTATAATAATAATAATAATAATTGTGTACAGTGCTCAGGTGCACTACAACTCATCATGGCAGTCAACAACTGACGCAGGCAGTTTGTTCCATGCTTCAGCAACTCTGAGCGTGAAAAAATGTTTCCGAAAGTCATGGGAGCTGTATTGTTTTCTGACTTTGTAGGCATGTCCACGTGAGTTAGACACATGGAGATCAAAAAGGTGTTCAGTGTTGTTGTTGGTGAGGTGATTGATAACTTTGTGGGTGTTTACCAAGTCCGTCGCCAAACACCGGAGCTTCAGTGAATCCATGCCCAGGGAAACAAGGCGCTCAGAATATGGTAGGTGTCTGATGGAGGGTATGCGTTTGGTTGCACGTCTCTGGACAGATTCCAGGAGGTCAATGTTCTGTGCAAGATAGGGGTTCCAAACTGATGATGCGAATTCCAAGTGTGGTCGTACCATAGCTGTATACAGTTTTAAATAGATGGCTGGAGAGCGGCTAACAAAAGACCTGCTGAGTGATGCCAAGACACCCTCGGCCTTCCTGACAATCTTAGAGATATGCTTTGACCAACGCAAATCACTGCTGACAGTGATGCCTAGGTCACGCTCGCAAGAGGATTTCTTGATATCAGTGTTGTGGAGGGAGTATGTGAACGCAGGGTTTTTTCTCCCAAAATGCATGGGAGTGTGTGTGTGTGAGCGTGTGCTTGTATATGTATGCACCAGTGTCTCCTTGTGTGTGCATGTCTGTGTGTGTGTGTGTGTGTGTTTTGCAACTATGTACCATGTTTGTATGTATGGATGGACATCTCTATATTTGTGGACATGCATCTCCATGTGTCCTTGTGTTGCATAAAGTGTGTGTGTATATATGGTCATGTGTTTCAGTCTCCATTTGCGTATGTGTGCTTGTCTGCTCTTATAACCTATGTACCTATCCGTCTGTATGTTGATTTGTTTATTTTCATATCCATATGCTTACATACGTGTGCATATACACATATATACCCCCCACACACACACACACGGGTTGCGGATCCGTGGAACAAGCTGCCAGACGAGATGGTGAAGATGCCGACGACTGCTTTGTTCAAAGCCTCCCTGGACCTCAAGTGGCCTGAACTCTTTACATGAACACCACCCTGTACTTAACTCCATGTCCCCCTACATGGCCTTGCTATTTGCTTTTGAGCCAAATTAACTAACTAACTAACTAACTAACTAACACACACACATATATACATATCTATCTACATAACAGCCCACTAACTCTTCTACTCTACCTGTGTAAACTGTGGGTATTGAGGTATGATATCTGCTATGTATATTTCCTATTTAGTATTGGAGAAGTTTCATTTATAAGGATGTACTCCCATATTTGTCTATATATATATGTATATATATATATATATATATATAACCCATGCTACTACCATCCAACCCATGCTAGCATGGAAAACTGACGCTAAACGATGATGATGATGATGATTACATATATATTATATATATTATATATATATATATATATTATTACATATATATATATATATATATTATATATATATATATAACATACATACATACATACATACATACATACATACATACATACATACATACATACATACATACATATATATATATTATATATATATATATATATATTATATTATATATATATATATATATATATATATATATATATATATATATACATTACATACATACATATATATATATTTAACCATAGTTAACAGTTCCGTCCATTGAGGTAGTGGTTCCCATCAAAATCCTTCCATGGACTCCTGAGAGAATTCTTCTTTTATTTCTTTACAGTTTAAATCCTTTTAAGATCTGCTTTGCCTTTTTTCCTTTCAGGATCCCTAAAATAAGATATCAGTCCAGTGTAATGGGTGGGTGGAACTGGTAGAGTGTTGCACAAAATACTTTTGCAGTATTTGTTTTGGGTTTTCACATTCTAAGTTCCCAAGGCAGATGTGATGGACTTACCTGTGTCTAGCCAACATTGGGTCTGCTACTCTGTACCCACCCCAACATTGCCTTTGTGGAGTCCACCACCAGAGTGGGAACCACTTAACCCTACTGATGCAAACCCACCTAAAACTGTCTCAGCTTCTATGATACAAACTTCCTGTTTTAAATTAATCGAAATTAAAGCCTTCCTTGAAAATTTCATATCGATCTCTCTTCAAGGCACCAGCTTAATAACGGTTTCAAATTTTAGCACAAGGCCAGCAATTTCAGGGGAGGAGTAAGTTAATTTCATTGACTCCAGTGCTCAACTGGTACTTATTTTATTGGCCCTATAAATTCCTTGATGGAATTTGAACTCAAAAGGTAAAAACAGATGAAACGCTTCTAAGCATTTTCCTCAACACCTTATACCAGTTTAATAATAACAAGATTATTTTATTAAAATATTTTATTATCTTTACAGTCAATTGAAACAAAAGTAGAGTATCTTAACAAAAATAACAAAAGGGTTGTTAGTTCTTAGTAGGTACGAGCATAACGCCCCCACCCCCACCCCGGTCTAATTTCTACTACACGTACGTGAGGAGATATTGATAAATCGGGTATGGCTGATCATGTGTGGAAAAACAGAGACCACAGATATAAATAGCATATGGGAACTGGTATTAAGGAAGGATAGGAAAATATTAGATTTATAAAGCCCTAAATTTCACAACACAATTGCTTACAGACATATGGTGTAGTGGTTAAGAGCACAGGCTTCTAACCCCAAGATTCCAACCTGAATAATAATAATAATAATAATAATAATAATAATAATAATAATAACAATAATAATAACAATAATAATAATAACAATAATAATAATAATAATAATGATAATAATAATAACATTGGAAAAAATACCTTAGGAATGAGAACCCAGATTCGAAATTCCCCCAGGACACCTGATGAAGGCTGGAGGGTATATCAGCCGAAACGTTGTGTTGACAACAAACAAGATGAGGACAAATATCCGTCAAATGTGAATAATGTAAATCATTTTTGCTAATAGTGGAGTCTCAAGCCCTCAACACTTTTTAGCTTGGACTGGCATACTACACTGCAAATTCTCCTCACTGACAATTCTCTAATTGGGTCCCACACATCCTAGCACCGGCCCTGTCGGTAATATATTGAGACATGATTCAGCAGAGTCAAGTGACTATATGAAAGATGTCTTTGCTTATTCTAAAGCAGCAGTTCTTAACTGGGATCTATGTGGGTCCTGAGGGTCTACATAAGATTTTTGGGGATCCATGCAACAAAATAGTAGTAAATTGAGGATCCACAATAGTATTTTAAGAGCCCCCTAAAAAGATTTTGTGTTGTATTGGTATGTATTGCAAGAAACAACTCGGTTTCTTTCTCCAACATTTTACAGAGTTCAACCAACACAAGTTGATGAGTGAAAAACAAAATAGGAATTTCGAAAGAAGTTTCTATAAAACTAGTGTTTAAACATTAAATGGCTATGGGGGTCCACCAGAATAAAAAAAATAATCAAAGAGGTTCATGGATAAAAAATATTCTTAGGTGAACTGTGACTGAAACAGAGGGTCATTGAACTACAGAATATTTCATATTGAATTTTTTTTTTATCAATATGGAGGTCTAAATCCCACGATTTTGATGGAGTCTGAGACCTCCTTTGGTCACGACACAGACCATGGGATTGCACCTAGAACGTTACCCTCCCAGGCACAAGTCTGGGCAAGGTTGTTTATGGAAGACCAGCAGTCGCCCAAGCATACCGGCCACCCCTCTTCACACCACTGATGTTATCCAAGGGAAAGGCAAAGGGGTCGATACAGCTTGGCACCTGTGACGTCGCAACTCATTTCTACAGCTGAGTGAACTGGAGCAACGTGAAATAGAGTGTCTTGCTCAAGAACACAACACGCAGCCTGGTCCAGGATTCGAACTCTCAACCTCACAATCGTAAGCTCGACGCTGTAACCACTGAGCCATGCACCTTCATGGAGTAATCCCCAGTAATATATAAATAAGCACCATGGCAAATTTTCCTTTTCTTCTTACCTTGTGGGTTTGATGAAATAAAATACTAGTCAAGTATAGTAGTTGATGTAATTGACTGCACCCAATCCACCTCTAATTTCATGGTAATGGAACGACCTATTGAAGGCCTCAGACTAAGGAAGATCTGGTGGTGAAATAGTGAGGTTGGCAGGGTTATAGAATTGAAAAGACAAGCTTGGAAAGACTGGAAAAATTTTAGCACCAAATAATTATACTAGAAGGAAAGCTAGGCTTCATATTTACATAGCAAAGGGAGAAATAGAAAATGTTTGCCAATGTTCTAAAGGCATAAGGTGTTTCAGATTGCAAGCCAGTATATCAGAGAAAGTCGAGACGTTGTATGCTAGAAACATGTACTGATAGGTATTGATACACTTGAGCTTAGTGATTGTGAAAAGATAGAGGCATGGTAGTGCTACTACGAAAGGTTCTTAATGTGGAGAATGCATGGGAGAAAGAATGTCTTTCCAACGTGAACCCAGCAGAGGGTCCAGCTGTCCTAGCTGACAGCAGTAAATAAATAGTGCAAATGTAATTGACTTGTCCCCTCTCCCAAAACTGCAGGCCTTGTGCCAAAATTTGAAATTAGTATGTATATCTCTTTAGACCTGGTGTTGAGGCAAATATTAAAATATTTTTAAAACCCTAAAGCTAAAAGCAAGAGTTTAAAAAATTATGATCTTATAAACAACAACTCTTCTCAGGGAATTAGACAGCAATATACTGCAGCCCATACAATTAACTCTACTCCTCCCCTTGAATTATTATTCTCGTGTCTGGGAACAAATTCATTAGCAAATTTTCTAAATGAACTTTATTCCATAGATTATCTCCTAATGATTTGGATTTTCACTCTTAGTGGTGGCCACTTCACTTCACTTACATCTTTTAATGCATAAACATTATAGGCCACTCTTTCACTCATTGATAATATATCAGTTATTATCATTCTGCCACTAATACTCCGACTCATACCAGCATAGAACACGAATGTGAAATGATGGTGATGGTGATAATGATGATGAAGAGGGAAGGATGGAGGAGGAGGAGAGGAGGAGGAGGAGGAGGAGGAGTTGCTTAATCTAAAGAATTTGTTTCAAGTTGCACTATTGATTATATATTTTGTATAATATATATTTTGTATTTACTGTACTAATTGCTAATTAAATTAACTGGAATGCGTTACTTCCGCTTCCAGGTTACACTCAAAGATGTGGAATTACTGCTTTATATAAACTGGACACTAACAACCAATTGAAGGAAAGGTAACCAATTCTTTACCTGCACTGCATGATATTCTTCAATCATGGCAAATGCTTTATGGATTTTTAAATTATTATTGTTGCTCGGACTTTCAGTGCTACTATACACAGTATTTCTATTGGTTCCTAGACCAAGCGTCTCACAAAAACTCCACAAATTCAAAGAAGACTTCGTTTCTGTATACAAAAGTAGACTTCAACAGAAAATACCAGAAGTGGAAGTATTACCAATTCCAACAGAACATAATGTTTTCTCTCAGAGTTTTATTGAACCTAAAACAAACCCAGTTAAGGAAAATTTGCCAAAAGAGCATCTTGATCAGTGGTTAAGACGTTTCCATCCACAACCTACAGACAAATTTGACCATTCAAAACATAAGCATTTCCAAAAAACACTTATTTCTAATGACAGTCTGTGTCGTAATTCAGCTGTTGATATCTTGGTATATATTCAGAGTTCTCCAGAGAACCATGCACGACGACAAGCAATCCGTGAGAGTTGGGGAAATGGGGCAGTTTTTCTAGATATATATATGAAACTTGTGTTTGTGGTTGGTAAATCAACCAATAAGGAAAGCCAACACAAAATAAAAGCAAGCATTACTTACGAAAGTATACAATACAAAGATATTCTTATGCTTGACATTGTGGACACCTTCCAAAACATAACTTTGAAAAGTATAAATGCTCTTCACTGGATTTATAATATTTGCCCACAGGCAAAATACATTCTCAAGACAGATGATGATATTTATGTAAACATTTTTCAACTTATCGAGTATTTTATGCCTCAAGTGTGGAATAAAGAAAAAGCAATAATTTGCCATTATAAAACTGAAGGAACAAGTCCAATTGTTCGGGCCTCAAATAGTAAATGGTATATTCCTAACAACGTCTTTGTTGGAAAGCAATATTATCCTTTTGGTTTCTGCACTGGTTATGCCATTCTCTTCACATCAAATCTTCTCCCAGAAATGTACAACATGTCTCTCAGAGTGCCTTACATTGGAATCGACGATGTCTATGCTTTCGGTCTGTTGCTAAAAGACATAAAAAATATTACTGTTATCAATGCACAACGCAACTTTACTCTTAACCAAAATGCTGCTCTTTCTGAATATGAAGGTTCAAAACCAATATCACATGTTGTGGCAAGTGCCTGGGCCCAAAACAGTATGAGTCGCTTCTGGTACGCTACCATCCGCAAACTTTCTAATTGGGGAAAATTACATTGTAAATTGAGCACCAAATAAAAAAAAACACAGTAATTGAGTGAGTGTAGTATATGTGTGTGTGTGTATTTGTCATATACAATGTGTTACTTGTTCTTCTTTTTGCTAACTTTTCCACATTCAAAAAAAAAAAAAAATATATACAGAAAGAGAAAGAAAATATTTTTAGTGAAAACAAAAATCTCTCTTTAATTTTCTTTGTGACACCAGTTTCAAATTTGAGGCCGTTCTCTAAAGGACTTTAAGGATTCTGGTTATGCTCAGCTCATGAGTATGTTTCTGTAAAGTTCTATACATTTCAAGGATTAAAAAAAAAATTTGAACATTTTAATTTTATATTTTGTTTTTCATTTTTATTTTATTTTTTTCTGCAAAGAGTGCTGGAATTTAAAACTTGTTACCATCATCATCATCATCAATGACATTTAATGTCTGTTTTCTATGCTGGCAAAAGTTGGCCGGCTTGACAGGAACTGGCAAGGCCAAGCACTGCACCATTATCTTTAGTCAGTTTTGGCTTGGTTTCTATGGCTGGATGTCCTTCCTAACACCAGCTACCTATTTCTTTACTACCCACAAGGGGCTAATCACAGAGGAGACAAACAAGGACAGACAAACGCATTAAGTCGATTATATCGACCCCAATGCATAACTGGTACTTAATTTATCGACCCTGAAAGGATGAAAGGCAAAGTCGACCTCGGCGGAATTTGAACTCAGAACGTAACAGCAGACGAAATACGGCTACGCATTTCGCCCAGCATGCTAACGTTTCTGCCAGCTTGCTGCCATCCTAACACCAGTGACCTATTTCTTTACTACCCACAAGGGGCTAATCACAGAGGGGACAAACAAGGACAGACACACGGATTAAGTCGATTACATCGACCCCAGTGCATAACTGGTACTTAATTTATCGACCCTGAAAGGATGAAAAGCAAAGTCGACCTCGGCAGAATTTGAACTCAGAACGTAACGGTAGATGAAATACGGCTACGCATTTCGCCTGGCATGCTAACATTTCTGCCAGCTTGCTGCCATCCTAACACCAGCTACCTTACAAAATGTACAGGGTGCTTTTTACATGGCACTATCACCAGTGTTTTTGACATGGCACCAGCACCCACACCAATACTTTTTGCATGGCACCGTGGTTTTAGGATCCCAATTCTATTGTGGTGGATGAATCTTCTCAAGTATTGCAACGTGGCACATATCTCGGTCTTCTGTCATCTTCTTCACAAGGTTTGGTGTTTTGTCCCATGGTTTCCTGATACTCTCTGTGTATGTGTGTGTATGAAAGAGAGAGAGAGAGAAAGATAGGAACAAATAGCTCGTGTAAAGTGGCTGTATTCTTATCCTTTACATATAAATTATACATTAACCCTTTAGCTTTTAAACCGGGCCATATCCAGCCAAAAGTACTCTGCCTGTTTGATGTTCAAACTGACCAGATCTGGTCTCTCACACCAACCCTACAATATCATTTTAAAAGTTAACAGTTACCTCATCAAAATCTCAAAGCTACAACATAATGCATGATTAGTTCAAAACAATGTGGATAAAAAAGGATTAATTTTGGCAGAATAATGCAAACACTAAAGGGTTAAAGACAACATATGCTCCCATGAACTTATGCTGGATTCCCTAACTACACAAATGTATAAGTATAGCACATATTCATGACATGATTCATAGGAAAAACATATGCATATGAACTTATGAATTTATAACTCCATGGGCCCAGTTTGGTGTCAAAAATCTATGAAATCTCATTAATTAAATCAATGAAAGCCATGAAATCCCAAACATGGGCAAAACAGATAACAATTAAGATATTCTTATAAGTTACTTCCTGTAATCTGTGTATTCGTTTTGAAATCTTGTTCACTCTCATGTAACCACATGTATTCTTATCCAAAATGGAAATGAGTTCAACTACCCTACTTTCAGGTGGGATAGTTGAGGCTTGTTGGCTTTTAACCCACAAAGTATATATTATTTATATATATTCATATATATTCCTGAAGGCGCAGGAGTGGTTGTGTGGTAAGTAGCTTGCTTACCAACCACATGGTTCCGGGTTCAGTCCCACTGGGCAAGTGACTTCTACTATAGCCTCGAGCCAACCAAAACCTTGTTAGTGCATTTGGTAGACAGAAACTGGAAGAAGCCTGTCATATATATATATATATCTTTATATATGAAAGTCAAGTTGTGTGTCTGTCTCCTACAATTTAGATTCCTAACTACTCCCACATTTTGCGGTGCAGTTTAACCAAGTATCTTATAGTCGGGATTCATATCGAGCCCTTCTGGGTATTAGCGCGCGTCTATGATGAGTCTACAATTTTAAAAAAAATTTACCATCATTTTTTTCCATTTTAATGCATTTTTTTCGCTATTATATAAGGGAAGTAACTCTCTAAAAATGTCTACGATGAGTCAACGATTTCTAAAAAAATTTACCATCATTTTTTTTTCCATTTTTAATGCATTTTTTTGCTATTTTTTGGCTATAACTCTCTAAAAATGCTTATATAGTTATTTCCCTTACAAACCCGATCAACGCCGGGCGATACTGCTAGTATATATATATATATATATAAACCACCAAGTAAGTTAGGGGTTGTGGATCCAACCCACTAAGGGATAATATTTATCCAATATACTGTTGGTATAATACCCAAATTATTAATACACAAGTGTTTTCAATTGCAATGCAATAAACTTACTTATTTTATTAAATGGGTGAAGGTAAAGAAATATTTTATCATTAATTTGTATTACAAATAAGAAGATAGAGAAACACATTAGTTGGTTTATCAGCTTTTAGGATATTAGAATGTTGACTTATTTATTTATCAAAATGACAACCATAACATATATACATATAGTATATTATTCAATGCATATAAGATAAGAATACAAGTAGTTATTAAAAAAAACATTAATATAAATTGTTAAAATCATCTAACAATTTATGTTGTTGTATGTTATTAAGGTTGTCGTTTTGTTAAATAAATAAGTCAACGTTCTAATCTCCTAAAGCTGATATACCGTCTAATGTGTTTCTCCATTTTCTTATTTGTATATATATATATATATATATATATATTATTTTTATATATATATTATTTATATATATATATATATATATATATATAATATATATATTAATATATATATATATAATATATATATAATATAATATAATATATATATATATATATATATATATATATACACAATATATTTATATATATATACATATACATATATACATATACATATATATGTATATATATTATGGTGTGTGTGTGTGTGTGTGTGTGTATGATTGTGTGTCTGTGTTTGTCCCTCCACCATCACTTGACAACCAGTGTTGGTGTGTTTATGGCCCCCGTAACTTAGTAGTTCGGCAAAAGAGACAGTAAAATAAGTACCAGGCTTACAAAGAATAAGTCCTGGGGTCGATTTTTCTGACTAAATATGGCACTCCAGCATGGCCTCAGTCAAATGACTGAAACAAATAAAAGAATAAAAGAACATATGTATGTATATATATATAATATATGTCTGTGTGTGTGTGGGCAGGGAGTGGGGAAATGTGTGTATGTGTGTGTATGTGAGTATTTATGTGTGCTCTTGTCTAGACACCAAGTGATGGTTGTAAGTAGTCATCGTTGTCATACAAACATGTCTGGCCATGGGGGAAATTTTGTTTGGAAACAGACGAAGGTTAGCAGCAGAAAGAGCATCCAGTCATAGAAAATCTGTTTCTATGAGTTCCATGTGACCCCTTGCAAGCATGGAAAACTGGATGTTAAATGATGATGATGATGATGAAGTATATACAAAGGTGTATGTCTGTGTGTGTGTGTGTGTGTGTGCTTGCATTGTGTGTAGTGTGTGTGTTTCTATATATATATGTATATCAATATATATTTCTTTATTGCCCACAAGGGGCTAAACATAGAGGGGACAAACAAGGACAGACAAAGGGATTAAGTCGATTATATCGACCCAGTGCCAAACTGGTACTTTATTTATCGACCCCGAGAGGATGAAAGGCAAAGTCGACCCCAGCGGAATTTGAACTCAGAACGTAACGACAGACGAAATACAGCTAAGCATTTTGCCCGGCGCGCTAATGTTTTTGCCCGGCTCGCCGCCTTTTGTATATCAATATATGCTTGTATGTATATGTATGTGTGATGTGGGCATGTGTACGTGTGTGTCTATACGCACACATGTAAATGGAGAATGTACCTCATACAGTGTGAAAGTTAAATATAAACAGTCTTGACTTAATCCCGCATTACTCGATGTTTTGTAGGCATAAATCTATGCATCTGGTTTTGAAAACCCTTTAAGAATAAAAAGACTAAGTGGAAAGCAGTGGGTTCTGAGTAAAAATAGTTGGGATTCAGTTCAAGTCACTTGCTGAAGTTGACAGTTCAGCAACAAGGGATTCTCGTTGTTGTTCCTCGTGGCTTAACAGACAGCCTAGCAACACTAACTTGTCTATCACCTGTAGAAGTTGACAGGTCAAGAACAGTAAGTGAAAATGTATGCACACGGCTATTGTTCTAAGTGGCAAAGTCAACAATTAAGCAGTGTGAGGTGTATTTGATGTGGGCGGTTGTAATAGTTGTTGGGTGTTAGTAATGAAAAACAATATGAGGCAGTAGTGATAGCCAACAGGAGGGGAATAATCTCACTATGGGCAAGTAAAGAAATTAGTGATCAAAAATTTGAAATTAATTAAATAATAATCATCATCATCATCATCATCATCGTTTAACGTCCGCTTTCCATGCTAGCATGGGTTGGACGGTTCAACTGGGGTCTGGGAAGCCCGAAGGCTGCACCAGGCCAGTCAGATGTGGCAGTGTTTCTACAGCTGGATGCCCTTCCTAACTCCAACCACTCCGAGAGTGTAGTGGGTGATTTTATGTGCCACCGACACAGGTGCCAGACGAGGCTGGCAGACGGCCACGCTCGGATGGTGTTTTTTATGTGCCACCGACACAGGTGCCAGACGAGGCTGGCAGACGGCCACGCTCGGATGGTGTTTTTTATGTGCCACCGACACAGGTGCCAGACGAGGCTGGCAGACGGCCACGCTCGGATGGTGTTTTTTATGTGCCACCGACACAGGTGCCAGACGAGGCTGGCAGACGGCCACGCTCGGATGGTGTTTTTTATGTGCCAACCGACACAGGTGCCAGACGAGGCTGGCAGACGGCCACGCTCGGATGGTGTTTTTTATGTGCCAACCGACACAGGTGCCAGACGAGGCTGGCAGACGGCCACGCTCGGATGGTGTTTTCTTATGTGTCACCGACACAGGTGCTAGACGAGGCTGGCGGACGGCCACGCTCGGATGGTGTTTGTTACGTGCCCTCAGCACGGAGGCCAGTCATTGCGGTACTGGCTACGGTCACGTTCGGATGGTTTTCTTATGTGCCACCGGCACTGGTACCACAAGGATACAAATTCCATTGATGTTCATCTATTTTGATTTGGTTCGATTTGATTTGATACGATTCGATTCTATTCTCACTTGCCTCAACAGGTCTTCACAAGTGTCACAAGAAGGAAGGTATGCACAATAATAATGAAATTATTGTATACAGTGCTCAGGTGCACCACAACTTGTCAGAAAGTGCGTATAAAATATATGCAGTTATGTACAAATGTCTGGGAAGTGAGCAGTGTATGAGTCAAATACATGCTTGTGTGTGTATGGAGGAGAGGAAATCAGGTGTAGTGTTGGCGAATCTCAGGAAGCATAGAAGTTTTGAAAGATGCAATGCTCTGACTACTAACAACTGATGCCGGCAGTTTGTTCCATGCTTCAGCAACTCTTAGCATGAAAAAATGTTTCCAAAAGTCATGGGAGCTGTGCTGTTTTCTGACTTTGTAAATATGTCCATGGGTGTTAGACAGATGGAGTTTGAAAAGGTGCTCAGAGTTATTGTTTGTAAGATGGTTAATAATTTTTCAACAGCCTCACTACAGTTAAGACATTTCTGGTGAGGTTGAATTGCTGTGGTATATATAAGAAAATGGTGAATGTTCCAGAATCTTCTATTCACATTTTGGTACAAAAACCCAGATGATTCTTTTGATGTGTACCGGTGTGTATGGAGGGGAGAAAATCAGGTGCAGTGTTGGTGAATCTCAGGAAGCATGGAAGTTTTGAAGGATGCAGTGCTCCGACAAATAACAGGGTACTTTTTTAATAGCAGCAAAATAACAGATAGGTTTTTGTTGATACTGCCGTTTGTTATGATGTTTACTACTTGCCATGGAGATAAAGCTGGCAAAATTGAGTTCTGTGTAAGTGAGGAGGTGCCTTATCAGAAATGCTAAGTGTAGCATTAGGGAAACTGTTTCACCGGTAACAGAATCACCCGATGAAACCAGAGAAGGGAAGCTCCTGAAGAAGTGAATTACTGTGTTGAAATCCCTGATCGTTAGGTTCGTATAATTTTATGGGATCATCTAGTTTGACAAATGGCTCTACAGAATATAATTTGTAAGGAGAGGGGCCAGAGAAAATTCAAAGGGATTTCAGCTGTTGAAGAATGTGGTGTCGGTGGAATCTGAGTAGCTATAATGTCTTCTTTTCAGTAGTTGTGCTGTCCAGTTTTGGAAGCAATGATATCTATCTATCTATCTATCAGTCTGTCTATCTATCTATCTATCTATCTATCTATCTATCTATCTATCTATCTATCTATCTATCTATCTATCTGTCTATCTATCCAGGCTCACACTAGGTAAAAAGTTGGAAATTGTTTTGGTGGCCCATAATACTCCATGGATCCTAAGCAAGGCATGTGTAAAATTTGAATGAAATTATTTGGGTAGTTCTCAAGTTTTAGTGATGCACACACACACACACACACACACACACACATATATATATATATATATATATATATAAAATGAGAATGTGGGTGTGTCTGTCTCTTTATCTATGAGTGAGTGTGTGTGTGTGTGTGTGTCGTGTGCGTCACTAAAACTCGAGAACTACCCAAACGATTTCATTCAAACTTTACACCTGTTTTACTTAAGGATCCATGGGTACCTATGTTTTCTATGGGGCTTTTTCATGAGCAGCCCTCAAACATCTCCTCCTTATTGAAGATTAAACAGTGTGATTTCTTTTGGGGTTTTTTTCCCCTCTTTTATAACTTTGTTAGTCTTGTTTACACACAAAACCCTCACAACAACAACACACTCACATACAAACACACACATTCTTTGCTTTGCCCTGTACTGTCCATAATGTTTTTCTTCATGTGGTTTAATAAAGAAATCATTATTATTATTATCATCATCATCATCATCATCATCAATGCCAACATTGATTATAATGATTATTATTACATAAACGTAAAATTTAGCCTTGTGAAAAATTGATTAATTCACTGACGATAAAATCTCAGTGTTGTTGGCTGGATGGTTTTCCACATTTCCATATAAATATATACATTAGCACACGCATGTGTATAAATGCATTTAATATGCATGTAATATATACATACATAGATGGCGGACATTAAACGATGACTATGATGACATACATAAGCATGTGTGTGTGTGTGAGTAGGCTGACTGACAACGATTGATTGAATGTTGTTAATTATTGAAATAGACATGGTAATCAATTGTATTAACTGTGATGCTTGGTGCAGCGGTGGGCGGGGACTAAAGTGAAGGACAGTTTGTTTCCATTCTTTATTTCTTTGCTCAGTTGTCTATTTCCTTGTATCACAGCCAAATTACATTCATATAGTGTTGTTTGGTTATGTTGATGTTTTTTCCCTCCTAGATGAAATGCCTTTCCGTAAATGTGCATGTTTTACTGGGCGAAATGCTGAGCGGTATTTCGTCTGCCGTTACGTTCTGAGTTCAAATTCCACCAAGGTCGACTTTGCCTTTCGTCTTTTCGGGATCGATAAATTAAGTACTAGTTATGCACTGGGGTCGATGTAATCGACTTAATCCGTTCGTCTGTCCTTGTTTGTCCTCTCTGTGTTTAGCCCCTTGTGGGTAGTAAACAAATAGGTATTTCGTCTACTGTTACGTTCTGAGTTCAAATTCCACCAAGGTCGACTTTGCCTTTCATCCTTTCAGGGTCGATAACTTAAGTACCAGTTACACACTGAAGTCG